>NW_028327171.1:95893025-96214692 GCF_987537825.1 Furipterus horrens
TCCCAAGAAGTCTCTGTGCTCCAAGCAGCAGCACCAGGCTGCATCTGTCCCTGGCTGGCAGCATCTTACTGTTCACGTGTGCACACAGCTTGCCTGCCTGGGGTCCCCACTCAGTCTGTGTTTCTGCCGAAGCTCTCCCGTATGGGTCCCTCTCCCCAGCTTAGTTCCACTCCTTTTTGTTTAGTTGTGCGGCGGTGCACACACCTGGGGTGCAGTGTTGCCAGCCCAGAGTTGCCAGCCCTGGGAATCCCCACCTAGATTCAGTTAATGCAGCTTCCACAGTCTGGGCTGCTAGCTGTCCTCCCAAACCTCCTGCTGTTTCAAGGAAACTTTCCTATTGTCTCTCTTGTGGACTCTGCTTGTTCCAGCTCCTATGGCAAGGAGCAGTTTCCAAACAGATCCTGGCCAATGAGCTGGTCTGCAGCTTCCCCTTTGTGGTGCAGTGTGGCAGTGGCACCAGGCTGGGGGCCCAGCGACTCCCCAGGGCGAGCCTTCTGCCCTTTTCCACTTCGCTCCCACACTCTCTTCCCTGCTTGCGCTATGTGAAATCCACACTCACTCAACTCGTCTCCGTATTTGTACTCCAAGCCTTTCCATGATGGGAGCAAGCAGACAACACCGCTACCTACTCCGCCGCCATCTTTGGGCTCTGAACTTAAAAATTTTGACTAAAGTTAAGGAGTAGAAGACACAGGCAAGAGAGTTTTTGGAAGTGTTTTTAGTTCAGTAATCCAATCAGCATCTTACTTTGACCATATAGATGTAGATGTAGTTACTATTACAACATTATGGCTTCTAATGTATGGAATAAAGTGAAAATATGCTAACAACTCACTCAAGAACTAATGCTTCAACTCCTGGTCTAAAACTTGTAGAATTTAAAAGAAGTCCCATAATAGCCAGTGTAAAGATCCCAGACATTCCAAGTAGCTCACCTATTTTTAAAAAGAAATAAAGTATTAATATTATCAAGGATGAAAATATCTTGATAGTACAGCAAGGCTACCTGACTTGGTTTCAACTGGATAATATTTCAAATTACTACCACCACCGATCATCCTTCTTCCTTCTCAGACATATCCAATTGTGTAGTAAAGTCTATATAGGATATCCTTACATTGTTTGGCTTCAAATCATTGACAACAATATGGAGCTCACAAAACTCTTCATGGGCCCTAGTGAGGCTAGAGCATACTCTATAAGTCTAAATTTTTCATAGGGGCTCTTGTTGAATGAAAGGGAAGTGAGTTATTTTTTATGGACTAGCCTACTTCATATGCTTTCTTCTTGGGAGACAATAGGAAATTACAAACGGTTTGACTTTGTGACAGGTCTAAGGGAATTGAGTCATTAGAAACTCAATATGAATCTACTTTCCCAGTTTAATTTTGTTTTGATGCATGTACTACAGGGTACTGAAAAGCCTAAATTATTTTATATTTATAGAGATAGATATCAGATCCCATAGAACTTTGAACTACATAATATAACACCCTGGGAGCTCTCCTTGTCCCCATCTTAAGTAAAATTTACTAAGAACCAGAAACTCTGGTATATTTAAGAGGAAGTAGCAGAGATCACAAAGAAGGGAGCTCCAGAAATTTTTAGAAATCAAAAAGAGATATTTGGGGTCTTATAGCTATAAAATTGGAAATTTAATATAATTGGATCAAATACCTTTGAGAGGAATAGAGTACCCAGTGAACACTCATGGTGCTATATACATCCAACATGCATATACACAAATAAAGTAACATAAAAATCTACAGTGGGCTTATACAGTAATGAAGTTCTGTAATGGGCTGCTTCTTTCAACTTAATGTTTAGTAGACATTGTTCTAGTTAATAAAAATAACAATTTTTGTTTTAATACTGAAGAATACTGTGGCTCTGCCACTTTTATCATACTGCTGTATTTACCAAGTTGCCATATGTGTGCCTCTTGCTTTTTATGGTTTACTTTGTATTCCTTTGTTACAACAGTTGTATTCTAATTAATGTAGGCTTATTAAATGTTTAATTCCTGCACAGTAGAGAAAGTTATCCACCTTAAAAAAATTGTTTTGCCTATTCTCACAATTAATATTACCAGATAAACTTTAAAAATTATTTTGTAAAATTTCAAAATCAAAACTATTTTTGTCATTGATTCAGATTCTGATACATTTTAATTTGATTAAATTAGTATTGTTATCAGTTTTAGAGATGGAAAATTACAAGTTTTATATTCTTATTTTAGTCTTGACTAGAAATGGTACTTGAGCCAGACACTAACACAGTCATAAAAGAAGTAGGAATTGTGAACATAGGTGCTTTAAGTCAGTCAAGTCTTGGATAGTCATTGGAACTCGTTAGATAATGGTAAAATCTAGAAAATATTCATGATGGCTACCCTGAAGATACTAAAAATGTAAACTTTAAGCCAGGACAGAGTGAAAGTCCTTTTACATTAGATTTATATTCATTCTGTATCCTGTTTTCATAAGATTTTATCTTAGAAGTTTTCTTTCTAAAATATTTATTGGGATATTTTGACTTAAAGTTTATTATTTCCTTGGGTATAACTCCTAATATTGAGGTTATGCTTGCTTACTAAATAAAGTTAGAAGAAGTTATATTTGTTGGAATATATTTTTGTAGGAATTATGTATACACAATTAAAGTAATATATGATAAAGTACTTGTACTGGCTGATCATTTTATCACTGTCTATTAAATTGATCCTGTAACCTCAGTAGATTACAATTGGCTTTAACTCACTGATTAATTAGGAAACCTCAAGATCTTACATTCTGCCTTTTTTTCTATAGATGTGAAAATAATAAATCCTGCTATGTTAGCAATTGTAAACAAGCCTTTTTCTGTGTCAGTTTATTAAATTTTATAGTTCTCAGTAAAATTTTAAAACTTTCTGTTTAGGTCTAAATTTCTTGATAAATTTATTCCATGATATAACTTTTTGCAAGTGTAAAGAGTATCAAATTTTCATTATATTTTCTAAATAGTTATTGTTGACTTATAAACATCCTACTGACTTTTTTTTGTATATTAACTTCATATCAAGCTATTAAAAAGCATTGCTGGCTTAGTTTATTAATGCTCTTGAGATTTCTATGTAATTTAAAGTATTGTGACTAATGTAACAATTTCTCTTTCAAAATATATATAAACTTTCCTCTTCTTTTTTTCTTATTGTATTAGCTAGAATTTCCAGAACTACTTTTAATCTTGGTTATGAGAATAGGCAACATTGTCTTATTCCTAAATGTAATGAAAATACATAGCATAAGTTGTTAACTAGGTATTATCACATATGCAAATTTCAAATCATTTGAAGAGCTGTCTGTAGAGCTGGATTGAACATGATTCTGAACCTGTAGCAGGAAATATTGATGTGGCTAATTTTCAATACTGTACCTGCCATACTTCCATGAGAAGAAAGTGGGTAGTAAATGGATTAATAATAGATTTTCTAACATGTAGCCTTACTTAATCTGTAACTTCTATTTTGTATTCCTTTTGATCTTAGAGTTACCAAAAAAAGTATATTTAGTTTCAGGCAGGTAGAATGATTATTTTAAAAGACCTTCCTTTTGTATAGTATTTAATTGCATTGTGGTCGAGCAATGTTTAGAATTTTGTTGAAAAGTTCTTGTAGTCCAGTTTATTTCTGTAAATGGTCTACAGGTATATGTAAAGGATATGCATATTTTTTTAGGAAGAAAAACTCTTTACATATCTTATAAGCCACATATTTAAGTTTTTATTTAAATCTTTTTATAGCTTGATAATTTTTGAAAAATTGATTATGAAATTCTCAGGGAAAGTCATGCCAAGATATCTCACTGCAATTATGATTTTGTCAAATTCTTCTGTCTTTAGTAATGTTATTTCCTTTATATGTTTTAGCATGTAGTTTCCTGTTGTATAGATACTAATATTTTTATCTTTTTAAATAGATTATTCTAACAAAAATATTACTTTTAGATTAGTTAAAAAATTTAAAACTAACTTTTGCCTGGTATATTTATTTTTAGTTTTTATCTTTGCTATCTTTATTTAGGATTTTTCTATGTCATTTAATTTTTGGGAAAAAAAACCCCTCACTTACAAATAAAAAAGATGAGGTACAGAATTGAAAAGCTGAGACTTATATGATTAACATCATCACCAGAAATAGTAGACATCCACAAATGAATTAGTTTTGAACTTAGAATTCCAAACAAGAAACTTGGTACATAATATGACAATATTTGATCCATGATGTTATATGCTGCAAGAAAGGGAAGAAACAAAAAATGGTTAATAGAACTTAATTTTAAGTGATGCTCTGAGGCAACTTTTCTTTTCTAATTATCTTAAAAAAAATAGCTCATTCATATCTTTTAGGGTAGATATAGGGTATTTTCATATTCCTAAACTGGAATTTTTTTCAAGTTCTGAAAGCCACACTTGTTTATAAAATTTAGTCTGTTTATTGTAAAAACTTCTATTTTTTAAAAAGTATATTTTATTGATTATGTTGTTACAGTAGTTCCAAATTTTTTCCCCTTGGCTCCCCTCTGCCCAATACCCCCCTCCCCCGAGCAGTCCCACACCCCCCTTAGTTCATGTCCATGGGTCATGCATATAAGTTCCTTGACCTCATCCTTTCCTATATTATTATTTTTAATTAATTAATTGATTAATTAATTAATTAATTAATTTATAACAATTCCTCACTCTGAGACTTAAGACCCCTTATAATGTTATAAAGGACAATGAGTGAAGATCTTGTGCTTCTCTAGCTGCTTCGTCCTACCTACCCTTGGGTCCAGAAATCCCTAATAAGAGTGAGGGTGAAGCGTGGAGGGTGGCCTTCCCACATGGGGAAGGATCTTGCAAACTCCAGGTCAATGGTGTGCTTGGTTTAACTGTCTGGCATCCTTGTTGATTTAGACAATCACTCAGGTAATGAGATCATAGGCTTATGCCCTCTTGTTCAATTTTGCTCATTTGTTTGTGTTGTTCATTAGTCTCCTGTATTAGGTGATAGCATATGGTATTTTTCTTTCTTTGCCTGGCTTATTTCACTAAGCATAATTCTCTCTAGTTCCATCATGTTGTTGGAAATTGTAGAAGTTCCTTCTTTCTTTCTGCTACATAGTACTCCATTGTGTAAATGTACCACAGTTTTTTGATTCACTCATTTACAGATAGACACTTACATTGTTTCCAGTACTTGGCTATTATAAATAGCGCTGCTATAAATATAGGAATGCATAGGTGCTTCTGAATTGGTGTTTCAGGATTCTTAGGATATAATCTTAGCAATAGAAATGTTGGTTCAAAAGGCAGTTCTATTTTTAGTTTTTTGAGAAAATTTTATACTGTTTTCCATAGTGGCTGCACCAGTCTGCATTCCCACCAACCGTGCACTAGAATTCCCTTTTCTCTGCATCATGGTCAGCACTTGATTTGTTGTGAATCTATAAATTGATTTGGGTAGTATAAACATTTTAATGATGTTGATTTTTCCCATCCATGAACATGGTATTTGCTTCCATTTAGTTGTATTTTCCTTAATTTCTTTCTTCAGTGTTATGTAGTTTTCTGAGTACAGGTATTTTAACTCCTTGGTTAAGTTTATTTCTAGGTACTTTATTTTTCTTGTGGCTATAGTAAATGGGATTTTTTCACCTAGTTTCTATCTCTGATATTTTATTGGTGGTGTACAGAAATGCCTTTAATTTATGAATATTGACTTTGTACCCTGCTATTTTGCCAAATTCACTTATTAGGTCGAGCAGTTTTTTCACGGAGTCTATATGGTTTTCTATGTACACTATCATGTCATCTGCAAATGACAGTTTTACTTCCTGTTTTCCAATTTGGATGCCTTTTATTTCTTTTTCTTGTCTGATGGCTGTGGGTAGAACTTCTTAGACTATGTTGAATAAGAGTGAAAAGAGTGAACATCCTTGTCTTGTTCCTGATCTCAGGGGGAATGCTTTCAGTCTTTAACCATTGAGTATGATGTTGGCTTCAGGTTTCTCGTATATGGCCTTTATTATGTTGAGGTATGTTACCTCTATTCCCATTTTGCTGAGTGTTTTCATCATAAATGGGTGTTGTACTTTATCAAATGCTTTTTCTGCATCTATTAATATGATCATGTGATTTTTCTCTTTCATTTTGTTTATGTGGTGTATTACATTTATTGATTTGTGAGTGTTAAACCATCCTTGCATTCCTGGGATGAATCCCACTTGATCATGGTGTATGATATTTTTAATGGGTTGCTGAATTCAGCTTGCTAATATTTTGTTGAGGATTTTAGCATCTATGTTCATCAGTGATATTGGCCTGTAGTTTTCTTTCTTTGTTGTGTCATGACCTGGTTTTGGAATTAGGGTAATATTGGTTTCATAGAAAAAGTTTGGGAGTCTTCCCTCTTCTTGGATTTTTTGTAATAGTTTGAGAAGGACAGGAGTTAGTTCTTTCCTAAATGTTTTGTAAAATTCCCCTGTGAAACCATGAAATCCAGTGTTTTTGTGTGCCGGGAGTTTTTTGATTACTGCTTCAATTTCACTAGTTGTTATTGGTCTGTTCAGGCTTTATGCTTCTTCTTGATTCAGTTTGGAAGATTATATGTTTCCAGATATTCATCCATTTCATTGAGGTTTTCAAATTTCTTGCCATATATTTGTTTGTAGTAATTTCTTACAATCCTTTGTATTTCTGTGGTATCGGTTGTGATTTCTTCTCTTTCATTTTTGATTTATTTAGTTAGGTCCTCTCTCTTTTTAAAAATTAATTATTAACTAATTAATTAATTAACTGGTATTTGGGGGGACCACCGCTCTGTAACAATTCCCCCCTCTCAGACTTAGGACCCTTTATAATCTTATAAAGGACAATAAGTGAATGTCTCATGTTCCTCTAGCTGCTTCAAGCTGGATATGGTCATCATCCTACCTCCCCTTGGGACCAGAAATTCCCAATAAGAGTGGAGGTGTGGAGGAGAGGGTGGCCTTCCCACATGGTGAAGGATCTTGCAGACTCCATGTCAGTCAGCTGTCCCTGGACAATGGCATGCTTGCTTTAACAGGTTGGTATTTTTATTGTATTCTGGGGGCAGCAGGTTTGGCAACAGGGTTAAAAGGCATCATTCAATCCATAATCACTAGATGACAAAGGCAGGGATTAATTTTTCAATGTCCCACATTAAGGGAGAAAAAAGCTTTTTTGGAGGAAGGTGTGCAAGGCTCGACACCCCTGTCCAGAACCCTTTTGCCCACTATACTTAGTTTGGGCTGAGGGGAATATTTTAGGTTTCTCTCCTCTCAGACCTTTGAGCCTTTTCTGTCCAAGCCATTAGGATAGAAAAGAGAAACATTTTAATATGAAGCCCACAGACCACCCCATACTTCACCAACACAGCCATTTAGTTCAGGCAAACCGTTGAGTCTCAGGAGGCAGTGATGCAGACAGGATTAAGTGAGGCCTATTCGGACAGACAGCCACTCAGGTAATGAGACCATAGGCTTATGCCCTATGTAAACAGAACACGGATGTTAATTTACGCAACATAATTCACAAACCGGTCTCTAAATCTGCAAGACTGTCTTATTGGAAAGACATCCAGTTTCAAGGCATTAGACATTCTTCTTGCCTATAAATTAAGCATCTTTGATGATGTTACAGACCTAGTTTCACTTTTAAATGAAAACAAACTTTAAATGAAAATAAACTTTAAAGACAGTTAGCTGCACTACTTTATAGTCTACCACTGAACTTTGTGACTTTCCTTGAATCATGATTTTTCTTCTTAAGATTACCCTCCTTGTCATTAAAGGGACTGCATTAAGTCCACTTTTAATTTATCCTGTTCATTTGCATAAACACAACAAGAGCAGCAAATGATCACATATGATCTCTAAGTCTGCTTTGCTGGAACTTACACAAGAAAACTTCAGGATGACTTTCACTCTGCCCTTTAGGACACAGAAGCTGAGCCACATGCCTGCCATTCAGCCTTGGCTGTAAACACTTGTCTTTTCCAAGTCCTTTGGGTTTTCCATTGTGCCTTAAGGTCCCTTCTAGCCATCTTTCAGGAAAGCAACCTTCGTTCCTTCCCTGGAAAAATTGCCATGAACCGCACAACCAACAAAGATACCAGGCCTTTTTCTCATGGGCTTTAATTACCTTTGAAAGTCAATTCCAGTTCCTCAGGACTTTTTGGTAACAACCAGACCCCAAGCATGCCTCCTTTAGGCATGACATTCCAGTCAAAGACTTGGTCAACAAAAACCTCTATAACAACTGGTCTTATTAATTTTATGCAAAGAACCTCATATCATTACTTATTTCTTCAGTATGCCAAATTCTGGAGGGATCAGGTAGGGAGAAAAATATAGTGTGAAGGAAACTCCTTGTTCTTCTAATAATTACTAAAATTGCATTTCCCTGCTTTACATTTTCTTGTGTTCACTTTCCAATATGTGAGGTTTGTTTTTTTTTTTGGAGGGGAAGGAGAGATTTGCTGGTTCATTTATTAATTTATTTTAATTCCATCATTTTTCCCCCACTAAATATTTTTGTTTCTTTGTTTTTCTATTACAGTTGTCCCACTTTTTTCCCCCATTGCTTGCCTGCACCCTGCCCATCGCTTCTCCCACAGTCAGTCCCAAACCAGTTGTTCATGTCCATGGGTCATTTATACATGTTCTTTGACTAAATCCTTCTCCTTCTACCGCCTTCTCCCCCTCCCACTCCCCCCTTGTCGCTGTTAATCTGCTTCTTGTTTACATCCCTCTGGTTCAATTTTCCTTGTTTGTTTGTATTGTTCATTAGTCTTCTGTAATAGGTGATAGCATATGGTATTTTTCTTTAATTGCCTGACTTATTTTGCTAAGCACAATTTTCTCTAGTTCCATTCATGTTGTTGGAAAATGTAGAAGTTCCTTCTTTCTTTCTGCTACATAGTGCTCCATTGTGTAAGTGTACCACAGTTTTTTGATCCACTCATCTACAGATGAGTACTTAGGTAATTTCCAGCACGTGGCTATTATAAATAGTGCTGCTATGAAATAGGGGTGCATAGGTGCTTCTAAATTGGTGTTTCAGGATTCTTTGGAAATAATCCTAGCACTGGAAATGCTGGGTCAAAAGGCAGTTCCGGTTTTAGTTTTTTTGAGAAAATTCCATACTATTTTCCATAGTGGCCGCACCACTCTACATTCCTACCAGCCGTGCACTAGGGCTCCCTTTTCTCTGCATCCTCGCCAGCACATATTTTTTGTTGATTTGTTGATGATGGCCATTCTGACTGGTGTGAGGTGGTATCTCATTTTGGTTTTTATTTGCATCTCTCTGATGGCTAGTGATGTTGAGCATTCTTTCATATGTCTATGGACCCTCTATATGTCTTCTTTGGAGAAGTGTTTGTTCAGGTCCTTTGCTCATTTTTAAATTGGGTTGTCTGTCTTCTTGGTGTTGAGTTGTATAAGTTCTTTATATATTTTGGAGATCAATCTCTTGTCTGACGTATCATTGGCAAATATATTTTCCCCTATGGTTGGTTCTCTTTTCTTCTTGCTGCTGTTTTCTTTTGCTGAGCAGAAACTCTTCAGTTGATGTAGTCCTATTTGTTTATTTTTTCCTTTATTTCCTTTGCCTTATGAGATGCATCGGTGAAAATATTGCTACATGAAATAGCTGAAATTTTCCTGCCTATGTTTTACTCTAGGACTTTTATGGTGTCATGGCTTACATTTAAGTCTTTGATCTATCTTGACTTTATTCTGGTATGGTGTAAGTTGATGGTCTACTTTGTTCTAGGTATGTGAAATATGTTATTGGTATTTAAATAGGAGTTGCATTGAATCTATAAATTGTTTTGGGTAGTATGGACATTTCTGATTTTATTTATTTGGGTACTCTCTCTTTTTACCTTGATGAGCCTGGTTAAAGGCTTGTCATTTTTGTTTATCTTTTCAAAGAACCAGCCCCTCGTTTTGTTGATCTTTAGAATTGTTTGTTTAGTCTTTTTTTTTAATGTGTTTTATTGATTATAATATTACATTTGTGCCAATTTCCCTTCCCTCTGCTCCCCTCCACCCGGTGGCCCCCCTCCCTCCAGTTGTCCCCCCCTTTTAGATCATGTCCATTAGTTGTGCATACAGTTCTTCTCAACCTCTCTCTGTCTATTCCATTCCCTCCTACCATGATCCTTAATTCCTATATCATCTCCCTCCCTCTCCCCATTCCCCCTCCCTGTTGACCTCCCCCCAATATGTTCCCCGTATCTATAGTTCTTTTTCCACTCTCGTTGCCTGTTTAGTTTGCCTTTGTTTCATTTCCCTAGCTTCTGTTGTTTCTTGTGATGCAGTTTTCATTTTAGATTTCATTGTCTTGATCCTCCTTTTTTTAAACCAGTCCCTTTAACATCTCATATAACAGTGGTTTGGATCTAATGAACTCTTTCAGTTTTATTTTGTCCTGGAAACACTTTCTCTGTCCTTCTATTCTGAATGACAATTTCGCTGGATAGAGTATTCGTGGTTGTAGGTTTTGGATTTTCATTACTTTGAATATTTCTTGCCAGTCCCTTCTTGCCTGCAGGGTTTCCCTTGAGAAGTCAGCTGATAGTCTAATTGGGACCCCTTTGTACATAATTCTTTCCTTCTCTCTTGCTGCTTTTAAGATTCTCTCTTTATCTTTAATTTTTGACATTTTGATTATAATGTGTCTTGGAGTGGTTCTCCCTGGGTCCAGTTTTTTTGGAACTCTCTGTGCTTCCTGGACCTGTAAGTCTATTTCCTTCCTCAAGTCTGGGAAGTTCTCCTTTATTATATTTTCACTCAATTTTTCAAGTTCTAGTTTATCTTCCTCACTCTCTGGCAAACCAATGATTCTTATGTTGGGCCTTTTATAGCTGTCCCAGAGGTTTCTGATCCTCTCATTGTTGCTTCCCATTTCCTCTCTCTGCATTGGTTGACTGCTTGTTCCTTCTCCATATTCCAGTTTGTTGAAATGAACTCTGGATTTTTTTTCCTCACCATCCGTCTTGTATGTGGTTTTGTTCCTTTCATTATGAGTGTTTTTCGCTTCTTTCTCATCTTTTTCCAGATCTTTTGTGAATTCTGTAAGCCACCTGATAACAATGGCCCAGAACTGAGCCTCTGACAGGTTTCTTATCTGTTCATCTGTCAGGTTCTCCATCTGTTGCCTGGTGAGCTGTGCCACCGGAATTTCTATAGTTGTCTGCCTCATTTTGACAGATGCGTTTTGTTTTCTTGGGCCGGCTGTAGGGGGCAGTGCCTGTGTACTCGTAATGACCCAGCGACCGGCGCCGTTTGGGAACCTTTCTTGTTGTGCCGTGGTGCTTTGTCGTCACAATCCTGCGCCCGGTGCCTGTCCGCGACCTATTTCGCAGCCCTGTGGCGCTTTCTTTGGGGGCGGGGGTCCAAGATGGATTCACACAGTTATTCTGCTAGGAGACCGGGATCCGTCCTCCCGCCCCCCTGGGCCTCACTGTTCAAGGCGATGTGGTGGCTGCTTTCCCCAGCGTTGGGGTGCGAGCTTCCGGGGGTTCGACTGCAGCCGGGATTGTTCGCCCTGCCGCTGTCCCAGGTGCGACTGCAAACAGCACCGCCCCCTTTCACTCTTACCTGCCCAAATGGCACCGCTGGTTTATAACTTCATATGTTGGGCTTCCGTGTAGTTTTATTTTCTGGAATTTCTAGTTATCCTTTGTTTTGAAGTAGTTGTATTCCTCTCTAGTTGTAGAGGGAGACCTAGCGTGTCCGTCTAAGCCTCCATCTTGGCCGGAAGTCCCTGTTTAGTCTTTATATCATTTAATTCTGCTTTGATCTTGATGATTTCCTTCCTTCTGTTCACTCTGGGTTTTGTTTGTTGTTGTTCCTCTAGTTCTTGTAGCTGTAGGCTTAGATATTTTATTACAGATTCTTCGATCCCCTTTAGGTAAGCCTGTATTTCTATGACCTTTCTTCTCAGGACTGCTTTTGCTGTATCCCATAGGTTTGGGGTTGTTGTGTGTTCATTATCATTTGTTTCCAGAAACTTTTAGATTTCTTCCTTGATGTCATTGTTAACCTATTTATTATTTAGTAGCATGTTATTCATTCTCCATGAGTTTGAATATCTGATTTTTTTTCCTTGAGATTGATTTCTAGTTTCAAGGCATTGTGGTCTGAAAAGATGTTTGACATAATTTCAATTTTCTTGAATTTGTTGAGGCTTGTTTTGTGTCCTACCATGTGGTCTCTCTTTGAGAATGTTCCATTAGCACTTGAAAAGAATGTATATTTTGCTTCTTTGTGGTGAAAAGTTCTATATATATCAACTAAGTCCATTTGATCTACAGTGTTGTTCAATGCCTCAATATCCATGGTGTTTCTTTGCTTCTAAGATCTGTCCATTGTTGACAATGGGGTGTTAAGTTCCCCTACTATGAGTGTGTTGTGTCTATATCCTTCCTGAAGTCTTTAAAAATTTTCCTTACATATCTGGGTGCTCCTATATTGGGAGCATATATATTTACAAGAGTTACATCTTTTTGATGAATTATTCCCTTAAGTATTATAAAATGTCCTTCTTTGTCTTTTTATGGCCCTTTCTGTGAAATCCATTTTGTCTGATATAAGCATTGATTGCTACCCCAGCTTTTTTTTCATGTCCATTTGCTTGAAATATTTTTTCCTTCCCTTCATTTTCAGCCTGTGTAGATCTTTTGTTTTGAGGTGGGTCTCTTTTAGATAGCATATATGTGGGTTATGCTTTCTATTCCATTCAGCTACCCTGTGTCTTTTGATTGGTGTGTTTAATCCATTTATATTTAATGTTATTATCAATAGGTAATTATTCTTTGTCATTTTCCCCCTTTGTACTTGTGTTCCTCTCTGTCTCTCTCTGTTTCTTCATCTTCTTAAAGCAGACCCTTTAGCATCTCTTGCAATGCTGATTTGGTGGAGATGTATTCTTTTAGCCTTCTTTCATCTGGAAAACTCATTTCACCTTCCATTTTGAATGAGAGTCTTGCTGGATAGAGTAGTCTTGGTTGTAGGCCTTCGTTTTTCATTGCTTGGAATATTTTTTGCCATTCCTTCCTGGCTTGTAGTGTTTCTGTTGAGTAATCTGATGATAGCCTCATCAGAGCTCTCTTCTATGTTATTATCTGTTAATCTCTTGCTGCTTTTAGGATTCTCTCTTTGTCTTTGAATGTTGCCATTTTAATTATGATATGTCTTGTAGTGGGCCTGTTGGGGTTCATCTATATTGGGACCCTCTGTGCTTCCTGGACTTATGCGACTTTTTCTCTTATCATGTTAGGGAAATTTTCAGTCATTACTTTTTCAAAGAGGTTTTCTATCCCTTGCTCCTCTTTTTCTCCTTTCAGTATCTCTATGATCTGGATATTGCCCTGCAGCTCTCTTAAAACCTCTTCATTCTTTTTCAGTCTTTTTTTTTCTTGTTGCACTGTCTGGAAATATTTTTCTATGTTGTTCTCCAGTTCGCTGATCCAATCTTCTGCTTCTCTACCCTGCTTTTAATTCCTTCTACCGTGGTCTTCAATTCAAAAGTTGTATTCTTCATTTCCTCCTGGCTCTTATTGATAGCTTCTATGTCCTTTTTCATGCTGGTGTAATTCTCAGTAAGTTCCTTGTAGTTTCCTTGAAGTTCCTTGTTGTTTCCCTAGAGTTCTTTATAGTTTTCTTTGAGCTAGCTGAGCTCATTGAGCTTCTCTATAATCCATGTTTTGAATTGCATGTCTGATAGTTTGCTTCCCTCCATTTCATTTAGCATTCTTTCTGGGGATCCCGCCTTTCCTTTTGATGGGGGGTTGTTTCTCTGTCTCCCCATTTTTGTGGCTCTTATTGTTTGTTGCTGCTTCTTAGACTGACCTGCACTTCCTGGATCTGCCCCTGGTGGCATCAGATCATGTACCAGTTTGGCCCTAGGCAGCCTGTTGGAGACTTCCAGGTATCTACTGCCTTTTCCTGTCTCCTTTAGTTGTTAATCTATTCAATCTCTGATCAACTGTCAGGCTTAAGCACTGAGGATGGGGCAGATTAATTCCTGGGGGTGGGGCTTTTGCCTCCCCTCAGCCTGATGCCACTTGGAGGGGAATGGTCTGCCTGCAGTATGGGGAATGAGTCAGCAGTGGAACCCGGCCAGCTTCTTCCTCAGTTCTCTCCTCAAAGTTACCACCCCCAATTCTCCTCAAGTGTCTCCAGTCCTCTCTGCCCTCCCTCTGCTTGAGACCACGGTTAAGTGGGTGCCAAAATATTTTTGTAATTATCCGCTTAAGATCTCTTTTTCTCCAGCTGTTTCTTTCATGTCAGCTAAAAACCCTGTGGCTTTTTGCTTTTCACAGCTGGATGCTATTTTACTTTCCGGTCTGTTGCTGAAGGCTGGGAAGCCCTGCTGGGGGTTTAGACCCTGCCCTTCTCAGAGGGAATCCCCAGCTGCTGAGCTGTTTCTCAGTCCCTTTAGCTGCCACCTGTGGGAGTCCAGCCAGACCTTTAGTGTCTTCCCACTTCCTACCAGTAACATTGTGATGAAGCGGCCTTTTCTGTCTCTTCGTGGTTATTCCAGATGAGTTCTCCACAATTGAGTTGTAATTCCAGATTGGTCTGGGAGGAGCTTAGTGTAGCTTCCACTTACTCCTCCGCCATCTTGGATCTCCTCTAGTGTAAGAACTTCTTACAGTCCCCATTAAGGAATATAAGAGGTCTGTCTGGAAAAAGTCCAGCCATTGTTAATATAATGATAACAGCTTTTTTGACATTGATGTAACCTGGCAGCCAAGGATGGTGGACAGAAATGCACATCTGTGAACAGTGATGACTTCACTGTACTAATCAGTGGGGAGAATAGACTCCCTTGAGTGAGCATGCATACTGTGTGGCCATTGTATTCAAAATGACTGAGTGAGTAGGACAAATTTGTGTCACATTTTGCATTAAGCTTAAATATTCCTCCACAGATGATCCAGAAAGCTGCAGTTATGGACAACTGGTGATGAGCAGTTTAATCATGACAACATGCCCACTCATGCATGGTGTTTCAGCCCCAATATAGCTCATATTTGATGTCCTGTGACTTCTGGCTTGTCCCAAAACTAAAATCACCCTTGAAAGGGAATAGATTTCAGACCATTGATGAGATTCAGGAAAATGCAACAGGGCAAGTGATGGCAAGTGTGAGAACTATGTGAAGTCCCAGGGTGCCTACTTTGAGGAGGACTGAGGCATCCTTGTCTTATGTACAATATTTCTTGTATCTTTTCTCTTCTTCAATAAGTGTCTCTATTTTTCATGTTACATGGCCGGATGCCTTTTGGACAAACCTTGTATATTGATTCTGTGCCAAATAGTATAATACATTTTGGAGATAAAGTAATGAATAATAAGTAGGAAGTCTCTAAATTCATGTTACTTAAGGAAATAAAGAAAAAGGGATGCCTCTGGACCTCAGCTGAGTGAATCTCCTGTATTGTTCTGGCCTGCCAACCGACTGGTTCCTTTTTTGTTGGGCACTTCATGTTTTACATTTTTTCCCTTGATAATAATGCTGAAGCATGTCTTTTTGTACATAAACTTTTTTGTACTTCTTTGATTATTTCCTTAGGTTCCAGAAGTGGAATTATGCACTAAAGGACAGTTGTTTCTTTGATATGGTTATATTTTGCCAAATTGCTTTCTACAGTCATTATGATTCCCTTCCCTGGAAAACAGGAAGCCTAAGACTTTGGTAGGCTTATTTGCTGGAATCAGGTGCGCCAGTGGGTGAGAAAGTACTCCTCATCTTTATGGTGTGAGGAACAGAGGAGCAGAGTTTGAGTCAAAGATTAGAGTGGGTCCTAGGGTCAGGAATTTCTGAAGGGTCAACTCCAACAAAATAGAAGGAGAGCAAGAACAAAACCAAAACAAAGAATGGCCAGCAGAAAATAGTAATAGCAGTCATGACAAAAAATAAGACTAAAATTTGAGGTAAATCCTAAAACTGTTCTCTGAGCTGGCAAAATGAAGGAGAAAGAATCCTTTTATGGGGACTTATGGGCAAGATGGAGGCCTCTAAGGACACACTGTTTCCCTCCACATCTAAGAATGACTACAAATATCTCAAAACTAGATACAACCAGAGACCCAGAACCTTGAGCTGCATGGAAATCCAACAAACAAAAATGTAAAGAAGATATACGCAGCTAGACAGGTAGGAGAGGCAGAGCCAGGGCAGACAGGATGTCTTGTGTCAGTGGCAGCAGCAGTGGTGGCAGCAGAAGGTCGGTGGTAAGCGCCATCACATATTTTTAAAAGTAGGAAGGGATACCTGGGGAGTGCTGTCAGCACCAGATCAGACTTCCAGGCTCGCAATGTCAGTGTTGGGGAAAATAAATCCTCGTTACTTCTGACAGTGAAAATCAGTGGAGGTTGGGTGGAGTAAGAAACTGTCAGTCTTTCAGCAGAGTCCGCTTATTTAAAGGGCCCCCACAGTCCTAGAACATCTTCAGACCCACCCATTCTGGGAACAACAGCCAGGGCAACAGCTAGAGGGACACCGGTCCCATAAGGGAAGCGGGAGAGGTGCCTGGAAAAAGGACAAGTACTGAGAAAGTGGTATCGATCCCTTTCAGACCCCTCCCCTATGTACAGGGCCACAACATGGTGAAACAGGTTGCTCTGCACTGATGAATACCTAAGGCTCTACCCCCTTACAACATAACAGGTGCAACAGCTCTACCTGAGACACAGAGGAGGGAATGGGTCAAGGTTCCAGTGATAGAACTAAGCGATGAGGAGATAGCCAATCTAACAGACATAAAGTTCAAAACACTGGTGTTGAAGACTTGACAGACATGCTTAAGTATAGCAAATGCAAAAAGAAAAAAGTGCAGGCTATGCTAAATGAAACCAATGGTGAACAGAAAGAAACTGGGGTTCAAATCAATGATTTAGAACATAAGGAAGAAAAAACAGTCAACCAGTACAGAATGAGGAAACAAGAATTGAAAAAGATGAGGAGAGGCTTAGGAACCTCTGGGACAACTTTAAACATGCCAACATCTGAATCACAGGGGTGCCAGAAGGAGAAATGGAAGAGCAAAAAATTGAAAGCTTATGTGAAAAAAATAATGAAGGGAAACTTCCCAAATTTGGTGAAGGAAATAGACATACAAGTCCAGGAAGCACAGAGAGTCCCAAACAAGCTAGACCCAAAAAGGAACCACACCAAGACACATCATAATTAAAATGCCAAAGGTTCAAGATAAAGAGAGAAACAAAAACAGCAAAAGAAAAGCAGAGAGTTATCTGCAAAGGGGTGCCTATAAAACTGTCAGATGATTTCTCAAAAGAAACTTTGCAGGCAAGAAGGGACTGACAAGCAGTATTCAATGTGATGAAAAGCAAGGACTTACAAACATTATTCTATTCAGCATAGCTCTCATTTAGAATGGAAGGGCAGATAAAGTGCCTCCCAGGCAAAGTAAAGCTAAAGGGGTTCATCATTACCAAGCCATTATTATATGAAATGTTAAAGGGACTTACTTAAGGGGAAAAAAGATAAAAACTATGAACATTAAAGTGAAAACAAAGTCACAACCATCAACAACTGAATCTAAAAAATAAAAATAAAATCCAACTAAGCAAACCAGAATTGGAACAGAATTATAGGTGTGGGGATATTTTAGAGGGTTATCAGCTGAGAGGGGGAAGAGGGAGAAATGGGGAAATGGAGCAGAGATTGAAAAACATAATTTGTTGGTACAAAATAGACAGGGGGGAGTTAATAAGAATAGAGGAAAGGGTGAAGCCAAAGAACTTACATGCACGATCCGTGTACAAACTAAGGGGGGGGGTGGGACTGCTGGAGGGAAGGAGGATACTGGGCAAAGGGGAGCAACGGGAAAAAAATATTGGGACAACTGTAACAACATAATCAATAAAATATACTTAAAAAAATTCTTTCATGAATCCTTGTCTTTAAACATCCACTGCTGGGGAGGGTACTATGAAGAGTACTGAGGCAATTTAGAATTGCTCTTGCCTAACATCATTCCCATGGTTGAAAAGGAACCCTGGTTTTTACACTTGCCAAGTAGAAAAATTTAACATCTGTAAAGGTAGTATGATCATGGGAGGAGAGTTTCATGAATTTGGCCATGTTGATAATTTTGGGAATCTGCAACTGAAACTCAGGAGGCCAACTGTGCTTTCACAAAGATGCAGGGAACTGGAGTTAGAAGACCCAGTGTGAAAATTACTTTCTACCTTAAGAAAGAAAATAGATTTTAATCTGTAAAATATTTGCTGAATGGGTTTATTGTATTAGGCCAGGAAAAGCCTCAAAGCATATTTATTATTTCTTACAATGTCCTTAAACTTTTAACACTCAAGTTAGAAAAGATAAGAATTCTGAGTGCAATCACTTTTCTTAAATTTTTCCTCTTATGAAACATGTGCTAACTTTAAAGGTAAAGCAACTGTTCAAATAATTTATAAAAATAATTATTGTGAAAATCATTACTTTGAAATTGTGTCAATAGATAACAACGAAGTATAAATAAAATATCAGCAAAACAGCAAGTTTCTTTCTTTCTTATGGGAAAATTTTCTTTCAAAATTATTAAAGTTCAGAGAAAGTCCTAAAGGCTAAGAAAATAAACTCACTAGTCAATATAGCAGAGCTTTTATTATTAATAGAGTAATTGCTTAAAATTTTTTTCTCTGAAACTTTTAAACATAAAATTTGTGTTTCATTGATTATTACAAAAATTATAAGGCAAACTCTATGAAAGCAAAAGCTATTATCACCAGGGCTTAGAATAGGAACTATTACATAGTACATATCAATAAATAATTGTTCGATTAATGAATGAATGAACTTCTGCATCAGTTCATTCCTTTCATTTTTATTTTTTTCTTTGTAGTCAATATAATATCAAGAAATTTATCTTGATTAGACGGTAGATGTCATTGCTGATATGGTTCCCTGAAATTCTGTGGTCAATATTTACTATCTTAACTGAGGTCTGGTAGAATACTGAACCAGATTTACAGGCTGGGCATATATCCTTCTTAGTATTATGTAAGACTGTTCTTTGCATTTTTCAATTTTCTCTACAGTGGTCTTTGAATTTTTAAGATGGTTCTGAAGTTAGCTATTTCTTTGTTGATCATTTTAGTTATCTGCAGGAAGTTTTATGGTAAAAGCCCCTCCTGGTTACCATATTGTGTCACCTTCCTTTTTACTTGGATTTTGGAAGAGGTTGTATGTGCGTGGTGGTTTGGCTTTCTCACACACCATATATAACATATATGCAGCATTTAGAGAGGATGTACCTTCCTGTGCTAAATTGGGGTTCTAGGGTCACTCTAGAGGTTTCAACTGCCATGAACTTGGTCAAATAATTGGATACAGAGCAAAGATAAAGATGAGTACTTTTTTGCTGAAGTAAGATAATTGTCCACTATCTGGACCAGCTCCTTTAAGGAAGCACTGTTTATGAATATATAAGGCATGATGAGTCAAAATAGAGGTAAACAGGGCCCCTGGGTGCCCAACAATGAAGCACTTTCCAAGGACAAGGAAAACAATGATGGCTAAAACTTTTTCTTGAGTGATTGGAAAGGTAATTTGGGTTATGCTTGGTTTGCTGGGGATGGGAATAGTAGAATGATTTTACTTCAACATAATAGATTATTTGGCATCATACAGACCCCTGATGTACTAGAATGTGACCTGGAAGTGCCTCTTAAACATTCTTTTTTTAGGGAATAGGGAGGTAGAATGAGAAAATGATGCAGAAGGCCTTAGAACGCAGAAGATGTCCAGTGAGTGGGAAAGATATACATCAGCCATTTTCTCCAGAAGACTATAATAATTGAGCTTCTAAAACTAGTGCAAATGGCAACACAGTAAAAAAGTAAATTAACTTTTCAGTAGTATTATGAAAATATTTGACTTTATATATACACCCTTAAAGGGTCCTATGGACTCCCTCTCCCCAACCCAGACACTACATTCTAAGAACCACTGTTCTAGGAGAGATGTATGGGGTTTTGATCAGAGAGAGGCACATAAGATACTTTTGGAGGTGCTGGTGACATTATATTTCTCACCTTGAGCAGCAATTTCACATGTATCATATTTTTATAAGCACACACACATACATAAGATAAAGGGAGAAAATACTTATGGTTCAGTACCATAAGTATGGTAAATGAGCTCATGTGCACCATGCAATTTCTCTGCTTATAAGTACTGCTTTCAGGCCTTGCAGATGGCCATATGACTCACACTTCCTCCCTGAGCTGATGCTCTCCAGGTTGCCTGCAGGGACATAGTCTCATAGAAAAGGGGAGGGAAGTTGCCTCCTCTCATCATTGGGGAATGCACTCTCTACCTAGCTTTCCTTCTGAGTTCATCTTCAGCACATCAACAATATCTTTCTTTCCTGTTGTCAAGTATAATGTTTTAGCCTAGGACTGTGAAAGAATGCTGCTTTAATAGGCATCCTCGTAAAAGTCCCAACTCAGCCTTACAACATCACAACTAATATTAAATAAGGAATGTGTTTTATAAACACATGTAGTGCTTTTTAAGAAGTAAGTCACTGTACTAATATGATTCCGTCGTCGGCAGCCGTCCGTCTCGAGAGACGATGGTGTAGCTTCCCAAGAGTCCATCTGCACCGCCGAGAATGGCTGCGCAGTCCGACTCGGGAGTGACACGGTATCTGTCTCCTCCCGTGTTGAATCGACATCTTGTGATGATGCTGAAGCTACAGAGCCTGGGCAGGGTAATATGGAGGGTCTGCTGTTGCCCATGCAGCAGACCCCCCCTCTCTTTGCAGCTGAAGGGTCCAAGGGAAAGACGGAGTCGATACAGCTTGGGTTCAGGTGCGCCGCAGGAGTTGCCGGTGTTGACTACAACGTCAAACCGCCTTAGGGACTCCGGCTCCGGATTTTCTGTCGGGGTTTACTCCCTTAGCCTTTCCCCTGAAGAGGTATGCCGCAAGGCAGCGGAGGTTTTTTGGAGTCAGAGTTTTCCTTCTCTGATGTACCCTGACTGGAAGATCGAACCAGCGACACTTAGCTCGCAGGCCAACGCTCAATCCACTGAGCCAAACCAGCCAGGGCAAACTAATATGATTATGCTTGTACAAATATTAATTGTGGTAAGATATTACAAAATCAATGTCAGTTTTTAGAAAATACAAGATTCTTTTATGAAATTAAGAGAAAGAAATAAGTCCTTACCTAAGGAATGGTTCATATATTTCAGGCTGGAGTTAATATCCATAATACTATTAAATATAATAAAAGACATTATAGAGGTCATCAGACTTTCTCCATGAATTAAATTACTTAGGCCTCTAGAAAGACCTATAGAAGGGAAAACATTTTAGGTGAAAAAAAGTCTTCATTAACATTAAAGAATAAAATTTTATTAGCAAGTAGAAGAATATTCTTAGTTATAGATATACATCCCATACTTTTCCTACATACTTAAATAAACTTTAGTCACATTTGAAAATTCACTTCAAGAAAATTTAATTGTATATTAAATGTAAGTTAAGTCTAGACAAGTGTAATTAGGTACCAAATTAACTGTGCTTGATTATGGTTTACATAATCGAGTTAATAAACTAGAGCTCTTACTCCTTGTTTCAAAGCTGGTGAAAACACAAAATTTATTATGTTTTAATTCAGTAATTTTGCTTATATAAATACATCATGTATTTATGTTGAGATCAAAAACAGTGAAAGAATACAGTAAATTTATAAACCAAGACTTTATAACTCTGTACCAAAGTGAAGGATTAAGGCAATTGTCCAGACACTTGCTCTATAATAGAAATAGTCTTATTTCCCCATACATACCTCTTTATGATTTTTGAAATCAAGCTCCATGAATTAAGGGAAGCCTGATATTATCTACTTCTATACTAATTTTCCTTCATTTATGATGATATTCTAAGTTTCGATAGCCATTATCATTTTTCTCTGCAATAATTTTCCAAATTCCCACAGGAAGAAAAGGTTATTGCATGGTAAAAGCCTTTCTTGTGAACATTTCCCTCTATAGCTGTGATCACAACCTAGTACTGTAAACATGCTATTGGAGGAGAAGAAAAAAAGACAGTCTGTTCTTCTGGGAGCTCATTTGCCTTGATGGTTCATTTCTTCACCTAATCCTGCATCTATGCCCTTTGCTGTAGGACTTTGCAGCTCCTCTCACCAAAGATATCCAGTGTATTTTATTACAAAACTTGATGCAAGCAGACAGTCCTGCCACCAGCATGGTAGCAATTCCTGACTACCCTACTAGAGAAATGTGGGAAATACTTAAGCATGGATCCTCCTTGTTGATGACACAAAAGATCACTTAGTGTCCAGGTGACCCTCCAGCCAATTGTAGATTTATTAGTGAGCCTAGCCAAGATCAGCAGAATCCAGCCTATATCATCAGAACTGCTGGACTCATGAGAAATAATATATCATTGTTTTATCCCACTGCATGTTGACCCTGACTGGTGTGGCCCAGTGTGTTGGGCATCATACCATAAAGTGAAAGGTTGCTGGTTCTATTCCCAGTCAGGGCACATACCTGTGTTGAGGGACAGGTCCATGATTGGGGACTTGTGAGAGGTAACCTATTGATGTTTCTCTTACACATCGATGTTTCTCTCCCCTCTCTCTCTTACCCTTGCTCTAAAAATAAATAAAATATTTTTTAAAAGCCACTGTGTTTTGGAGTTTTTTCTTACTCAGAAAAGCCGGATAGTGTTATATAATTATTTAATTTTAGAAAATAGAACTATAACAAAATGTGAATATTTGAAAATAAATAATAGGCCTGAGGGCATAAGAGTAGTCAAGAGACCATACCAAGCTCAAGACAATGTGAATGTACTCATGTACTCATAGGTCTAGGCAGATTTTTGTTCTTTTCTTGAGACTAAAGTTAAACAATATAAAAACCTGCTTTGAAAACTCAGGCAAAAATATTCCCAAGAAAAAGACTTTATTTATTTATTTTTAAATATATTTTATTGATTATGTTGTTACAGTAGTCCCATTTTTTCCCCCTTTGCTCCCTTCTACACAGTAATGTCCTTCTCTACAGCAATCCCACCCCCACTTAGTTTATGTCCTTGGGTCATGCATATAAGTCTTTGGCTTCACCCTTTCCTATGTTCTTAACTTCCCCCTGTCTATTTTGTACCAATGAATTATGCTTCTTAATCCCTGCACCACTTCCCCATTGCTTCCTCTTCGCCCTCCCAGCTGATAACTCTCCAAAATATCCCCACACCTATGATTCTGTTCCAATTCTGGTTTGCTTAGTTGGATTTTATTTTTATTTTTTAGATTCAGTTGTTGATGGTTGTAACTTTGTTTTCACTTTAATGTTCATAGTTTTTATCTTTTTTCCCCTTAAGTAAGTCCCTTTAACATTTCATATAATAATGGCTTGGTAATGATGAACCCCTTTAGCTTTACCTTGCCTGGGAGGCACTTTATCTGCCCTTCCATTCTAAATGAGAGCTTTGCTGGATAGAGTAATCTTGGTTGTAAGTCCTTGCTTTTCATCACATTGAATACTGCTTGTCAGACCCTTCTTGCCTGCAAAGTTTCTTTTGAGAAATCATCTGACAGTTTTATAGGCACCCCTTTGCAGATAACTCTCTGCTTTTCTCTTGCTGTTTTTGTTTCTCTCTTTATCTTGAACCTTTGGCATTTTAATTATGATGTGTCTTGGTGTGGTCCTTTTTTGGGTCTAGCTTGTTTGGGACTCTCTGTGCTTCCTGGACTTGTATGTCTATTTCCTTTGCCAAATTTGGGAAGTTTCTCTTCATTATTTTTTTCACATAAGCTTTCAATTTCTTGCTCTTCCTCGTCTCCTTCTGGCACCCCTGTGATTCAGATGTTGGCATGTTTAAAGTTGTCCCAGAGGTTCCTAAGCCTCTCCTCATCTTTTTCAATTCTTGTTTCCTCATTCTGTACTGGTTGACTGTTTTTTCTTCCTTATGTTCTAAATCATTTATTTGAACCCCAGTTTCCTTCTCCATTGGTTTTGTGTGTATTTTCCTTCATTTCATTTAGCATAGCCTTCAACTCTTCCCTTATGCATTTGCCATACTTAAGCATATCTGTCAAGCCTGTAAGTATCTTTATCACCAGTTTTTTGAACTCTATGTCTATTAGGTTGGCTATCTCCTTGTCGCTTAGTTCTCCCACTGGAACCTTGATCCATTCCCTCTTTTGGGCTATACTTCTCTGTCATCTCAACTTCACAGGCTCCTGTGTTTGTTTGCCTCTGTGTCTTAGGTAGAGCTGTTGCATCTCCTACATTGTAAGGGGTGGAGCCTTAGGTATTGGTTAGTATGGCGCAAGCCATTTGATCATGTTGTGGTGCTGTATGTGAGGGAGTGGTCTGAGAGGGAGCAATGTCCCTTGCTCAGCAGTTGCCCCCTTTCCAGGCACTTTTTCCACTTTGATATGGGACTGGCACCCTTCTGGATGTTGCCCCGGCTGTCGCTCCCAGAGTGGGTGGGTATGCAGGCCTTCTAGGTCAATGGGGGCCCTTTGAACTAGCAAACTCTACTCAGAAACCACAGTTTCTTCCTTTGCCCCAACCCCCACTGGTTTGCACAATAAGAGGCAACGAGGCTTTATTTTCCCTGGTGCTAGAACCATGACCTCTATGGTCTGGTCTGGTCCTGGGAGCTCCCCAGGTGTTCCTTCCTACTTTTTAAAACATGCTGACTGTGCTTTCTGCCAGCCTGCCACTGCTGCCACTGCTGCTGCCACCACACAGTATCCTCTCTGCCTTGGCTCCACCCCTTCTACCTGTCTGGATGAGTATTTCTTCTTTATATCTTTGTTGGACTTCCATGCGGCTCGATTTTCTGAAACTTCTGGTTGTCTATAGTTTTGAGGTAGTTGTATTCCTCCTTAGTTGTGAAGGGAGATGCAGCGTGTCTGTCTAGGCCCTCATCTTGACTGAACTTCCTCTATTTTTGTTTTAAAAGATACAAAGTGAGAAGAGAACAAAGATCCAAAAGTAATGACAAGAGGGCCAAAATTTATAAGAATAACTGCAAATTTACCCAGAGAAATTTTTTAAATTCAATAATAGCATGCCAGGAACTAGTGGAATATTAACTAGATAATCAGATTATCAACAGTGTTAAGGGAAGTATGACATGTCACAGGTAGTGTAGAGCTCCCCAACTCTTCTGAGTAGAAAAGAGGGTGGCACTGACAGTGTCCCATAGAGGCTAGGTTAGGTGATAGATGCTGGCACTTCCTTCTTCCAAAGTTCCTCATAATCTTAATCTCCTTGTTCTGAAGACTTGGTTTGTCTTTATTTATACAGATGGACTTGTGTCTCCTTATTAAGAAGTACTGGGAGAAAACAGCCCTGACTGGTGTGGCTCAGTGGATCGAGTGCCAGCCTGTAAATCAAATGGTCACTGGTTTGATTTCCAGTCTGGGCACATGCCTGAGTTGCAGGCCAGGTCTCCAGTTCAGGGTATAAAAGAGGCAACCTCACATTGATGTTTCACTCCCTCTCTCCCCCTCTCTTCCCCTCTCTCTAAAAATAAATAAATAAAATCTTGACTTCTGGCCAAGAGGGAGACATAGACAGACATGCTGCACCTCCTTCCACAACTAAGAAGGAATACAACTACCTCAAAACTAGAAACAACCAGAAATTCCAGAAAATCAACCTTTATGGAAGTCCAAGAAACAAAACTATAAAGAAGAAATACTCATCCAGACAGGTAGGTGGGGCAGAGCTGGGGCGGAGAGGATTTGGTGTGGTGGTGATAGCAGTGGCGGCAGCAGAAATCCGGCAGTCACACATTTTAAAAAGTCAGGAGGGACACCTGGGGAGTGTTCCCAGCCCCTTATCAGACCGAACAGCTCACGGTTCCAGCACGAGGGAAATCCAAGCCCCATTGCTTCTGATTGTGCAAACCAGTGGAGGGTGGGGCAGAGGCAGAAACTGACATTCTCTCAGCAGAGTTCACTTGTTTAAAGGGTCCCAACAGTCCTAGAACATCCGCAGACCCATCCACTCTGGGAACGACAGCCAGGGCAACAGCTCAAGAGGTACTAGTCCCATATGGAAGTGGGAGAAGTGCTTGGAAAAGGGGTGAGTGCTGGGAAAGTGGCATTGTTCCCTCTTTAGACTCCTTCCCCACATACAGCGCAACAACATGGTGAAACAGGTTGCCCTGTATGATGAATCCCTAAGGATCCACCCCTTACAATGTAGCAGATGCAACAGCTCTACCTAAGACACGAGAGCAAACAAACACAGGAGCCTATGAAGATGAGGAGACAGAGAAGTATGGCCCAAAAGAGGGAATGGATCAAGGTTCCAGTGGGAGAACTAAGCAACAAAGAGATAGCCAACCTAACTGATGCAGAATTCCAAACACTGGTGATAAAGATGCTCACAGGCTTGAAAGATATGCCTGAGTACGGCAAATACATAAGAGAAAAAGTGAAGGCTATGCTAATTGAAATGAAGAAAAATCCACACAAAGCCAATGGTGAAGGGAAGAAAACCAGAGTTCAGATCAATGCTTTGGAACATAAGGGAGGAAAAAACAGTCAACCAGTACAGAATGAGGGAACAAGAATTGAAAAAAGCGAGGAGAGGCTTGGAAATCTCTGGGAGAACTTTAAACGTGCCAACATCCGAATAATGGGGGTGCCAGAAGAAGAAGAGGAAGAGCGAGAAACTGAAAACTTATGAGAAAAAATAAGGAAGGAAAACTCCCCAAATCTGGCAAAAAAAAAAATAGACACACAAGTCCAGGAAGTGTGGAGAGTCCCAGGTGAGTTGGACCCAGAGGGGACCACACCAAGACACATCATGATTAAAATGCCAAAGGTGAAAGATAGAGAGAATCCTAAAAGCAGCAAGAGAGAAGTAGAGAGTTGCCTACAAAGCGGTGCCTATAAGACTATCAGCTGATTTCTCAAAAGAAACTTTGCAGGCAAGAAGGGACTGGCAAGCAGTATTCAATGTGATGAAAAGCAAGGACCCACAACCAAAACTACTCTATCCAGCAAAGCTATTGTTTAGAATGGAAGAGCAGATGAAGTGCTTCCCGGAGAAGGTAAAGCTAAAAGAGTTCATCATTACCAAGCCATTATTATATGAAATGTCAAAGGGACTTACTTAAGAAAAAAAAGATCAAAACCATGAACACTAAAATAACAACAAAGACACAACTATCAAGAACTGAATCTAAAAAATAAAAACAAAATCCAACTAAGCAAACCAGAATAGGAACAGAATCATAGGTATGGGTATCATTTGGAGGGTTATCAGCTGCGAAGGGGAAGGGGAAGAAATGGGGAAATGGTGCAGGGATTAAAAAGCATAATTAGTTGGTACGAAATAGACAGGGGAAGTTAAGAATAATATAGGAAAAGGTGAAGCCAAAGAACTTATATGCATGACCCATGGACATGAACTAAGGGGAGTGGGATTGCTGGAGGGAAGAGGGGTACTGGGCAGAGGGGAGCAAAGGGGGAACAAAATGGAACTACTGTAACAACATAATCAATAAAGTATACTTAAAAAAAAAGAAAACAAATTAGGTAATTATTTTTCCTGAATTGATTTGCAATGCATTGCCTTGATTTGGTATTTTACTTTTAAATATATATATTTTCTCCTAAAATAGGGTACTCTGAAACACTGTATGATTAATGATTTTATTATTTTGTACTTTTCAGGCTTTTTATTTGAATGGTGACACTGACTTCAAAGGCATTTTCTCTCTCTTTCTCTCTCTCCCTTTTTTTTTTTTTGCAAATTGCGTTATCTTAATGACAGTGCTTTCAAAGGAAAGGAGGTGTTGGGCAATTGAAATGTCACCACAATGTATGTGCTATATTGTAAAGCCCACAGAACTATTCTGTTGGTTCAAAGTAGAAGCATGTAGAAAGGTAAGGATTCCAAATAATCCCCTGCTCTATTCCATAACTGAATGTAAGACTTAAAAAAATATATACTAACTAAGCTCATCAGTGGCATTTCCTTCTATTCTATGCATCACCACTCAAATTTCTATGCTCATCTCAATGCTCCAGTACCCCATTTTACATTGTGAAAAGCCACAGTGAACAAAAGATCTTAAAATCGAAAAGTTAAACATATAATATATTTTAAATATAGAAAAAGAGAAAAATATACATACCAAGGTCTCTTATAGCAGCTACAGTTAGCATGGAATCTGAACTCAGAAGGATGGCAGAAAATAATAACCATGGTGTGGTTTTCAAATTTAATATATTCACGGATGTCAGATACCAAAGTATTAAGGTATAATTGATGAAAAATCCAGGGATTGTAATTAAAATTACCTGCAAAGAATTTTTACAGTAAGAAAAATTAAACTGACTTTGTATTTTATTTTTAAAAGCAGTCAATCAGGATTACTGGAGAAGTACAACCACACTCAGTCTAACAAGGGAAATTTCAAATTATCTTATTTAACAACTACGTACTTGCAATTCTGGAAATAAAGAGGATATATTGCAATGAGATTCTTAGGACCTAAGAAATACTAGATTATAATTAAAAAACAAACTTTTAATTTTCTTGCTAAAGCTATTAAATATAGATATGTATTATCAGGTATAGACATACATAACATATATATATATATATATATACATACAGATATATAGATACACACACACTTGACTATGCATAAAAACTGAGACATAGCTTATAACACAGAAAAACACAAATTTACAAAAAAGTGACAAAAAAGAAAAGGAAAGAGAAAATATGGTAACAAACAAAATGTAGGGAAATGGCAGAGGACTATAAAAAAGGTGGGAAGAAAAATTCTGTTATTTTATGACTGAAACGCTATCTACCTTCTGTCTTCCCACCATTTCCTTCTACATTCTCTGATTCTAACTCTGGTGTCTATTTAGCAATTTTATTCCCAAATGGACTTGGGAAAATATGGTGAGTGTGCCTAAAGTTACTTATAAGAATTCAGAACTGCACTTGCATATTCATTGAAGTATCATTTACAATACTGAAGACATGGAAGTTACCTTAAGTGTCCATCAACGGATGAACGGATAAAGAAAATGTGATACACACACACATATACATAATAAAATATTATTTAGCCTTTAAAAAATATTGCCATTTGCAACAAAATAGATAGAACTTTAGGGCATTATGCTAAGTGAAATATATCAGACAAAGAAAGACAAATTACCATATGAACTAACTTATATGTGGGATCTAAAAGAAAAAGAAAAACCTGAACTCATAAATACAGAGGCTGAGGGTGGGGGTGAGGGAAATGGATGAAGTGGTCAAAAGGTACAAACTTCCAGTTATAAATAAGTCATGGGATGTAATATACAGCATGATTGCTAGAGTTAATACAGCTGTATTGTATATTTGAATGTCAATTAGGCTTATTTTGATAGTCTTTTTAAAATATATATAAATATCAAATAATTATGCTGTTTATCTGAAACTAATATAATGTTACATGTCAATTATTTCAATTAAAAATAAAATAAAAAAGAATAATTGTAAGGGTTTTATAATAATGTAAAATGCTCTTAATTGTCTTCTGACTATTTAGCTGCTTCACTTGTATAGAGACACTCATACAATATGAACTGGGGAATGAGCGCTGGACTCTAATTCAGCAGGCCCAGGTGCAGGTACTAGTGCTGAGTGATTTTGGTTAAGTCACTTGATTATACATCATTAACCCAATCTTAGAAGCAGCAGAACAATAGTAGAGAGCTTATGTGGTGTTACTGAGGGGCGTCTTCTGTGGATAAAGCTTGATGACAGCATCAGGATGGTGAAAGAAAATTAAGGCCCTATAGATCAGTTACTTCTAGAGTGGGTGAGTTCTCATTTTTAAGGTTTGTGGTCAGGGTTGTTGTATTATTGACTCCTATTTGAAGAAACAAATTAAAATGAGGATCTGAGACAAGGAGATTGTGGGTTGTTAGGCCCAAATCCTTGTTCTTCCACCACATAGCTGTTGTTGATACCTCAATAAATCACATGGTATGTTGTTTGCAAAAGTGGCTGCAGTAATTCTGCTTCCTGAAGCCACACCATTAAGTTGTTATCTCCCACTCTGACTTGGGTCAGTGATATGATTCACTTTGTCTAAAAGGAGAAACTTAGAAAGCACTGGCAAATTTGAGCTTTCCCTCTCTTGCTGCTGTTTGAGACTCTGCACTGCCATGTGAAGAAGCCTGAAATTACCTTCTAGATGATGAGATATATGTGTCTCAGTGACCTTGTTGCCTACAGCCAACACTAACAGTACCAGCCAGCAGACACATGAGTGGGGCCTTCAGCCTGCTGCCTCAGCTGACCTCCCAAGTTGAACAGGCTCAGGAGACAGCTCAGCAGAGATAATCAGAACCAGCCCAAATTACTTTTAAATCTCTCTTCTTTTCAATTTTATTTTTTGGTCATTAATTTGACCTCCATTTTTTCTGGATTCAAATTCAAGTGTATTGTACATTGTTTTAATAGTTTTGCTTCTAATGTTTTGTTTACTTTGAAAGCAATGCACCCCTTCTTGAGATCTGAAGCATTTTTTTCCCTCAAGGTCTTTCCTTGATGATGTCAAATCTCACATGATTAGAAAAAATAAATCATAATAGTTGGTAAATTACAGTTATAGTTGTTTCTGTAAGTATTCGTCTCTATATTTTTCTTCTATGTGTGGGTGTGGCAAGTTTTAGAAGGTAAGTATTTAAAACAACTTTATTAATAATTTTCTTTTACTGAACCTCATATATTTCATAATACACTCTTATAGCATATCAGGGTTAAAATTATAACTGACATTAAGTTCTACCACTCAGGTTTTCAGAATTACTTTTTCTTCCATAATTTTTTCCCTGTGTCTTCACTATTCTAGACATATGCCAAGATATGGTTTATTCACTAAAATATAAAGTTGAATGTACTGCTCCCATACTTCATACTTATTCCCATCATATTTATTTTCTAATTTGAGCAAAATCTTTAAAAAATGTGAACATAGATAAAGTGTAGTGGCTCATGAGTGAATAATATTATTGAAAAAGAACTTTTTACCTGCAAAAATAACTTGTGGAGCATGTAAACATCCATGTCAAATGCAATGTTAAAGATAATTACTGGTGTAAATAAATCAAAAAAGAGTTTTGGATCCATCCATTGTATGGCATCTGCATATCTTTGGACCTAATAATATAAAATATGTCATTTTCTCATTTATCCATACTTCTATTAGCATAGAATACACGCCAGGCACTCTTATCTTTAGCAAAATAGAAAAATATACATCATAATGTAGTAAGTGCTAAAGTTTTAACTGTTGAATTTTTATAATTTTCCATCAAATTATCACCAAATAGAGTGGAAGTTAATGTACATATCTACATTAATTGTATTTGTTTAAAGAAAATACAGTATAAATAGAAAGTACATTTACATGGACACTAGATATTATCTAGGTGATTTTCAGGCATACAAAAGGAAGAATATTTCAGATTAATGAATTATCATACACAAAGTCCACAAAGGAATAAACAATCATACCAAACTCTAGAAACTACAAATAATTAGCCATGGATTAGATAGAAGTTGTGTATGGAAGAATAGCACTGTGTGGGAAGTTAATGCAGCTTATGAAATAACTAATTAATGGTGTTTATCATAAACTATTTAATTGTTACTTATAAATTTTATTATGGGCATCCATTCAACATCCATTCAGTAAAGAAATACTGAGTATCTTCTGAGTTAGGCGATAGCTATGCATTTGGGAGCTGATTCTCCATGGTCTCTTGTGCTCCATGTCTTATGAGTGGAGGTACTGATCGTTCTTCTTTCAAGTCTACCTTTCCAAGAACACTTGAATGACTGACATTTTTTAATTTGTTTGTTTTCTTAGAAAGAATATTTTACTTTATGCAGATATGTATATTTTGATTACAAAAGCCATATGTGTACATGGTAGGAAATTTGTAAGATGTCAGAAAGTACAAAGTAGAAAATAAAAATTATCCCATCAGCAAAACAACCACCCAAGTCCTCACATCTTCCAATTTCTTCTGTTTAAATATACATTTAGAAACTTGTCTATTCTAAATGCAAAATTAGTATGATAATATTATTTACTTTTTATTTTTTGATATTTTAATTATATTTTATTTTTTTATGCTATTACAATTGTCCCAATTACTCTGCCTTTGTTTCCCTCTACCCAGCCCCTCTTCACTCCCTCAGGCAATCCCCAAACCATTGTCCACGTCCATGGACCACGCATATGGACCATGCATATATGTTCTTTGGCTACGCTATTCCCTATGCTGTATTTTACATCCCCATGACTATTCTGTAACTACCAATTTGTACTTCTTAATTTCTTTACCTTTTTCACCCATCCTCCTCTAACCCTGTCCTATCTCACAACCATCAAAACATTCTCTGTATCTATGATTATTTTCATGTTCTGCTTGTTTATTTTATTTTTTAGATTCAATTGTTGATAGGTATTAATTGTCATTTTATTGTTCATATTTGCTATCTTCTCATTCTTAAAAAGGTCCCTTTAACATTTTATATAATACTGATTTGGTGGTGATAAACTCCTTTAGCTTTTTTCTTGTTTGGAAAGCTCTTTATTTGTCCTTCAATTCTAAGTGATAGCTTTGCTGGGTAAAGTAATCTTTGTTGTAGGTCCTTGCTTTTCATCAGTTTGAATATTTCTTGCCAATTCCTTTTAGCCTGCAAAGTTTATTTTGAGAAATTATCTGACAGTCTTATGGGAGCTTCCTTGTAGGTAACTAACTTCTTTTCTCTTGCTACTTTTAAGATTCTCTCTTGGTGTTTAAACTTTGCATTTTAGTTATGATATGTGTGGGCCTCTTTGGGTTCTTCTTGTTTGAGGCTCTGTGTTTCCTGGACTTGTATGTCTATTTCTTCACCAGGTTAGGGAAGTTTTCTGTCATTATTTTTTTCAAATAGGTTTCCAATTTCTTGCTCTTTTTATTCTTCTTCTGGCACTCCCAAGGTGCAAATGTTGTTATGCTAAAAGTAGTTTTGGGCTTCCTTATGTTTCAAATTTCTGATTTGATTCTCAGCTTTATCCACTCTACTGTGGATGAGAAATTGTTCTTTATTTCAATTGTTGTATCTTTTGTTTCTGACTTGGTATTTTTTTATGCTGTTGAAGTCCTCACTAAGTTCCTTGAGCATCTTTATAACCAGTGTTTTGAACTCTGCATCTGATAGACTGCTTATCTCTACTTTGTCTAGTTCATTACCTGGAGGTTTGATCTATTCTTTCATTTGGGCCATGATTTTTTTTTTAAATATGCTTTGTTGTTTATGCTATTACAGTTGTTCCAATTTCTTTTCCCTTTGTTCCCCTCCATCCAGTGACCCCCCCTCTGTCCAGTTGTTGCCCCCTTAGTCCATGCCCATTGATTGTGCATATAGTTCTTCTCAACATCTTCTTATCTACTCCACTACCTCCTACTATGCTTCTTAATTCCTGTACCATCTCCCTCCCTTTACCCCTTCCCCCCCCACTGACCTCCACCCATAATATTCCCCATACCTATAATTCTTTTCACGCTCTCGTTGCCTACTTAGTCTGCCTAAGTAGCTTCTGTTGTTGGTTGTTGTGATACAGTTTTCATTTTAATGTTCATAGTTTTGATCCTCCTTCTCCTAAACAAGTCCCTTTAACATTTCATATAACAGTGGTTTGAATCTGATGAACTCCTTCAGCTTTACTTTGTCCTGTAAGCACTTTCTCTGCCCTTCTTTTCTGAATGACAGTTTTGCTGGATAGAGTAATCGTGGTTGTAGGTTTTTGCTTTTTATTACTTAGAATATTTCTTGCCAGTCCATTCTTGCCTGCAGAGTTTCTTTTGAGAAATCAGCTGATAGTCTTATTGGGACCCCTTTGTATGTAATTCTCTTCTTCTTTCTTGCTGCTTTTAAGATTTTCTCTTTATCCTTGATTTTTGACATTTTGATTATAATGTGTCTTGGTGTGGTTCTCCCTGTGTCCAGTTTTTTTGGAACTCTCTGTGCTTCCTGACCTGTAAGTCTATTTCATCCCCCAAGTTAGGGAAGTTCTGCTTCATTATTTTTTCATGTAATTTTTCAATTTCTAGTTCTTCTTCACCTTCTGGCAGCCATATGATTCAGACGCCGGCCCGCTGAGAGCTGTCCGATAAGTTTCTGAGCCTCTCCTCATATCCCTCACTTCTCGTTTCCTCTTTCTGCACTGGTTGACTGTTTGTTCCTTCCCTATGATCCGATTTGTTTATTTGATCCCTAGTTTTCTTGCCCTCACCACTTGTCTCATATGTGTTTTTGTTCATTTCAGCAAGACTAGTTTTCATTCCATCCCCATCTTATTTAAGATCTGCTGTTAGGTCTGTAAGCATTTTTATAACCAAAGCTCTGAACTGAGCCGCAGAAAGATTTCCTATCTTCTGCTTTGTTAGATTAAATATTTGCTGTCTGGTCAGCTGTGTCACCGGGATCTCTATCATGATCTGTGCCATCATGGCAACTTAGTGTTTACCTTTGCTTCCTGGGCAGGGCTGTCAAACCTCCTATGCTATAGGGGGTGGAGCCCCGTGCACTCATCACAACTGGGCAACCCATCTCACCACACTGTCCTGCCTCCATTGCTGCTGCCGCCGTGGACAGCACAGCTTGAACTCTCCTCTCCAGCTTCACCCCTTCTACCTGTCCAGACGAGCACCACTTCTTTATAACTTCATATGTTGGATTTTCGTTTGTTTTCTGGAACTTCTGGTTATTTCTGGTTTTGTGGTAGTTGTATTCCGTCTCAGTTGTGGAAGGAGACAGAGTGTGTCAGTCTAGGCCTCCATCTTGGCCGGAAGTCTCCTGTGTTTGTTTGCTTCCGTGTCCCAGGGAGAGCTGTCACTCCTACTATGTTATAAGGGGCAGAGCCTTAGGTATTTATCAGTACAGGGTGACCTGTTTCACCACGTTGTGGCACTGTATGTGGGAGAGGGGTCCGAGAAGGAACAATGCTCTTGTCCAGCACTTGCCCCTTTTCCAGGCACTTCTCCCACTTCCGCACCAGACTGGCGCCCCTCTAGTTGCTGTCCTGGCCATCGTTCCCAGAATGGGTGGGTCTCCGGATGTTCTAGGTCCGTGGGGGCCCTCTAAACAAGAGGACTCTGCTGAGAGACTGGCAGTTTCTGCCTCCGTCCCAACCCCCACTGGTTTGCACAGTTAAAAGCAATGAGGCTTAATTTTCCCCAGAGCTGGGACAGTGAGCTACACAGTCTGGTGAGTAGCTGGGAATGCTCCCCAGGTGCCCCTCCTGACTTTTTAAAACGTGTAACTGTGCTTTCCACCAGCCTGCTGCTGTTGCCGCTGCTGCCACCACCACATCGTGTCCTCTCTGTTCTGGCTCCGCCCCTCCTACCTGTCTAGATGAGTATTTCTTCTTTATATCTTTGTTTGCTGGACTTCCATGCAGTTCAATTTTTTGGAACTTCTGGTTGTTTCTAGTTTTGAGGTAGTAATATTCCTTCTTAGTTGTTGAGGGAGACGCAGCATGTCTGTCTATGCCTCCATCTTCGCTGGAAGTCTGGGTCGTGATTCTTTGTCTTCTCATTTTGGCAGCCACTGTGTGTTTGTTTTTATGTATTAGGTAGAGGTGCTATCTCTCCCAGGCTTGATAAGAGTGGCATAATATAGTAGGTGACCTGTAGGGTCCAGTGGCTTGGGTACTCCAGGGGTGCCCATTGTATGGCCTGTGTACACCTTCCTATTGTAGTTGAGCCTTGATTACTATTGGCATGCCCAAGGTCAGCCACCACCTGTGTTCTGTCCAGGGTCACACAGCATAAACTACAAAGTGATTTTCAGGTGGCTGCTACTTGTGCTGCGCTTGGAGGTACCCAGGCAAGGCCAAGCTGTGAACCAAGGCCAGTTGCTGCTAGTGCCAGGCCTGGGACCACTTAGCGAGAAGTATAAGGCTCACTGGAGCCAGATGCTTCTTGATTGAGAGAATTTAAGAAAACCTGAAGCATGGGCCAAGGAAAGGCATTTGTAAGGAAACACCACAGGAACCACTTTGGGTGGCCTGAAAGTTGGGTGGAACAGGGCCTCAGGGAATCACCAGGGTGGGGCAAACAGTGTGAGCCAGGCTGATGGAGTCTCAGATATGGTACTCTCCTGCTGGCTGTGTGGCTGTGTAGCTCTGTTAGGGAAGGGCTCAGAAAAGGAAAAATAGACTCTGCCAGCACTTCTGTATGGGAGAAAGCTGCCCTCCCCGCCAGCTCTCTCCCTGTTGCTGGACAATTCAGTTCCTCCCCATATGTCTCTGATGCCTTTTATCTACTGTCCTAGCACTGGAGCTCAGAGGGATTGAGTCTGATTAAGTCTGTGTTTGAGCCCTTTAAGAGGAACTACCTGGCGTTCTAGCAATTTCTGTCTTCCAGAGACTCAACCCCTACAGGTTTTTACAGCCAGAAGTTATAGAGACTTTTCTTCCTGGTACTCAAACCTTGGGCTGGGCTGCCTGGTGTGGAGCTGGGAGTCCTTGCTCCTGAACTATCCCCTCCAATTTTTAGCTGCCACATGTGGGTATGAGACCAGCCTATTCCATGTGTCTGCTCCTCCTTCCAGTCTTGATGTTGTTTCTTATTTAATTCCATAGTTATAGGACTTCCATTCAGCTCAATTTCTGACAGTTATGAATGATAGTTGTTCTATAGTTTAGTTGTCATTTTGATATGGTTGTGCGAGGAGGTAAGCTATGTTTATGTATGCCACTGTCTTGACTGGAAGTTAAATGGCTAACAATTTGGAAGATAGAGCAAGTTTTTCTCTCTAGAGCAAGAGGCAAATTTAATATATTGTCCAGTTTAGTAAAGATAATATCTCCCCCTGGGCAAGAGGGCAGATGAGCTAACTGTGCATCATAAAATATTCAAGTTCTCTAAGCTCAGGTTTTATCTCCAGTAATCCATCCCATTGCGTATGCAGGTTTTGTCTGGCCCTCTTAGCTCCTCTCTGTGGGAACTGGGACTCATGGAACAGGCCCAAGAAAATGCTATTAGTTTGGCTTTCAGTATTGAGATGAGTGATAAAATTCTTTTTAGTTGGCCCAGAAGTTGCATGGGTTTTGCCAGGCCCATGAAACTTTGGCAGGCTAAAGTATTAGCTTGCAAGTAGAGTAAAATCATAGACCCTTCACAGTTTTTGACATATGGCTTCTTCCTTTAAAAAACTGACAAATAGTAAAGTCTATAGATGTACTTAAAATTGAATTCAATCCATAGTAGGAGCAGAGAGCAGACCCCAAAGAGTCCTGATCAACCCCACTGCTGATCTAGTTACCATCACACCTCAGGAGGAGCTGCAGCTGCCTGTAGCTGGCCCCAGTCACCATCAGGGCAACCACGAGCAGTGAGGCCAAGACCCAGCAACAGCCCACACCCCCTCCACTCTCATCCCCACCCTCAGCACTGCCTACACTAAGCCCAGCACTACAGGCAGCAGCATCCCAGTTTTGGGTGGCCTCACATTCATGGAAACCTGAACATCATTGCAACAAAGTTTTTTGGACAGTAAAATGGTTCAATGTAAGAAACAGATATGGTTCCAACAACAGAAATGACACCAAGGAAGATGTATTTGTATACCAGACTGCCATAAAGAAGAATAACCCCAGGAAGTACCTTCACAGTGTGAGAGATGAAGAGGCTGTGGAGTTTGATGTTGAATTAGAAATGAATACGTAGGCAGCAAATGTTAGAGGTGCCAGTGGAGTTCCAGTGCAAGGCAGTAAATATGCAGCCTACTGTAACTTTTATAGATGCTATCCATATCACAGGGATCCTCCATGCAATTTCTAGCAGAATTATCAGAATGGTGAGAATGGAGAAGAGAGTGAGGGACTGGAGAGTGCTCCCAAAGGCCAGGCCCAAAAGCATTGCCCTTACTGCAGGTGATGGTTCCCACTTTTCTACATGTGGAGACCCTATGGGTGTGGACCACAGTATTTCTGTAATGGGGAATGAACTCACTATACTTATATAAAGCTATCCATATTAATCTAAGTAAATATTAAACCCAGCTTGTTACTCTAACTTGATTTTTCTCTCGAAGCTGGAGTTTACATGTTAAAAGTTTCTAAGTGTACTTTACCTGAATCAACAGGTTCAATTCCTATGTAAACCTAAGAAACAGCCTGACAGTCTGACCTCAGAGCCCCTTCGACTCAAGGATGATGACCATAAAGGTCCATATCGGGACCAGCAAGGACACTGTCCTTATGTCTACAACTCCTCCCCCTGCTGCTTTCCCTCTTATCTGTCCTCGTAAAAGCCTCTGGCTGTGCTCAGATGTTAAATTGTAAGTCTCCCAGCTAGTAATCAATTATATCAGTTTTCTTGCAAGCTTGGAGATATGCTGGCCATAATCCACAGGTATCCAAGGAAGGGAGGAATGCTAATGCAAATAGAGAGGTGACACCAGAATGAAGGGTGTGAATCCCCTTTCAGGCCCTCCTCTCCTTACTCCCAAGAGGAACAGCATGCCCACACTCCCTCTGGGAAGTTTTCCCCTCCTGAATTCTCACCAACTCCCTAAAAGGATCACTGGCTTGACCAGAGAGGGGATATGGGATTTTGAGGACAAAAAAGTCCCCCATCTCCCAAACTGATAATTGGAGTAAACTTCTTTCCTTCATCTCAGCACTTGTCTCCTGAGTTTGGCTTTCAAGGTGACAGGCAGTCTAGACCTGGGTACATGTCATTTTCTCAGTTTCATGCCAACCCTCCTGTGCAAGGGGAAGTGAAGGCGGGTGCTGGCAACCAGAGCACAGGAGAACAAGGTAGACCAGTGAGACAGAATAAGTGTTGGGGCTATAGACCACGATTCCATTGGGGCATTCTTCACCAAAGACAGCCTAGGGCAACAATGAAGAAGATAAGGAAAATCAAGGAGATGAGACCCAAGATCAGCAGCCACCTCAACAGTCTGTACTACTGCAACTTCAATGACACAAATGCCCAGAAAACCCTAAACCACAGATGGCAAAGAAACAAAAGCTGCCCATCCACCAGCTGAGAATTTGTCCCTTTGGAGGCTGAGCAGAGTGAGGCTGAGTAAATGCTAGCTTACCATCTCTATAAATGTATATGAAATTCCAGCAATAAGAAATGAACAAAAGATTAGAGCGGAAATCCTTAAGTGCTTGCTTTTTGCCTGTTGACCAGATAACTAGAACTATCTGCATTATTTCTACAGAGTGGGGTTTTTATTATTTTTACCTAAAGGTATCTCTTTTTGGTAATGAAAGACATGTTTTCTTCACTGCTTTTTAAAATTTTATTGTATTATTTCCACTACCATTTATGCCCCCATGCACTCTCCCACCCCCACCCATAACCCCACCCCACTCTCTGCAATCACCACACATTGTCCATGAGTTTTCTCTTTTTTTCTTTTTGTTTCGTCCCTCCATCTCACACCAACAACCTTAGAACTTGATTTTTCTCAATATACTTTTAAATGTTTTTAAATTGTTTCATGTATGGTCAAGTTGAGATTTTTAAGAACCTCATTTTTAATTTGTATTAAAAGTTTACAACTTTATTTTTTCAAAAAATCAACAAGCTGCAAGCACCTGCTAAAGGTCTTAGATCATTGTCAAAAAAATTATTAAAATTGCTTTTGTACCAAAAGCATGTAATTATAAAACCTGTTCATGACAAATAAAGTAGTAATCTGTTTTTGTTCTACATAAACAAACAAACAAATAAATAAATAAACAAATAAATAAATTCAGACCTAGGCTCTGTTTGGCTGTGTTTATCTGGATTTCAGCTCTTTCACACCTGTTTTTTTTTTCCCCTACACATATGATATTATCTAGATTCTAAGCATCTATCAAATGACAAAACAGTGAAGAGACAAGTATTTTTATAAATTTTCTTAAGCCATCTTTGTACTTATATGAATCTTAGCTATAGTACAAAATACTCATATTTACTATACACACCTGGTCTGACATAAAACTTAACATTTCAAGACTGCATCCAAGTAAAAATAGTATCACAGGGAAAGGAATTGGAAAGTCTTTCAAGCGTAGGTTCAAAAATGCTGCAAAAAGATGTCTTTATTAAAAAGCAGTAAAATATCACATTTTAAGAACTTTAATTTGATATGATTTCTTAATACTGAGGACAATGAAATACTGTTCTACTACTCAATTCTTATTCTTTCATATTTGAAACCTTCCTTCACAGTTAAGCACACAGAAGCAATGTAATAGTTAATCCACTAGATATCTGCTTGACCTGTTCTATGAAGTATCTCATTTCTTAATTGTTAGTAAATATTGCTAGCAATTATTGGTTCTTGGGTCACTACTAAAATATTGATAGCGTTTTTTGCACTTGCTATAAATCAGGTAGTTTCTTTAGCAATCCTGCAGTGAGAGGTTAATAAATAAATTTTAATAAAACCTGCTGGCTGATTCCCAAGGTAACAAAGAGAAAGTAGCTACAATAATTTGTCCAATGGAAAAAAAAACAAACTAGCTACTTATTACTAGTTAGCTAATGCACATTAGAAAACCTGACTATTTAACTTTGCTCATCATTATTATCAAACTGTAATAAGCAATATCATAACATTTTCTTCAGTTTAATGTTTTCTGTTTCTTTTTAGTACAATTACTGGTGAGGTAAAAAAAAAAAAAGCCAAAAAAAAAAAATAGTGTTTTCTTTTGGTTTCTACAGTGTTCTTATCTTCTTGTAATAGCTGGGAATAATTTATCATTTGGACAAAATTAATGAGGTACCCTGCCAAGTGGTCAAAAAATAACTGAACCATTCAGGAGACCTATCACTATGAAAATTCTTTGTCCAGTTGGAGAAAGCAGTGGGGCAGCTAACTTTAAAATATTAATGAAACTATAGTTTATGATAATGCAAATAACAAAAAATCTTCCAATCCTTAATTTTCTGCTTATCTTCCCATCAATTACATCTACCCATAATCTAGCAAGTTAGAAGGTGTGAATATTTTGAACCCAATAAAGATAAATAATATGAATTAGATTTACATGTTTCTTCTCAGGGGTCAGATTATTATTGGATTCATTTAATTGAAAATCTTGGGAAAAAGTATGAATTTAGGACAAAATTCTAATTTCCTATTACTGGTACTTTAAAAAAATTCTATATGGTGGTATTTACAAAATAAATCTGTAAAATAAGCTAAAATAAAGAGAGTTACACCTACCTCCAATTGTGCAGATCAAAGGCAATATTAGAATAATTTCAGGGAGGTCTTGAGGATAATTAGTTAATTTATTCCTGATAAATTCCTCCCAAGTGCCAGCAAATCCTTTGTTACGATAAGTGATATTATGAATAGTGGAAGTCAAATCCATCCTGTTGGTTCTCACAGACCATCTGAATCCAGCTCTTAAGTCACTCTGCAAAACTCACATAAGATCAAAGGAAAGTAAGATTTGCCTTCTTGCTGGTCTTCTAATGCTTTTCTTTAAAAAAAGAAAAAGAAAAAGAAAAGAAAAGCCTTATTTCTCCTTAATTATTTTTAGTAATATCTTAGGGTCTGCCAAAATTAGGATTGCCCCCCCCCCTCCTATAATGCTTTCAATTTAAATGAAATAGAAAAGGTACAACCTCAAGTGATGAAGACTAGCTACAGGTTAGATGAAAAATCTTTTCCGACAGTTGGATAGATGCTGGATGAATAACGCTGAGCGAACACATGGTGACACTGGTGACTGGGTATCTCAATGATCTTATCTATAGGAGGGCAGACTAGAACGAGCTGTAATGTGTACAGATGCAGCAGTCACTCATTTTAGCAGAGAGAGAGAGGATGTTTGATATTGTATGGATTGTAGAGTAACTTTTGTTTTGTCTCCCTTTATTGTGGTCTCAGAATGACTTCACTGGATGTTGATATTCTGTGAGATTGTTTATGTTCAATAGAGAGTAACATAGATTAGTTGTAAGCATCAAACTCACTTGTAGTAACAATGAGTGAGACCTAGCTCTGAGTGTCAGACTGGTTCCCTGGTGTCAGTAGCTGCTTTCTTTTTTTGCCGTTTGTTTGTTCGATTGATTTTTGTTTTACCTCAAAGGAATTCTGAGTTTCTAAACCTCACATTAACATGTGAAGAGCTGGAAGTAGATCAGAGGATCTTGGTAATAATATGAGTAATAGAGCAGAACAAGTTCAGCTATCCCTTTAAGAAAGAGATTCTTAATCTTAACCACACATTGGAATCACTTAGAGGGTTTTAAAAATATAGGTGCCTGGGTGGCACCCTTAGAGGTTAATTTAATTGGCATGAGGCCTGGGTATTGGGAGTTTTAAAAGCTTCCCAGTGATTCTAAGGAGGAGCCATATTTAGAAACACTGCACTAGGAGAACTCCGTGCCATTGTGATAGACTGATGATAGTTGTTCTTCATTAATAATAAACTATTTAGGACACTTATTAACTTGTTTACTGTTATTCTAGCACTAAACATCCTGGGCTTGACCAAAAAATAATAATTTTCTGGATCATAGTTATACACTCCTACATGCTTTCAGAATTTAATACACTTATAGAGTCTGTGGTTTTTTTCAAACTAAAAGTGAGGATTCATATTTCCATAAGCACTTTTCTTATTTATAACATTATTTATTTAAAAACTGTAATAAGAATTTACACATTCAATCCTAATAAATCACTTTTAGAAAATAACAAAATTACTCTAAATCTTTTCCTTGAAATTTAAGGTATATATAAGCACTATTTGACTGTGAATATACTCAGTTCTCCTAACAAACCTTTCTCTCAAGAAGTGATCTCACCTTAAATTAACAGGTAAATGCTAATATCACTCTAGGTTAATAATTTAAAAGATATGGGTAAGCACAAGCAGTGAGAATAAACAGATTTTCAATGTAGTTAAAACTCTTCATTAGCTTAAACTGACTTCTGACTATTTTGGGTAAGTTTATGAGCTTATGTCTGATTAAGAAAGACATACTGTTTGGTCTTGAAATTACTATATAAGTTCCCTACAATAATTCATCAATAAACTAGATAATGGCTAGATTCTCTTTGTGTGTGGATTTCATTAATGACTGCCCTCTCATAAATGGCATGTGCATTTGTCCTCAAAGATCAGTCTTCAGAAATTCTCTTTCTCATGGAGTAGTAATCCTACTAATTCACTCTGTCCCTGAATATGGGAAGTCTTTCTTTCTCTTAATCAGTACACTTTGCAGGATTCAGGTGACAAAAGTATCTTGAAGAGGGCACTGTCTGTGGGACCCCAGTAATCTTCACGAGCTGCCAAGCTCTTGCTTAATGGTTTATGACAGATAAAGAACTGGGATTGGCTGATCTCAGTAAACTCCTACCACACAACACAGCAGCAGGCTTACTCAGAGGCTGAACGTGGGTGGCCTGCTGCCTTCCTAATTCTTCTTCAGTGAGAATGAGCCCTTCCCCCCTCAGCTCCAGGCACAGGTCAGTGAGATTTCCTCCCAGTGCCTCATTAAGACAAAGGAAACAAATACGAGCCAGATAACTAGTTAGAGAAGTTGATATAGGAAGTTACTGGAGAAGGGGAAGCGGGTAAGAGAAAAAGGTTCAACGGAGAGGCTGCTTGATCTTTGGGGAAGTCCTTGAATAACTAGTTGCTACAGAAAAGGTGGAAACGCCAAGAGGTAATGGTTGGCCAAATCTGTGGCTGGAATACATTTGTTCCCTGGGAGGGGAGGCTGAAGGAGAAAGTACCAGAGTGGAAGGGCAACTTCCAGAAGGGGAAAACTAGGGAGGCAGGGCTCACCTTCCAAAGCCTCCGGAGGAATATCGTGTGGTATGTGAGAAGGCTAGCTATTCGGTTCACCCCAGAACAGCCACAACCAACTGGCCAACCTCACTGACAGTTATTTGCTCAAAGCCCCGCCCCTGGTCCACACTCATTGGCTCTGAGTTTATAACCTTTGACTTGCTTGGCTGATGAATTACAGTCCTTGATGGTGCTGCACAGCATCCTTCCCCTTGCACACCTAAGGCAACCTTCAAAGACTTAAGGAGTGTTTGTACGTTAAAAAATAAACAATAGTCAAAAGGAAACTTCAAAAATTTTATTGCTATGTTAATTTAGAGCTTCTGTACAGTGAATTTCTGACAAAGAGCCAATGGGCACTGTTTTCCCAGAATTCTAGAAGCAGTGAGTTTCCTGAATAAAAAGAGGTTACTGGGTTAGAGGAAAAAAATAGCGATTTTGAGAATATAGGAGAATGGAATCAAGACAGACGGGCAAGGTGAACTTTCACTTCTGGGTCATTTATTAGGGAAATTTTTAGGAATAATGATATATTCATATCTTTTTTCTCAGCATAATATGTAAAGGATATTTTAATTAAAACTACTTATTGATATTATCATAGAGGCAATTTTCATATTCCCACTCATAAAATATTTTGGGAGAAATTTTGCAATGATTTTGAAATCTTGATACTTCTTTGGCTTGTGTGATATATTTTTATAATTTTATTCACACAAAACCTTTGTGAAGCTATTCTGGTCCCCACATGAAAAAAATATGCAGAGAAAAGAGGTCAAAGAACAAGAAAGAAAAAAGTAAACCCACCAAAGACAGAAGTAAATGCAAAAGAGTCTCTGATGAAATTATCCTCTTGCCTCACAAAGAAGACCTCACAGCCCTCACAGGTGGTCTCCTTGTGGCCACAAAGAATAGCTTTGCTGAAGGGAATTCTCTTCACAAAGTTAAAAATGTAAATCCATTTTAGGAGTAGTCAGTCAAGGAAACTAGGAAAGGCTTTTAAAACTGATAGTATGCACAAAATATTTTAATAAAATAGAAAATGAGATTGCTTATGAGTAACTCATTTAGATGAAAACATAAGGATCGCATGCAAAGTCTCTTCTATTAGATCTATAATTAGATTAGCAATGAAACGTCACAGGGTGGAAAAAGGGGTCCCCCAAATTCCCCACAGCCCATGGTTTGGTGAGTGGGGGATGGGACTCAGTGGAGCACAGACATTTTTCCTGAGCGATGCCTTCGCATATCTATGGCGGATAGCTAGTGTCTTACTTATGCAAATGGCCATGGCTTTGCAAGATATCAAGGAGATGGGAAGGGTTTTGACCATAGAATAGTGATGAAAGAGCTTATGGGGCCTGCACAAGATTTTGCAGGTGGCTGCAATTGGTCACCCTGCCCACTGCCTCACAGGCTAAGGTCAGGGATTTAAAAATAAGGCAGCAGCTATTTGCAGAGAGAACCATGCAGTTTGCAAGGAGAAAGGGGGAGAACCATGTGGTTTTGAAAAGGCGCAGAGCCATGCAGTCTAAAGAAGGAAAGCAGGGCCATGCGGCCCAGGCTAGTAAGAAAGCCAGCATGCTGCTGTTTTGATTGTGCCGACCTCAGCTGACTCCAAAGCTGCCAAGGACTCTGCTCTGCACACCTGGACCTTCTGAACTTTTGCATGCAGAGAGGACTTTCTTGGGACTGTGCCTTTACTGGACTTCATTATCCAGTGCAACATGGAGCATGTTTTTCTGGACTATTATATGGAAGCTGAAGACAACGTGCCCCAGATCCTGAAGGAAAGAGCTGACATATAAGGGATGGGCAACTACTGGACTTGCTTCTGGCTTATAGCTTTTTGGGGAACAAGGGACATGCTGGGTCCTGTGGGAGAACAGGGCTCGGAGCTGAAGTGCTCACAGCTCTCCCCAGGTTGGAATATTGTAAATAAAGACCTGTTTTCCTCAACACTAGTTGTTGGGTTTTATACCAAGGCACCACATGAAAGGATCCCCTTTTGCTCAGTAACATGTACACTGTGAGAAAGATATTGACATTTACTTTAAAGTTATTTTATTTTCTCTGTGTTTAATTTATTTCTCTAGTTCCACTTAATTCTATGCCAATAAATACACTTTTATGTCATTTATCTGGGTTGTATTCAGTGGGAAATGGTCAGGTTTATTTCTATAATATATACTCTGATTTCCTCTCATCCATTATTGCTTTCTAAAATTTTCACCATTATTAAATTAAATTAATTTATTTTTAATTATATTTTATTGATTATGCTGTTACAGTTGTCCCAATTTTTCCCCCTTTGCCCCTTCCACCCAGCATCACATACTCTCTCAGGCAATCCCCATACCTTTGTTCATGTTTATGGGTCATTCGTATAAGTTCTTTGGCTACTCCATGTCCTATACTGTACTTACATCCCCATGACTATTCTATAACTGCCTATTTGTATTTCTTAGTCCCCTCACCTCTTCACACAGTCCCCGACATGTTCCTCCCAACTGGCAACTATCAAAACACTCTGCATATCTGTGATTCTGTCTCTGTTCTTGTTTTCTCAGTTTGTTTTTTAGATTCAATTGTTGCTAGATATGTATTTTGGCCATTTTATTGTTCACAGCTTTGATCTTCTTCTTAAATAATTCCTTTTAACCTTTCATATAATAATGGTTTGGTGATGATGAATTCTTTTAGTTTTTTCTTGTCTGGGAAGTTCTTTATCTGCCCTTTGATGCTAGATGATATCTTTTGCTGGGTAGAGCAATATTGGTTGTAGATCTCTGCTTTTCATGACTTTAAATATTTTTTGACACACTCAGCCTGCCAAGTTTCTTTTGAGAAGTCAGCTGACAGTCTTATGGGAACTCCCCTGTAAGTAACTAACTTCTTTTCTTTTGCTGCTTTTAAGAGTCTCTCTTTATCTTTAAACTTTGGCATTTTAATTATGATGTGTCTTGGAGTGGGCCTCTTTGCATCCATCTTGTTTGGGACTCTGTGCTTCCTGGACTTGCATGTCTATTTCCTTCATCAAATTAGAGAAGTTTTCTTTCATTATTTTTTCAAATGGATTTCCAATATCTTGCTCTTTCTCTTCCCTTTCTGGAAACTTTATGATGTGAATGTTAGAATGCTTGAAGTTGTCCCATAAGCTGCTTACACTATCCTTGTTCTTTTGGATTCTTTTTTCTGCTTGTTGTTCATATTGGGTGTGTTTTGTTTCCTTATGTTCCAAATCATTGATTCAATTTTCAGTTTCACCCACTCTACTGTTGCTTCCCTGTAAACTGATCTTTATTTCAATTAGTGTATTCCTCATTTTCTGACTGAATCTTTTTTATACTGTTGAGGTCTTCACTAAGTTCCTTAATCATCCTTTTAACCAGTGTTTTGAACTCTGCATCTGACAGATTGTTTATCTCCATTTTGTTTAGTTTTTTTTCTGGAGTTTTGATCTGTTCTTTTATTTGGGCCATGTTTCTTTGTCTCCTCATTTTGGCAGCCTCCATGTATTTATTTCTAGGTGATATGTAGAGCTGCTATGATTCTTGTCTTGGTAGTGTGGCCTAATGTAGTAGGTGTCCTATGGAGTCCAGTGCCACAGCATGCCCTGTCAGCCAAGCTGAGTACTTCAAGTGAGCCCTTCCTGTGAACTGAGTACACCCTCATCTTGTAGTCTAGATTTGATTGCTGTTGGCAGGTCAATGGACGGGGTTTATGCAAACCCGTTAGCTGCAAGGACTGGCTGTGATCTCTGACCACCAACCTTCACCCTCTGTGGGAGATCAACTGTGCAGAGGTGGGGTGGTGGTGCTCTGATGTAGTCTATAGCTGTCTACTGGATATGCAGGCTCTGGGGTTTCCTGGGTAGTATAAGCCCTACCTTTGTTCTGTCCAGGGCTACCCTGCCTGGGCTATAAAACAATATGAGATGGCTGCTACTTGTCCTTGGCTTGGTGATTTCTAGGCAAAGCCAAGCTGTGACTCTAGGTTGGCTGCTGCTAGTGCCATGTCTGGGGCCACTTAGTAAGAGATATGAGGGTTAGGGGCTTGCTGAGGCTGGCTGTTGCTTCTTTGAGTAGATCTAAGAAATTGTGATGCATGAACCAAGACTAGCCATTCATATGGAAAAGTCATGGTTAACAGGGTGGGCCCTTAAGTTGGGTGGGACAGAATTTCAGGGGATCTCCAGGATAGGGTAAGTAGTGTTATCCAGGTTGATGGAGTTTCAGTTATGGCACCTGCCTGCAAGCTCTGTAGCTTATGGTGAGAGGGCTAGAAGAGGGACAATGGCCTCTGTCTGCCTTTTTGTTAGGGAGAAAGCTGTTCTCCAGCTCTCACCTTGATGTCAGACACTTCAGTCTCTATAGAAAGTTCTAAAATTTAGCAGGTGGGTGGGGAGATCTGCATGTCTTGCAGTCACCTAAGGTAAGCCTTGTTAAGTATTGTAAGTTCCCTTGCTTATCAAATATGCCACCTACCAACCTGGGGTGCCCTGCCCCTTTCATTAGTCTTTCCCTTGTCCTCCATCTATGGGGAGTCAGGTTCAGATTTCACCCAGATTTTCCCAGGTTTTTGAATCGGAGACTATTTATACAAAAAATTATGAACTTTTTCTGAGAATTAATAAGAGGTTGGCATAAATGAGGTAATGTCTTAGTAGATTTTGAGAGATAAACTAAGCTTACATATACATAGGGTTTTGTGAAATACTATAATGTATTTGAAATATTATTCATAGTTCACTGTAGTGAGCCATTGGAGCAATATTATCAGTCTTGATAGACAGGTAGAAGACTAAGGAAGCTTAAGAGTAAATATGTATAATAGTAATTAAGATAGAAAGAGTGGGTAGTTGAGGAAGATGTGATTGAATAAAAGGTCTCAAAAGTTAAAAAGTTAAACAGAAGAAATAATTCAAAAGATGTTTTGAACATACACACATGCAAAATTAATTTTTATCTATATATCAACCCATAAGACTATACTCCATACAAAGACACAGAGTATTTTAAGCAAACCAGAATATGCCAATAAGTTATAAATTTTAAAAAGATCCAATAAAAGCCTGTTCTAAAAAAATAAAAAAAGGAAAAGAGCATCCTCTCAAAACATAAAAAATTTACCAATAATTGCTTTATTTTAGTCAAACAGCACAGGAATACTTTCACCTCTCCCTCCCTCACACAAACAAATATACACACCATCAAAAACTGAGTGGGAAGCCTAGACTTTACCCATGCAAGACTATAATGAGATACCAGAACCCTACCACTCCCATCCTTTACCAACCAGGGTGGTATCACAAAAGGCCTAGTGAGAGCTGAGACTTTTATACCTACCAGGCAGTAAAGATCCTGTGATTCAGTAGTGACCATGCAGGAGCCTAGACTTCTACCCCCACCAGTCAAGCAGCGTTCCCTTGCCCTCCTCATTGGGGTGCTGCTGTCAGAGGAAGCCATGTAAAAAGTCAGGAATTCATCACCATTCAGTTACAAAGAAAGGCTACTTACTTCTCATGGTTTTAGTGGAAACCATGCAAGGGCAGTAAGAAGAAGGGTACTCCACATACACTGTCTTTAACATTTATCTCTACAGTAACCTTCACCATGTCTTTTATTTCTTCATGTGGATTTCAGTTACTGTCTCATAGTGTCTTAGTAAGGGCTGCTATAACTAATTAACAGAAACTGGCTGGCTTATAAACAATAGAAATTTATTTCTCATAGTACTAGAGGCTGGAAGTCCAAGGTCAGAGTGCCAACATTGTCAAGTTTTGGTGAATACCCCTTCCTGGTTTGCAGACAGCCATCTTCTCATTGTGTCCTCACATTGTGGAAGCAGAGTGAGCTAGCTTTCTGTGGCTTCCTCTTACAAGGACACTAATTCTATTAATGAGGGCCTCACCATCATGGCTCATTATCTCTCAAAGGTCCCATTTCCAAATATCATAACATTGGGAATTAGATCTCAACATATGGATTTTGGAGGAACACAAACATGTAGTCTATAATGTGCATCATTTCATATCTGCCTGAAGGTATCCCTTTAAAGTTTTTGTAAGGTAGATCTGTTATTAATAAATTCTCTCCATGTTTTAAAATCTGGAAATGTTTACTTTTCCTTCATTTCTGGTGAACAGTTTTACCAAATATAAATTTCTTTGTTGATATATTTTTCTTTTAGCTCTTTTAATATGCCTTCTCACCTCTGTGGTTTCTGGTGAAAAACCAGCTTTTACTGAAAATCTTTTTTGCATATGAGCCACTCTCTCTTGCTGCTTTCAGGATTCTTTCTTTGTCTTTTAAAAAGATGTGTCTGTATGTGAATATCTTTGTGTTTATTCTGTGTAGTTTGCTGTTCTTAGATATATAGGCTAATGTTTTTCATTAAATAGGGGAAGTTTTCAGTCATTATTTCTTTAAATATTCTTTCTACCCCTCTATCTATCTCTGTTCTTCTTCTGGGACTCTCATTATGAGTATGGTGGTATACTGATAGTAACTGAAGTTCTGCTAATTTTTCTTAATTCTTTTTATTGCTGTTCCTCAGACTGGAAAATCTTAATTGCTCTGTCTTCAAGTTTACTGATTCTATTTCCTGCCTGCTTCACTTGTCATTGAGCCCCTTTAGTGAGTATGTCTTTTCAATTAATGTGATTTCCTAGTTCAGAATTTTTATTCTTTTTTTATGATTTCAGTTTCTTTATTGATATTTCATATTTGGTGAGACATCATCCTCATACTTTCCTTTAATTCTCTAGACGTTATTTTTTTTAGAGCATTGTGTTTGAATCCCAGTAATTTTTAAAAAATTCTAATGCTGTATTTACATTTTTATTACTCATAAGAAAAGAATCTGGAATGGAGTTTTTACCTCAAGAAAATTTTCTATATCCTAGATGTGAAGATAGTGGCAGAGTAGGTGGATTTTTCTTGCACTTTCTCTCCAAACCAAACTGGAAATAAAACTAAATTGAGGAACATTCATCCTGAATTAACAACAAAAGTCTAGCTGAAGAGGAGACTTTACCAAGGTTGAGAAAAAACACTTCAAGACTGGTAGGAAAGGTGGGGTCATGAAAGGAGCTGGCCTGACTACCATAGGTGGTAGGCAAAGGTTGCAGTGGTATAACATGCATGTGAAAGGTTTCCCCTGAGAAGAGTAAAACCCAGACCCCAGACTAGGTTCCTCAGCCCAGAGCACCTGTGGAGAGCAGGACCAATAAAATGGCATTGGTCTAATCAAGATAGCATAAAGTATATAAAACAAAGAAGAGTCAACTCATGTCAACTAAACTGGCTTTCAGTAAGCCATGACACTTTGGTTCAAGATAAAAACTACTTAAAGACACACATGGCCAGGGGACATGCTTAAGATATCTACTCATATGGTCAGAACAGACATGTCTGGCCAGGAGACTTAGCTAAGATATCTGCCCATGTGACCAGAATGGCCATGTCATCAGAGTGGGGTTACCCATAGATAGGCTCCTGGGAAAATTCTACTCTTGCTAGCAGAGGTGTCAAGCAAAACAGCCATGTACCATCCATAGGTGCTTGGACAAATTCCAAACTTGGCACCAGGGGTGCCAAGACATTTATTGAAAGGACCCAGAAGGGTGGACTATACCACTTTTCAGGTATAACTGAGGCAGGTTTAAGACCACTGCTGAAACAGCCAAGCTCCACACATCAGAGTGCTGCTCCATGCCACACTGATCTCCCTTGGCATAGGCTGCCAGAGGCTCTGCCCTACTTGACTGAGGTCCTCATCTGCCCTACTGCCCACCTGGCTCCAGAGATCCTTCCAAGACGCTGACAGCTCCCTCGCCCACCGTGTTCTCTCCCAGACCTGCAGACTGAGACTTTGGGACTCAGGTTCCTTATCCCTCATTGATAGCTCTGTGTGTGTTATAATTCTCTTAGATTGTTAGAATGCAAGTAGGATATTAAAGCATGTTGATATTCTACTCTGAGTGAAACTGCATTCAATAAAAGCTGAGTGAATAGCACAGTTACTGTGTGTGACTCTTGTCTATTCCTTGGTGCCGGGCTGCTCAGCAGGCAGCTAGCTGAGCAGCTGCCTGGCTGACTTATAGGAAAGACTATATCACGAACAGACACTCGTGACAGCACCAGAACTGGGATCAATCACCCATGTAGCATCCAGCAGTGAAAGGTAGTGGGGCTTCTGGTTTCTATCTGCTGTGGAGACGGAACCTGCTGAATACAAAGCCACTTTTTTAAGGGGTCAAAGCATAAGATTTTCATTTGCAGCCACTCACTCTGGGCTCCAGCAAAGGGAGGGCTGACAGAACTGGAGTCACCCGAGGAGAATCTAGAGTGGGAAGCATTGGGGAGAGACATGGGGGAGAGGCTGCTGGGTTCACTGCCAGGTCATCACCTCTCTGATATCCCAACAGCCTTTTTTTCTTTTTTTTGAGAGGAGCAAGCCCTTCCCAAAGAAATTAGCCTGGGAAAAAGAAATTACCCCACCCTCTGGGATATTTCTCACCCCATCCTGCATTTTAAACCCTGCTGAGGAAAGAGCCACATAGGCACACTCAGGGGTGTCAGAATCTGGCTTTGGAGCATGGCTATTCCACACACTTTTCTGGGAACTGGACTGATGTTTCCCCATCACAGGAGAGCTGATAGAAACACTCAATAGAAACATTCTCTGCGTTTCCAGCAGATCCAAACCCCAGGCTTTAGAGACCCCATGTGCCTTCCTATTAGGGGATCTACCCTGCTGAGGTCAAGGTAATAATATGGGACAGACACAGATGTGTGACCCTGGGGCAAGGGAATACACCCACTATCTTCCCTGAGGTCTGAACAGCACCTTAATTTCACAGGAGATCCAGGGAACCCATCCTCCCAATTCTTCCAAAAGCTCTTTCATAAACAGCCTTTTCAGGGACTCAGACTGATAGCTGGCCAATAGGCAAGAGACAGGCAGAAGAAGATCCTGCTGTACTTTGGGACATTTGCAGACATACCTGTTGCAGGAACTCAAATCTCTGGGTAGGGGCATGTTTACATGCTCCTCTGTCCAGGTGTCCCATGGCTCAGGAGATAAGCTGGCCTTGTCTCCGCCTGCAGCTTTAGGCTGTACAGGTCACTACATCATGGAATCCTGAGAACAAAGAGATCTGTTAAGTACTCCATCTGTCTCCTTATAAATAAAGTCTTAATTGGAGCTGGCCTTGAGGATTAGTGGGTCTGCTTTGTATCCTTGATAGGTGCTATCTAGGTCATAAGTTACCCTAGCTGTATTTTACACATTAATAATACATTGTAAGAATTCTTTCACTATTGGCTGTAGAGCCACCCCCACCCCCCTGTTCAATTTTTTGTAACTTTTGAAATCCTAATAAAAGGACGGTGGGGTCTCATGCTCTCCGCTGACTGCCAGAGAGTGTTGCAGCCCCCCGATGGTTTTTGTCATTCTGCTTGCTGGAATTATCTGCGTGTCTGGGATCACAATTAAATCTACACATACCCCTGACCCCTTTGCTGGTAAAAGCCAACCTTGGAGCACATCTTGGTCTCTGCCATGTGCAGCCAATCCTAGCAGAGGCAGCCACTACTATGGATATCATATAGCTTCAAACAGGTTGCCGAGGGTCAGACATGAACAATATGTGACATTGGCTTGCACCAGCTTCAGACAACATTGATGCAGTATCCAAAGGGAGATCCCAGCAGGCAGGCACTAAAATCTGCTGAGATGAATTTCACTTTGTTCTTTTTCATTATTGTCTTTATTTTTAATTTTTAGAGCTTTTTTCTATTTTTCTTTCATATCTAATTTTTCTCCTTCCTTTCATACTGTATTGTTTTTCTCTTTTTGTTTTCTTATTTTTCATTCACTTTCTTTTTCCTTTTTTCCCATTTTCCCCTTTCTGTTCTTTATTCTTATTTTTCTCTTCCTTCTACCTCTTATATTCTTTTTTCTTTTATCTTTTCTTCTCATATTCTTTTTTATTTTATTATTCTTTTTCAGTCTTTCTTTTGTTTTTTTTGTTTTGTTGTTATAGTTGGATTTTTGTTTGAATTTTGGTTTTTTGTGTGTTGTTTTTGTTTTATTTTGTTGTGTTAGCATGTGTACAACAGCTTGAATGATGTAGTTGGAGTTGAGCTGCTCTGTCAGCCAACCTATGGAGATATCTCACTCAGAAATGGGCCAACAATAATCAAGACCCAATCACAATAGGAGAGTCCACATAACACACAGAGGGAACATTCCCAGAGCATCCATCTTAGGAGAACAAGGACACTTCACCACTGAACTCTACAGGACACCTACTACAAGAGGTCATCCTTGAAGACTGGGAGTCATAGCAGTTCTATCTATTATATGAAACAAACATGAAGAGATACCTAAAAGGGGGAGACAAAATAAAAAACAAAAACAAATGAAAGAAAAGGAGGAATCTCTAGAAAAAGAGCCAAGTAAAAGGAAGGCAAATAATTTATCATACACAGAGTTCAAAGTAATGGTTATAAGGATGCTCAAGAAACTTAGTGAGTTCTTCCTCCCATCTTGCAAGATGGCAGGTGAAAAACCCGAGAAGCCGGATCCTAAGGAGAAGAAACCCGAAGCCAAGAAGGCTGATGCTGGCGGCAAGGTTAAGAAGGTGACCCCAAGGCCAAGATGCCTAAGAAGGGGAAGCCCCACTGCAGCCGAAACCCTGTCCTGGTCCGAGGAATTGGCAGGTATTCCTGGTCAGCGATGTATTCCTGAAAGGCCATGTACAAGAGGAAGTATTCAGCAGCCAAATCCAGGATTGAAAAGAAAAAGGAGAAGGTTCTTGTTACTGTCATAAAACCAGTTGGTGGCAACAAGAACGGTGGTACCCAAGTGGTTAAACTTTGCAAAATGCCTCGATACTACCCCACTGAAGATGTGCCTTGGAAGCTGTTGAGCCACGGCAAGAAACCCTTCAGTCAGCACGTGAGGAAACTGCGGGCCAGCATTACTCCCGGGACCATTCTCATCATCTTCACCGGGTGCCACTGGGGCAAGAAGGTGGTTTTCCTAAAGCAGCTGAGCAGTGGCTTGCTACTTGTGACCGGACCTCTGGCTCTTAATCGAGTTCCTCTGCATAGAACACACCAGAAGTTTGTCATCGCCACCTCCATCAAAATCGATATCAGCGGTGTGAAAATCCCGAAGCACCTCACTGACGCCTACTTCAAGAAGAAGAAGCTGTGCAAGCCCAGACACCAGGAGGGAGAGATCTTCAACACCGAGAAGGAGAAATATGAGATTACAGAGCAGCGCAAGATTGATCAGAAATCCGTGGACTCCCAAATTCTGACAAAAACCAAAGCTGTTTCTCAGCTGCAGGGCTACCTCTGCTGTTTGTTCGCTCTCATGAACGGGCTTTATCCTCACAAGATGAAGTTCTGAGCTTTCGAAAAACCCAATTAAATAACTGATCTGTTAAAAAAAAAAAAAAAAAAGAAAGTGAGAATTATAAGGACCTTAATGGGAACTACAAGAAGCTTAGTGGGAACTACAGTGTCCCAAAGAAATGTATCCATAATTTTAATGATTATAAAGTCTGTATTTATTAGTATATAGTTCCCTTTCAACATTCACAATAAACTACATAAATGTACTTTTTTATACTTAGCATCTGTTTTCAAACCGACAATTGTTCTGGTCTAGACATTGCTGGCAATGCAAAGCAATGGAATCACAAACATCAAGAATCATTTGATTTGGTAATTAGGCACATTCTCTTTCAATGGCTACTTGTAATTCATCAATGGTTTCAGGTTTTTTAGCATAAATGTTATTCTTGAGAAATCCCCAAAGGAAAAAGTCTAGTAGTGTGAGGTCTGTTGAACGTGCAGGGTGATCTACAGGACCTCTTCTCCCAATCCATCTGTTTGACAGGTTCTCATTAAGATAGGCCCTTACATCATGATGGTAATGTGGAGGCACTCCATCTTGTTGGAAATAAAAGTCCTCACCAAGAAAATATTTGTGAATACGTGGCATGGCTGATTCCTGCAGTAAATTCAAGTAAGTGGCACCAGTTTTGGGCAGTACCTGCAGAAAAGAAAGGGCCAATTAATCCACACACAGAGAAGCCGCACCACACCATCAGCCATTTCTTTGCACTTCTACTGCGTTTTTGTACTTCCAGTAGCACTACAAAATAAACTTCCTTTGTTCAAAACGTGATCTGGTTTCAGCCATTATTTCTCAATGGTTAAATCTAAAACAGAAAAATAAATTCAGCAAGTTACCAGTTATTGAAGTGTGAATACATTTTTTTTTGCAACACCCAATATATAAGCATGAAGAAGGACATAAAAACCTTGAATAAGAGTCAGTCAGAAATGAAGAACACAACATCTGAAGTGAAAAATACTCTAAAAGGGATGAAAAATAGGTTGAATAAAGCAGAGGATTGAATTGGCAATTTGGATAACAAGGTAAAAAAAAAAAAAACCCAATCAAAGCAACAACAAGAAAAAAAAAAGACTTAAAAAGACTGAGGTAGTTTAAAGGAACTTTGGGACAAGAAACATACCAATATCCACATAATAGTGGTAGCAGGAGGATAAAAAGTGAACAAAGGATAGAAAATCCATTTGAAGAAATAATGTCAGAAAACTCCTCTAATATGGTGAAGGAAAAAGTCACACAAGTTTAGGAAACAGAGCCCCAGTCAAGAGGAACACAAAGAGGCCCACAAAAGACACATCATAATTATAATGGCAAATTTTAAAGACAAAGAGACATTCTTAATGGCAGCAAGAAAGAAACTTAGTTATCTATAAGGTAGCTCCCATACAGATGTCAGCTGATTTATCAACAGAATCACTTCAAGCTAGAAGAGAATGACATGAAGTATTCAAAGTAATGAAAAGCAAGGACCTGCAACAAAGACTACTCTATCCAGCAAGGCTATCACTTAAAATTAAAGGCAAAATAAAGAGCTTCCCAGACGCCCCCCCCCCAAAAAAAAGTTAAAGGAGTTCATTACCAACAAACCAGTATTACAAGAAAATTTAAAGGGATTGCTTTAAGAAGAGAGAGAGAAACAGGTATAAAGAAAAAATGGCAATGAATAACTACCTATCAATAGTCACCTTAAATGTAAATGGTGTAAGTGCTCCAATCAAGACATAAGGTAGCAGAAAGGAGAAGGAAACAAGACCCATTTATATGCTGTCTTCAAGAGACCCACCTCAGATTGAATGATACACAGAGACTAAAAGTAAAGGGATGCAAGAAGATATTTCATGCAAATGGAAAGAAAAGCTGAGGTAACAATATGCATATCCAACAAAATAGACTTTAAAACCAAAGCTGTAGTAAGAGACAAAGAAGGACACTACATAATGATAAAAGAACAATCCAACAAGAGTATATAACCTTACTAAACATTTATGAACCTAACATAGGAGCTCCTGAATATGTAAAGCAAATCTGGTAGACATAAGGGAGAGGTGGACAGAAACACAGTCATAGTTGGGGATTGTAACACACCATTGATGTCAATAGATAGATTTTCCAGGGAGAAAATCAATACGAAGACAGTGGGCTTAAATGACACACTAGACCAAATGAATTTAATTGATATCTACAGAGAATTTCATCCCAAAGCCACAGAATATACATACTTTTCAAGTGCACATGGACCATTTTCTAGGATAGACTACATGTTCAGACATAAGAAGTTTGAAATCATATCAAATATCTTCTCTGACCACAATGCTATAAAACTAGAAATCAATCATAAGAAGAAAATGAAAAATTATGCAAGGACATAGAAGCTAAATAACATATTATTAAACAATGAATGGGTCAACAACAAGACCAAGGAAGATACCAAAAGATACCTCGAAACAGATAAAAATGAAAACACAACCACCCAATATCTGTGGGACACAAGGAAAGCAATCCTAAGAGGGAGATTTACAGTATTACAGGCCTATTTCAAGAAACAAGAAAAAAATATGACAAAAAAAATCTAACTTTGTACTTAAAGGAACTTGAAAAAGAACAAAAAGCAAAGCCCAAAGTGAATAAAAGGAAGGAAATAATAAAGATCAGAGCAGAAATAAATAAAATAGAATTTACAAACGTGATACAAAAGATCAATGAATCCAAGAGCTTTTTCTTAGACAAGATAAACAAGATTGGCAAACATTTAACCAGATTAATCAAGATAAAAAGACAGACTCTAATGACAGGGCAGAAACCTAAAATATTCCCCTCAGCCCAAACTAAGTATAGTGGGCAAAAGAATTTTGGACAGGTGTGATGTGCATTGCACACCGTCCTCCAAAGAGCCTTTTTTTTTTCTCCCCTAATATGGGACATTGAAAAATTAATCCCTGCCTTTTGTCATCTAGTGGTTATGGGTTGAATGATGTCTTTTAACCCTGTTGCTGAATCTGTTGCTCCCAGAATACAACAAGGATACCAGCCTGTTAAGCCAAGCATGCCATGGTCCGGGGATAGCCAACTGACCTGGAGTCTTCATGATCCTTCTCCATGTGGGAAGGCCACCCTCCCCTCCACAGCCCTACTCTTACTAGGGATTTCTGGACCCAAGGGTAGGTAGGATGATGACCATGCCCAGCTTGAAGCAGCTAGAGGAGCACAAGACCTTTGACCATTGTCCTTTATAAGATTATAAAGGGTCTTAAGTCTAAGAAAGGGAAATTGTTTTTTATTGTCATAAAATTAATTAATTAATTAATTAAAAAAAGAAAAATATAGGAAACGGAGAAGCCAAAAAACCTGTATACATGTCCCATGGACATGAAGTAAGGGGGGTGGGATTCCTGGAGGGACAGGTGTACTGGGTGGAGGGAAGCAAAAGGGGAAAAAATTGGAACTATTGTAACAACATAATAAAACACACACACACACACACACACACACACACACACACACACAAGGCAGAGACTCCAAATGAATAAAATCAGAAGTGAAAGAGGAGAAATAACAACTGACTCCAAAAATACAAAGGATTGTAAGAAAATATGATGAACATCTATATGCCAAAAAATTGGACAATCTGGATAATTTCCTAGAATCACACAATCTTCCAAAACTAAATCAAGATAAATCAAAGAATCTGAATAGACAGATTACACCTAGTGAAATTGAAGCAGTAATAAAAAAACTCTCATAAAGAGAAGTTAAGAAAACAATATCATTCACAATTGCTTTTAAAAGAACAAGCTAAGGATAAGTTTAACCAATGATGCGAGAGACCTGTACTCAGAAAATTATAAGACATTGAAGAAAGAAATTGAAGAAGATACAAATAAGTGGAAGCACATGCCATGTTTGTGGATAGGAAGAATTAACATCATTAAAGTGTTCATACTGACTTCTGGCCAAGATGAGGGCTTAGACTGACACGCTCTGTCTCCCTCCACAACTAAGGACTACAACTACCGCAAAACCAGAAATAACCAGAAGTTCCAGAAAATAAAGCTACTTGGAAGTCCAACATATGAAGTTATAAACAAGTGGTGCTTGTCCAGACAGGTAGGAGGGGTGAAGCCGGGGCAGAGTGATCAAGCTGTGCTGCTGGCATCAGCTGCAGTGACGTGCAGTGGGACTGCGATAAGCACAGACACCCGTATTTAAGGAGAGGCGAGAAGTGCCAGTGGAGCACCCCTGGCTGCAGTCCAGACCCATCAGCTCATGATTCCAACACTGGGGAAGGCAGACCCACATTGCCTTGGACTGTGAGGCCCAGAGGGTGTGGGGACAGAGGAGGAGGCTCCTGGTCTCTCAGCGGAAAGTAACAGCAGGAATCCATCTTGGACCCCCACCCCCACACAAAGCACCACAGTGTGGTGAGAAGGGTCGCTTGGTAGTGACAAGTGCATAGGGCTCTGCCTGCTTTAGCGTAGGAGGTGTGACAGCCCTGCCCAAGAAGTAAAGATAAACGAAAAAGGTCAGGATGGCAAGAATCATGATTGAAATACCAATTATGCAGCTGACCAAAAAGCAAATACATGAATTAACTGATGAACAAATAGATAATCTTTCTGAGGCTCAGTTCAGAGCTATAGTCATAAGGCAGCTTACAGAATTAACAAACGATATTGAAGAAGACAGGGAAGAAATGAAGGCTAGTCATGCTGAAATGAACAAAAACACATATGAGACAAGTGGTGAGGAAAGGAAAACCAGGGATCAAATCAACAAATTGGAACATAGGGAAAGAACAATCAACCAGTGCAGAAAGAGGAAACAAAAAGTGAGAAATATGAGGAGAGGCTCAGAAACCTCTGGGACAGCTATAAGTGAATGGATATCTGGATTATAGGGTTGCCAGAAGGCGAAGAAGAACTAGAAATTGAAAAATTATGTGAAAAAATAATGAAGCAGAATTTCCCTAACTTGGGGGATGAAATAGACTTACAGGTCAGGAAGCACAGAAAGTTCTGGGTAGGCAGGACCCAGGGAGGACCACACCAAGACATATTATAATCAAAATGTCAAAAATTAAAGATAAAGAGAGAATCTTAAAAGCAGCAAGAGAGAAGAAAATAATTATATACAAAGGGTTCCCAATTAGACTATCAGCTGATTTCTCAAAGGAGACTCTGCAGGCAAGAAGGGCCTGGCAAGAAACATTCAAAGTAATGAAAATCAAAAACCTACAGCCACAATTACTCTATCCAGTGAAGCTGTCATTCAGAATAGAAGGGCAGAGAAAGTGCTTCCAGGACAAAGTAAAACTGAAGGAGTTCATTACACCCAAACCACTGTTATATGAGATGTTAAAGGGACTTGTTTAGAAGAAGGAGGATCAAAACTATAAATATTAAAATGAAAACTATATCACAACAACCAACAACAGAAGCTAGGGAATCGAAACAAAGGCAAACTAAGTAGGCAACGAGAGTGGAAAAAGAATTGTAGGTATGGGGAACATATTGGGGGAGGTCAGTGGAGAGGGGGAAGGGGGAAAAGGAGGGAGATGATGCAGGAATTAAGAAGCATAGGAGGGAATGGAGTAGATAGTAAGATGTTGAGAAGAACGATATGCACAACCAATGGGCATGGACTAAGGGTGGGGGAACAACAGGAGGGAGGGGGTGTCACTGGGTGAAGGGGAGCAGAGGGAAAAGAAATTACAACAACTGTAACAATGTAATCAATAAAACATTTTTAAAAAAATGTTCATACTACCCCAAATAATCTACAGATTCTACCCACTTCCTCTCAAGATACCAATGACATTTCACAGAACTAGAACAAATATTTCAAAAATATATATGGAACCACAAAAGGCCCCACATATCAACAGAAATTCTAAGAAAGAAGAACAAAGTTGGAGGAATCAGACTACCTATTATCAAATGATACTGTAAGGCCATGGTAATTGAAACATCATGGTACTGATATAAAAACAGACACATAGATCAACAGAACAGAAAAGAGAGCCCAGAAATAAAGCCACACCTATATAATCAATTAATATTTGTCAAAGGAAGTAAGCACATACAATGGTCTAAAGATAGTTTATTCAACAAATGTTGGAAAAATTGAACAGATATGTACAGAAAAATGTAACCAGACCATTTTTTGCACCACACACAAGGATAAATTCAAAATGGATTAAAGACTTAAATGTTAGACCTAAAACCTTAAAATCCTAGAGGAAAACATAGGCAGTAAAATCTAGAATATTGCTTGTAGCAATATTTTATTTAATATATCTCCTTAGGCAAGGGAATCAAAAGGAAAAATAAACAAATGGGACTACAGCAAACTAAAAAATATTTCCACAGCAAAGGGAGTCATCAACATAATAAAAAGATAACCCACATAGTGGAAGAACATATTCATCGACACATCTGATAAGGGGTTAATATCTAAAATTTATAAAGAACTAATAAAACTCAACACCAAAAAAACCCCCAAACAATCTAATTAAAATAATGGGCACAGGACCTGAATAGGCACCTCTGTAAAGAAGACATCGAAATGGCCAATAGACATGAAAATATATTCAATGTCACTAAACATTAGAGAAACGCAAATTAAAACCACAATGAGATATCATCTCACACCTGTCAGAATGGCCATCATTAACAAAACAACAAACAAGTGTGGGCAAAGATATGGAGAAAGGGGAACTCTTTTGCACTGTCTTCAATTTCAATATGCATTAGTATATTCTTTTATAAAATGGGATATGGCAAATAATATTAAAACATCCATTTGGATGCCAACAAAGCAAACGTGTATCAAAAGAGCATTGGAGATTAATGGTATCAAAATGTCAGTACATTGTATAATAAAGAAATATAGTCATAAAGAACATATATCTGGTTTGTGTTTTTCAGGTAGTTCTGTTTTTTCTTATATTTAGCTGCATGTAGTTGTTGCATTTATAAATTTTCTACTTATCATTCTTTGTGTTGTTCTGAGAAAGAAAGAGTAAGTTGTATTACTACTTGTCTGTGATAGAGAGGTAGATAAAATATGGCTATTTTCAAATCTAAAAAAACACCCAAGGGCTCTAGCAAAATTTGTCATGGGAAGAATCATCATGGAAAACTCTTTTCCATGGACTTTGTAGTTCTTGCAGTCAAAGATTTATCCTTGTTTAGATGATATCTTAATTGAGATTGTTGTAAAGGTCAGCTGTTAGTAATCATTCATGCTTATAGTACATTGAGTTTAAGATTCTCTCTTGAGGACAGATTTTTTTTTTTTTTTTTTTTTATATTTCAAAGAACCAGAAACATAAAAGGTCTTTTATTAATCCTCATGAAAAATCTGCATCATCAGCACAGATAAAGTCACTGAAGAATCTTTACTCCTTCTTTTTGCCAGCACCAACATTGGCCTTTGCAATCCCCCTGACTTTCTTCATTCTGTTCTTGCGTTCCTTTCTCTGTTTTCTTGGGGTCTTCTTCTTCTCATACAGGCCATGTCTTGCAAGTCTATGTTTGGGTTCATTTTTCTTTGCATAATCCAAGGAATCATAAATCATGCCAAAGCCAGTTGTCTTGCCACCACCAAAACGGGTTCTGAATCCAAACACAAAGATGACATCGGGTGTGGTTTTATACATTTTGGCTAGTTTTTCCCGAATTTCTGTCTTGGGTACTGTTGCCTTGCCAGGGTGAAGGACATCAATGACCATTTGTTTCTGCTGAAGCAGTCTGTTGGTCATGAACTTCCTGGTCCGGATAGTCACTGTGTCGTTCATGATGGTGGCTAATGTTCAAGCAGAAGGGAGGAAACAAGGACAGATTTTTTTAAAGTATATTTTATTGATTATATTGTTACAATAGTTTCAATTTTTTTCCCCTTTGCTCCCCTCCACCTAGTACCCCTCCTCCCCCAGCAATCCCACCCCCACCAGTTCATGTCCATGGGTCGTGCATACAAGCTCTCTGACTTCATCCTTTCCCATATTATTCTTTTTTAAAATTATTAATTAATTTTTTGTAACAATATAAAATAACAATTTCCTCCCTCTCAGACTTAAGACCCTTTATAATCTTATAAAGGACAATGGTCAAAGGTCTTGTGCTCCTCTAGCTGCTTCAAGCTGGGCATGGTCATCATTCTACCTACCCTTGGGTCCAGAAATCCCTAGTAAGAGTAGGGCTGTGGAGGGGAGGGTGGTCTTCCCACATGGAGAAGGATCTTGCAGACTCCAGGTCAGTTGGCTGTTCCCAGATGATGGCTTGCTTGGTTTAACAGGCTGGCATCCTTGTCGTACTCCAGTCACTTAGTTCAGCCACACCGTTGAGTCTCAGGAGGCAGCAATGCAGACAGGATTAAGTCAGGCCTATACGTACAGACAAACACTCAAAAAAAAAAAGAAAACACATGTTAATTTATGCAACATAACCCACAAACCAGTCTCTAAATCTGTAAGACTGTCTTATTGGAAAGACATTCAATTGCAAGGCATTTGACATTCTTCTTGCCTGTAAATTAAGCATCTTTGATGATGCCATAGTCTAGTTTCACTTTCAAATGAAAACAAACTGTATATGCAAAGAAACTTTAAAGACGGTTAGCTGCACTCTTTTATAGTCTACCACTGAGCCTTGTGACTTTCCTTGAATCACAATTTTTCTTCTTTTTTTTTTTTTTTCAGATTTAATGTGTTTTATTGATTAAAATATTACATTTGTGCCAATTTCCCTTCCCTCTGCTCCCCTCCACCCGGTGGTCCCCCTCCCTCCAGTTGTCCCCCCCCTTTTAGATTATGTCCATTAGTTGTGCATACAGTTCCTCCCAACCTCTCTCCGTCTATTCCATTCCCTCCTACCTTGATCCCCAATTCCTATATCATCTCCCTCCCTTTCCCCACTCCCCCTCCCTGTTGACCTCCCCCCAATATGCTTCCCGTACCCACAGTTCCTTTTCCACTCTCGTTGCCTATTTAGTTTGCCTTTGTTTCATCTCCCTAGCTTCTGTTTTTTTAAACCAGTCCCTTTAACATCTCATATAACAGTGGTTTGGATCTAATGAACTCTTTCAGTTTTATTTTGTCCTGGAAACACTTTCTCTGTCCTTCTATTCTGAATGACAATTTTGCTGGATAGAGTATTCGTGGTTGTAGGTTTTGGATTTTCATTACTTTGAATATTTCTTGCCAGTCCCTTCTTGCCTGTAGGGTCTCCCTTGAGAAGTCAGCTGATAGTCTAATTGGGACCCCTTTGTACATAATTCTTTTCTTCTCTCTTGCTGCTTTTAAGATTCTCTCTTTATCTTTAATTTTTGACATTTTGATTATAATGTGTCTTGGAGAGGTTCTCCCTGGGTCCAGTCTCTTGGGAACTCTCCTTGCTTCCTGGACCTGCAAGTCTATTCCCTTCCCCAAGTCTGGGAAGTTCTCCTTTATTATATTTTCACTCAATTTTTCAAGTTCTAGTTCATCTTCCTCATTCTCTGGCAAACCAATGATTCTTATGTTGGGCCTTTTATAGCTGTCCCAGAGGTTTCTGATCCTCTCATTGTTGCTTCCCATTTCCTCTCGCTGCATTGGTTGACTGCTTGTTCCTTCTCCATATTCCAGTTTGTTGAAATGAACTCTGGATTTTTTCTCACCTTCTCTCTCGTATGCGGTTTTGTTCCTTTCGTTATGAAATTTTTTCGCTTCTTTCTTATCTTTTTCCTGCTCTTTTGTGAATTCTGTAAGCCACCTGATAACAATGGCCCAGAACTGAGCCTCTGACAGGTTTCTTATCTGTTCATCTGTCAGGTTCTCTATCTGCTGTCTGGTGAGTTGTGTCACCGGTATTTCTATAGTTGTCTGCCTCATTTTGACAGATGCGTTTTGTTTTCTTGGGCCGGCTGTCGGGGGCAGTGCCTGTGTACTCGTAATGACCCAGCGACCGGCGCCGTTTGGCGTCACAAATCAGCGACCGGCGCCTGCCTGTCCGCGACCTATTTCGCAGCCCTGTGGTGCTTTCTTTGGGGGCGGGGGTCCAAGATGGATTCACACAGTTATTCAGCTAGGAGACCGGGATCCGTCCTCCCATCTCCCTGGGCCTCACTGTTCAAGGCGATGCGGCGGCCGCTCTCCCCAGCACCGGAGTCGCGCACTGCCAGGGGCTTGTGTAGCCGGGACTCCTCGCCAGGGTCGCGCACCGCCAGGGGCTTGCGCAGCCGGGATTCCTCGCCGCCTGCCGCTCCGGGTGCGACCGCAAACAGCACTGCCCTCTTTAACTCTTACCTGCCCAAATGGCACCGCTGGTTTATAACTTCATATGTTGGACTTCCGTGTAGTTTTATTTTCTGGAATTTCTAGTTATCCTTTGTTTTGAAGTAGTTGTATTCCTCTCTAGTTGTAGAGGGAGACCTAGCGTGTCCGTCTAAGCCTCCATCTTGGCCGGAAGTCCCGACAATTTTTCTTCTTAAGATCACCCTCCTTGTCATTAAAGGGATTGCATTAAGTCCATTTTAAATTTATCCTGTTCATTTGCATAAACACTACAAGAGCAACAAATGATCACATATGATCTTTACATCTGTTTTGCTGGAACTTACACAAGGAACATTTAGGGTGATTTTCAGCCTACCATTCAGGGCACAGGAGCTGAGCCACATACCTGTCTTTGCCAAGTCCTTCAGGTTTTCCATTGTGCCTTAAAGACCATTCTAGCCATTTCAGGAAAGTAACATTCGTTCCTTCCATAGAGAGATTGCTGAGGACCGCAAAACCAACCAAGGTACCAGGGCTTTTTTTCTCATGTGCCTTTATTACCTTCAAAAGTCAATCCCAGTTCCTCAGGGCTTTTTGGTAGCATTCAGAGCCCAAGCATATCTCCTTTAGGCATGACATTCCAGTCAAAGTCTTGGTGAAAAAAAAACAAAAACAAAAAAAAATCCTCTATTAACAACTGGTCTGTTGTATTAAATGTGGTGAGGGCACGGAAGTAATTCCAGCAAGGAGAATGGGTCATATGGAGGGCTGGTGCATGCTCTGGCAGGTCAGCAGCGAGCGGCGCAAAGACCTCTCCTTTTATTGAGTTTTGCAAGTATAGAAATCAATAGGGAGGGTAAAGAATGGGCTCACAGGTACATTCCAGTATTGATTACAATATACAATTACTTACTTGGGATTAAAACAATGGGAGGTTAATATATAAACTATGAAGAATGATTTCTATCAAAAACAAAAAATAGGAATTCAATCATCTATTCTTTTAAAACTATGGGAACAGCCACACTGTTCCTTAAACTTTAACAGAAAGCACACAGGGTTAAACACCACCTGTTTTTGGCTTTGTTTGGTTTCCTTGGCAACATCAGGGAAGATGGAGTACTCTGAAAGATTCCTTTTAAGTCACAGAATGTCTTAAAACCCTTAGCCTGATCAGTCAAAGACTGTCAGCGCCAGCGAGTCCAGCTCGCCAGCTCGGATCATAGAGCACCTGGACCGAGAGGCATGAGGGCATGCCTCAGTTTAGGAACCTTGATTTCCAGCATCACTGGTCTTATTAGTTTTGTGCAGAGAACCTTATGTCATTGATTACTTCTTTAGAATGTCAAATTCTGGAAGGATCAGGTAGGGAGACAAATTTACAGTGTGAAGGAAAATCCTTGTTTTTCTAATATTCACTAAAATTGCATTTTCATTCTTTATATTTTCTTTCCCCCCCCCCCACTAAAGTTATTTTTTTTTTGTTGATTAGTTTTTATTTCATAATCATAAACTTAACTCTGCAACCCAGCTAGACTTGGAAGGGGTAAGGAAAATATGGAACCCAATGAACTGCGGCGAGAGCACGAAGATTACAGAACATTTCCAAGCAGAGAGGGGTGAAGGGGTGCTCTCCTGAGCTACAGAAGGAATGGTCTGGTGGTTAAAATAAAACCCACGTCAAATGTATTAGAGTTGTCCACAGTCAGTAATGGTAATCTTCTTGCTGGTCTTGCCATTCCTGGACCCATAGCGCTCCATGGCTGTCACAACACCCATGCCATCTTTCACCTGGCCGAAGACCACATGCTTGCCATCCAGCCACTCGGTCTTGGCCGTGCAGATGAAGAACTGGGAACCGTTTGTGTTGGGTCCAGCATTTGCCATGGACAAGATGCCAGGACCTGTGTGCTTCAGGATGAAATTCTCATCATCGAATTTCTCCCTGTAGATGGACTTGCCGCCTGTGCCATTGTGGCGTGTGAAGTCCCCACCCTGGCACATAAATCCCGGAATAATTCTGTGAAAGCAGGAACCTTTATAACCAAATCCTTTCTCCCCGGTGCTCAGAACACGAAAGTTTTCTGCCGTCTTTGGGACTTTGTCTGAAAACAGCTCGAAGGAGACGCGGCCCAAGGGCTCGCCGTCGGCAGCGATGTCGAAGAACACGGTGGGGTTGACCATGGCTGGATGCAGGAATATCCGGGGCGGCGGCGGCGGCGTCTGCAAGGCCTAAAGTTATTTTTTAATTTATTTACTTATTTGTTTGTTTGTTGTTTTGTTTATATATTTATTTTTAGAGAGAGGGGAAAGGAGAAAGAGAGGGAGAGAAACACCACTGTGTGGTTGCCTCTAACTTGTGCCCCCAACTGGGGACATGACGTGCAACCTAGTCATGTGCCCTGACTGGGAATTGAACCAGTGACACTTGGCTCGCAGGCCAACGCTCAATCCACTGAACCACAGCAGCCAGGGCTTCCCAACTAAAAATTTTTGTTTGTTTGTTTTCTATTACAGTTGTCCCACTTTTTTCCATATTGTTTCCCTGCACCTTGCCCACCCCTTCTTCCACAGTCAGTCCCCACCCAGTAGTCCATGTCCATGGGTCATTTATACATGCTCTTTGACTAGACCCTTCCCTTTCTTACGCCCTTCTCTCCCTCTCCACTTCCCCCTTGTCACTGTTAGCCTACCCCTTGTTTACATACATCTGGTTCAATTTTCCTTGTTTGTTTGTGTTCTTTATATATTTTGGAGATCAATCCCTTGTCTAAGGTATCATTGGCAAATATATTTTTCCATATGGTTGGTTCCCTTTTCATCTTGCTGATGTTTTCTTTTGCTGAGCAGAAATTCTTTAGTTTGATGTAGTCACATTTGTTTATTCTTACCTTTATTTCCCTTGCCTTAGGAGATATATCAGTGAAAATGTTGCCTTGTGGGATATCTGAAATTTTTCTGCCTATGTTTCCCTCTAGGACTTTTATGGAGCCATGGCTTACATTCAAGTCTTTGATCCATCTTGAGTTTATTCTGGTGTGTGGTGTAAGTTTGTGGTCTAGTTTCATTTTTTTGCATGTCCCTGTCCAGTTCTCCCAACACTATTTGTTGAAGAGGCTCTTTTCACTCCATTTGATGTTCCTTCCCCCTTGCCAAATATTAATTGACCATATAGACCTGGGTTTATTTCTGGGCTCTCTATTCTGTTCCATTGGTCTGTGTCTGTTCTTATGCCCGTACCAGACTGTTTTGATTACCGTGGCCTTATAGCATAGTTTGATATCAGGTACTGTGATTCCTACTACTGTGTTCTTCTTCCTCAAGATTGCTGTGGCTATTCCGGCTCTTTTTTGGTTCCATATAAATTTTGAAGTATTTGTTCTAGGTCTGTGAAATATGTCATTGGTATTTTAATAGGGATTGCATTGGATATATAAATTCCTTTGGGTAGTACGAACATTTTAATGATGTTGATTCTTCCCATCCATGAACATGGTATTTGCTTCCATTTATTTGTATCTTCCTTAATTTCTTTCTTCAGGGTTATGCAGTTTTCTGACTACAGGTCTTTTACCTCCTTGGTTAAGTTTATTACTAGGTACTCTATTTTTCCTGTTGCTATGGTAAATGGGATTTTTTTCTCTAGTTTCTCTCTCTGATATTTTATTGTTGGTGTACAGAAATGCCTTTGATTTCTGAATATCGACTTTGTACCCAGCTATTTTGCCAAGTTCACTTATTAGGTCGAGTAGTTTTTTAGTGGACTCTGTAAGGTTCTCTGTGAGACTATCATGTCATCTGCATATAATAATAGTTTTACTTCCTCTTTTCCAATTTGGGTGCCTTTTATTCCTCTTTCTTGTCTGATTGCTGTGGCTGGAGCTTCCAAACCTATGTTAAATAGAAGTGGAGAGAGTCGAAATCCTTGTCTTGTTACTGACCTTGGGGGGAATGCTCTTAGTTTTTGCCTATTGAGCATGATTTTGGCTTCAGGTTTCTCATATATGGCTTTTATTATGTTGAGGTATGTTACCTCTATTCCCATTTTGCTGAGTGTTTTCATCATAAATGGGTGTTGTACTTTATCAAATGTTTTTCTTCATCTATTGATATGATCATGTGATTTTTGTCTTTCATTTTGTTTGTGTGGTGTATTAGGTTTATTGATTTGTGAATATCAAACCATCCTTGCATCCCTGGGATGAATCCCACTTGAGCGTGGTGTACGATCTCCCTGATTTGTTGCTGAATTCGGTTTGCCAATATTTTGTTGAGGATTTTAGCATCTATGTTCATCAGCAATATTGGCCTGTAGTTTTCTTTCTTTGTTGTGTCTTGACCTGGTTTTGGACTTAGGGTAATACTGGCTTTGTAGAAAGAGTTTGGGAGTCTTCCCTCTTCTTGGATTTTTTGGAATAATCTGAGAAGAATAAAAATTAGTTCTTTCCTAAATGTTTTGTAAAATTCACCTGTGAAGCCATCCAGTTCAGTGCTTTTGTGTGCCGCCAGTTTTTGATTACTGATTCAATGTCACTAGTTGTTATTGGTCTGTTCAGGCTTTCAGCTTCCTTTTGATTCAGTTTTGGAGGATTATATGTTTCCAGAAATTTGTCCATTTCATCTAGGTTGTCAAATTCCTTGCCATACAGTTTTTCGTAATAATTTCTTACAATCATTTGTATTTCAGTGGTATCAGTTGTGATTTTTCCTCTTTCATTACTGATTTCATTTATTTGGGTCCCCTTTTTTTCTTGATGAGCCTGGTTAAAGGCTTGTCAATTTTATCTTTTCAAAGAACTAGCTCCTACTTTTGTTGATCTTTTGAATTGTTTGTTTGGTCTCTATGTCACTTAATTCTGCTCTGATCTTGATGATTTCCTTCCTTCTACTTATTCTGGGCTTTGTTTGTTGTTGTTTCTTTAGTTCTTGTAGCTGTAGGGTTTGATTTTTTTATTGGAGATCTCCTATTCTTTTTACATAGGCCTGTATAGCTATGAATTTTCCTCTCAGGACTGCTTTCGCTGTATCCCAAAGGTTTTGGGTTGTTGTGTGTTCATTATCATTTGTTTCCAGAAACTCTTTGATTTCTTCCTTGATGTCATTGTTAACCCATTTGTTATTTAATAGCATGTTATTCATTCTCCATGAGTTTGAAAGTTTTTGAGTTTTTTCCTTAAGGTTGATTTCTAGTTTCAAGCCATTGTGATCTGAGAAGATGCTTGATATAATCTCATCTTTCTTGAATTTGTTGAGGCTTATTTTGAGTCCTACTATGTGGTCTATCTTTGAAAATGTTCCATGTGCACTTGAAAAGAATGTATATTTTGCTTCTTTGGGATGAAAAGTTTTATATATATCGACTAAGTCCATTTGATCTAGAGTGTTGTTCAATGCTTTTTTGCCTCAAAGATCTGTCCATTGTTGACAATGAGGTTTTAAAGCCCCTACCATGAGTGTCTTGCTATCTATATCCTTCCTGAAATTTTTCAAAAACTTTTTTACATATCTGGGTGCTCCTATGTTGGGTGCATATATGTTTACAAGGGTTATATCTTCTTGATGTATTTTTCCCTCAAGTATTACAAAATGTCCTTCTTTGTCTCTTTTTTATGGCCTTTTCTGTGTAATCTGTTTTGTCTCATATAAATATTGCTACCCCAGCATTTTTTTATGCCCATTTGCTTGAAATACTTTTTTCCATCCCTTCACTTTCAGTCTGTGTAGATCATTTGTTCTAAGGTGGGTCTCTTGTAGGCAGCATATATGTAGATCATGCTTTCTAATCCATTCAGCTACCCTAGGTCTTTTTATTGGTGCATTTAATCCATTTACATTTAATGTTATTATTGATAGGTACTTATTCATTGTCATTTCCCCCATTTTGTACTTGTGTTCCTCTCTGTCTCTCTCTGTTTCTTCATCTTCTTAAAGCAGACCCTTTAGCATCTCTTGCAATGCTGGTTTGGTGGAGATGTATTCTTTTAGCCTTCTTTTATCTTGAAAACTCCTTATTTCACCTTCCATTTTGAATGAAAGCCTTGCTGGGTAAAGTATTCTTGGTGGTAGGTCTTTGTTTTTCACTGCTTGGAATATTTTTTGCCATTCCCTTTTGGCTTGTAGTGTTTCTGCTGAGAAATCTGATGATAGCCTTATTGGAGCTCTTTTGTATGTTATTAGTTGTTTCTTCCTTGCTGCTTTTAGGATTCTCTCTTTGTCTTTGAATGTTGGCATTTTAATTATGATGTGTCTTGAAGTGGGCCTGTTAGGGTTCATCTTCATTGGGACCCTCTGTGATTCCTGGTCATGTGTGACTCTTTCTCTCATTATGTTAAAAAAGTTTTCTGTCATCAGTTTTTCAAAGAGGTTTTCTATCCCTTTCTCCTCTTGTTCTCCTTCTGGAATTCCTATGATATGGATATTATTACGTTTCATGTTGTCCTGCAGCTGTCTTAGAACCTCTTTATTCTTTTTTAGTCTTTTTTCATTTTGTTGTACTGTCTGGGAATTTTTTCTACATTGTCCTCCACCTCGCTGATCCGATCTTCTGATTCCTCTAGCCTGCTTTTAATTCCTTCTACCGTGTTCTTCAATTCAGAGATTATATTCTTCATTTCCTCCTGGCTCTTGATAGCTTCCATCTCCTTTTTAATGCTGGTGTAATTCTCAGGAAGTTCCTTGTAGTTTCCCTGGAGTCCACTGGAGTTTTTTTGGAGGTCTTTGTAGTTTTCTTTGAGCTTGCTGATCTCATTGAGCTTCCCTATAATCCATCTTTTGAATTCCATGTCTGATAGTTTGCTTACCTCTATTTCATTTAGCATTCTTTCTGGGGATTCTTCCTTTCTTTTCAATGGGGGGTTGTTTCTCTGTCTCCCATATTTGTGACTCTTCTTGTTAGTTGCTGCTTTTTAGATTGATTTGGACTTCCTGGATCTGTGCCTGGTGGTGTCAGATCATGTACCAGTCTGGGCCTAGGCAGCCTGTTGGATACTACCAGAGATCTACTGCCTTTTTCCATCTCTTTTAGTTGTTAATATATTCAGTCTGTGATCAGCTGTCAGGCGTAAGGACCAAGGATGGGGCAGCCCAACTCCTGAAGGCAGAACCTCCGCCTCCCCTCATGCTGACGCCACCCAGAGCAGAACGGTCCGCCCACAGTATGGGGAATGAGTCAGCACTGGGACCCGGTCAACTGTCCCCCCTAGCTCTCCCCCCAACGCCACCACCCCTAATTCTTCCCAAGTGTCTCTAGTCCTCTCTGCCCTCCCTGTGCTCGAGCCCAGGGCAAGTGGGTGCCAAAATATTTTCGTATGTGATCCACTTAAGAATTGTTTTTCTCCAACTTTTTCTCTCAGGCTAGTAAGAAACCCTGTGGGTTTCCCACTTTTCACCGTTGTATAGTATTTTACTTTCTGCTCTGTTGCTGTAGGCTGTGAAGCCCAGCTGGGGGTTTAGACCATGCCCTTCTCAGGAGGAACTCCCAGCTGCTGCACTCATTCTCAGTCCCTTCAGCTGCCACCCGTGAGAGCCCAGCCAGCCATTTCGCCTCTCCACGCTTTCTATCAGTCACATCGTGATGAAGCGGCCTTTTCTTTCTCTCTGTGGTTATAGGACTTCTCTCCAGCTAGTGTTCAGTTGGTTATTCCAGATGATTTCTCCATAATTAAGTTGTAAGTCCAGACTGGTCCTGGGAGGAGGTTAGTGTAGCTTCCACTTACTTCTCCACCATCTTGGATCCTCTTAGACAGATTTTTTTTTTAAGTATATTTTATTGATTATGTTGTTACAGTAGTTCCAAATTTTTCCCCTTTACTCCCCTCTACCCAGTCTCTCCCTCCCCCAGCATCCCCCCCCCAAGTCCATACCCATGGTTCGTAAAAAATAACTATCCCTCTCTCTCAGATATTAAGACCCTTTGTAATCTTGTAAAGGACAATGGGCGAAGGTCTCAAGCTCCTCTAGCTGCTTCAAGCTGGACATGGTCATCGTCCTGCCTACCCTTGAGTCCAGAAATCCCTAATAATAGTGGGGGTGTGGAGGGGAGGGTGGCCTTCCCACATGGGGAAGGATTGTGCAGACTCCAGGTCAGTTGGCTGTCTCCGGACAACGGCGTGCTTGGTTTAGCAGGCTGGCATCCTTGTTGTGTTCTGGGGGCAACAGATTTGGCAAAAAGGGTTAAAAAGCATCATTCAATCCATAACTACTAGGTGACAAAAGGCAAGGATTAATTTTTCAATGTTCCACATTAGGAGGAAAAAAAAAAAAAGGGGGCTTCTTTGGAGGAAGGTGTGCTAGGCACATCTCAGCTGTCCAAAACCCTTTTTCCCATTATACTTAGTTTGGGCTGAGGGAAATAGTTTATGTTTCCTCCCTCTCAGACCTCTGGGCCCTTTCTGTCCAAGCCATTAGGATAGAAAAGAGAATTCAGTTTTAAAGTGAAGCCCACAGACCACCCCATTCTTCACCAACCCAGCCATTTAGTTCAGCCAAACTGTTGAGTCTCAGGAGGCAGCGCTGCAGAGAGGATTAAGTGAGGCTTATGTGTACAGACAATCACTCAGGTAATGCGGTCATAGGCTTATGCTCTTTGAAAACAGAAAACACATGTTAATTTATGTAACATAACCGACAAACAAGTCTCAAACTCTGTAAGACTGTCTTATTGGGAAGACATCCAGTTGCAAGGCACTTGACATTCTACTTGCCTGCAACTTGAATCTCTTTGGTGATATCACAGATATGGTTTAATTTTCAAGTGAAACCATTTTTTAAATGAGAAGAAACTTTTAAGATGGTTAGCTACCCTACTTTACAGTCTGCCACTGATCATTGTGATTTTCCTTAAATAATGATTTTTCTCCCTAAGATTACTCTCCTTGTCTTTAAAGGGACTACATTAAGTCCATTTTTAATTTATCCTGTTCATTTGCATAAACATAACAAGAGCAGCAAATGATCACTTATGATCTTTAGTTCTGTTTTGCTGGAACTTACCCAAGGAACATTTAGGGTGGCCCCCAGTCTGCTCTTCAGGGCACAGAAGCTGGGCCACATACCTGGCATTCATCCTTGCCTGTACACACCTGTCCTTTCCAAGTCTTTCTGGTTTTCTATTGTGCCTTAAGGTCCCTTCTAGCCATCTTTCAGGAAAACAACCTTCGTTCCTTCCCTGGAGAGATTGCTGTGGACCGCACAACCAACCATGGCAGCAGGCCTTTTATTTCGCGGGCTTTTATTACCTTTGAAAGTCATTCCCAGTTCCTTAGGGCTTTTTGGTAACAACCTGAGCCCAAGTATGTCTCCTTTAGGCTTGACATTCCAGTCAAAGGCTTGGTCAGAAAAAGGAACCTCTATTAACAACTGGTCTTATTAGTTCTATGCAAAGAAACTTAAGTCATTACTTATTGCTTAGAATGCCAAACTCTGGAGAGATCAAATAGGGAGAAAAATATACAACGTGAAGGAAAATCTTTGTCCTAATATTCACTGAACTGGCATTTCCATTCTTCATATTTTCATTTTCCCCCACTAAAAAAAATTTTTTTTTTGTTTTTCCATTACAGTTGTCTCACTTTTTTTTCCCCCTCTTGCTTCCCTGTATCCTGCCCCTCCCTTCCCCCACATTCAGTCCCCACTCAGTTGCCCATGTCTGTGGGTCATTTATACATGTTCTTTGATTTGACACTTCCCCTTCTTACCCCCTTTTCTCCCTCCCACCTCCCCCCTTGTTACTGTTAGTCTACTCCTTGTTTACATACCTCTGGTTCAATTTTGCTCATTTGTTTGTGTTGTTCATTAGTTTCCTGTAATAGGTGACAGCATAAGGTATTTTTCTTTCGTTGTCTGGCTTATTTCGCTAAGCATAATTCTCTCTAGTTCCATCCATGTTGTTGCAAATGGTAGAAGTTCCTTCTTTCTTTCTGCTACATAGAACTCCATTGTGTAAATGTACCACAGTTTTTTGATCCACTCATCTACAGATGGGCATTTAGGTTGTTTCCAGCACTTGGCTATTGTAAATAGTGCTGCTATGAACACTGGAGTGCATAGGTTCTTTTGAATTGGTGTTTCAGGATTTTTCGGATATAATCCCAGTAATGGAATTGCTGGTTCAAAAGGCAGTTCCATTTTTAGTTTTTTGAGGAAATTCCAAACTGTTTTCCATAGTGGCTGCACCAGTGTGCATTCCCACCAGCAATGCACCAGGGTTCCCATTTCTCTGCTTCCTCTCCAGCACAAGTTGTTTGTTGATTTGTTGATTATGGCCATTCTGACTGGTGTGAGGTGGTATCTCATTGTGGTTTTTATTTGCATCTCTCTGATGGCTAGTGATGTTGAGCATATTTTCATATGTCTATGGGCCCTCTGTATGTCTTCTTTGGAGAAGTGTTTGTTCAGGTCCTTTGCCCATTTTTTAATTGGGTTGTCTGTCTTCTTGGTGTTGAGTCGTATGAGTTCTTTATATATTTTGGAGATCAATCCCTTGTCTGAGATGTCATTGGCGAATATATTTTCCCATATGGTTGGTGCCCTTTTCATCTTGCTGATATTTTCTTTAGCTGAGCAGAAACTTTTTAGTTTGATGTAGTCCCATTTGTTTATTCTTTCCTTTATTTCCCTTGCCTTAGGAGATATATCAGTGAAAATGTTGCTATGTGGGATATCTGAAATTTTCCTGCCTATGTTTTCCTCTAGGACTTTTATGGTATCATGGCTTACATTTAAGTCTTTGATCCATTTTGAGTTTATTCTGGTGTGTGGTGTAAGTTGGTGGTCTAGTTTCATTTTTTTTGCATGTCCCTGTCCAGTTCTCCCAACACCATTTGTTGAAGAGGCTCTTTTCACTCCATTTGATGTTCTTTCCCCCTTTGTCAAATATTAGTTGACCATATGAACCTGGGTTTATTTCTGGGCTCTCTATTCTGTTCCATTGATCTATATGTCTGTTTTTATGCCAGTACCAGACTGTTTTGATTACCGTGGCCTTGTAGTATAGTTTGATATCAGGTATTGTGATTCCTCCGACTGTGTTCTTCCTCAAAATTGTTGTGGCTATTCGGGCTCTTTTTTGGTTCCATATAAATTTTTGAAGTATTTGTTCTAGGTCTGTGAAATATATTGCTGGTATTTTAATAGGGATTGCATTGAATCTATAAATTGCTTTGGGTAGTATGGACATTTTAATGATGTTGATTTTTCCCATCCATGAGCATGGTATATGCTTCCATTTATTTGTATCTTCTTTAATTTCTTTCTTTAGTGTTATGTAGTTTTCTGAGTACAGTTCTTTTACCTCCTTGGTTAAGTTTATTCCTAGGTATTTTATTTTTCTTGTTGCTATGGTAAATTGAATTTTTCTTTCATTTTCTATCTCTGAGTTTTTATTGTTGGTGTATAAAAATGCCTTTGATTTCTTAATATTGACTTTGTATCCTGCTATTTTGCCGAATTCACTTATTAGGTCAAGTAGTTTCTTTGTGGAGTCTATAGGGTTTTCTATGTACACTATCATGTCATCTGCAAATAATGACAGTTCTACTTCCTCTTTTCCAATTTGGATGCCTTTTATTTCTCTTTCTTGTCTGATTGCGGTGGCTAGAACTTCCAAGACTATGTTGAATAGGAGTGGGGAGAGTGGACATCCTTGTCTTGTTCCTGATCTCAGGGGGAATGCTCTCAGTTTTTGCCCATTGAGTTTGATGTTGGCTTCAGGTTTCTCATATATGGCCTTTATTATGTTGAGGTATGCTCCCTCTATTCCCATTTTGCTGAGAGTTTTTATCATAAATGGGTGTTGTACTTTATCAAATGCTTTTTCTGCATCTATTGATATTATCATGTGGTTTTTGTCTTTCATTTTGTTTATGTGGTGTATTACGTTTATTGATTTGCGAATGTTAAACCATCCTTGCATCCCTGGGATGAATCCTACTTGATCGTGGTGTATGATCTTTCTAATGTGTTGCTGGATCCGGTTTGCCAATATTTTGTTGAGGATTTTAGCATCTATGTTCATCAGCGATATTGGCCTGTAGTTTTCTTTCTTTGTTGTGTCTTGACCTGGTTTTGGAATTAGGGTTATACTGGCTTCATAGAATGAGTTTGGCAGTCTTCCCTCTTCTTGTATCTTTTGGAATAGTCTGAGAAGGATAGGAGTTAGTTCTTTCCTAAATGTTTTGTAGAATTCACTTGTGAAGCCATCCGGTCCAGGGCTTTTGTGTGCTGGGAGTTTTTTGATTACTGCTTCAATTTCACTAGCTGTTATTGGTCTATTCAGACTTTCTGCTTCTTCTTGATTTAGTTTGGGAAGACTATAGGTTTCCAGGAATTTGTCCATTTCCTCTAGGTTGTCAAATTTCTTGCCATACAGTTGTTCGTAATAATTTCTTATAATCCTTTGTATTTCTGTGGTATCAGTTGTGATTTCTCCTCTTTCGTTTCTGATTTTATTCATTTGGGTCCTCTCTCTTTTTTTCTTGATGAGCCTGGTTAAAGGCTTGTCAATTTTGTTTATTTTTTCAAAGAACCAGCTCCTACTTTTGTTGATCTTTTGAATTGTTAGTTTAGACTCTATGTCATTTAATTCTGCTCCGATCTTGATGATTTCCTTCCTTCTACTTGATCTGGGCTTTGCTTGTTGTTCTTCCTCTAGATCTTGTAGCTGTAGGGTTAAATTTTTTATTAGATATTCCTCTAGCTTTTTTAGGTAGGCCTGTATTGCTATGAACTTTCCTCTTAGGACTGCTTTTGCTGTATCCCATAGGTTTTGGGTTGTTGTGTGTTCATTATCATTAGTTTCCAGAAACTTTTTGATTTCTTCCTTGATGTCATTGTTAACCCATTCATTATTTAATAGCATGTTATTCATTCTCCATGAGTTTGAATGTTTTTGAGTTTTTTCCTTGAGGTTGATTTCCAATTTTAAGCCATTGTGATCTGAGAAGATGCTTGATATAATTTCAATTTTCTTGAATTTGTTGAGGCTTGTTTTGTATCCTACATGTGGTCTATCTTTGAAAATGTTTCATGTGCACTTGAGAAGTATGTATATTTTGCTTCTTTGGGGTGAAAACTTCTATATATATCGACTAAGTCCATTTGATCTAGAGTGTTGTTCAGTGCCTCCATATCTTTGGTGTTTCTTTGCTTCGAAGATCTGTCCATTGTTGACAGTTGGGTGTTAAAGTCCCCTACTATGAGTGTGTTGTTGTCTATATCTTTCTTGGAGTCTTTCAAAAGTTTCCTTATATATTTGGGTGCTCCTAAGTTGGGTGCATATATATTTATAAGGGTTATATCTTCTTGATGGATTTTTCCCTTAAGTATTATGAAATGCCCTTCTTTGTCTCTTTTTATGGACTTTGCTGTGAAATCTGTTTTGTCTGATATAAGTATTGCTACCCCGGCTTTTTTTTCATGCCCATTTGCTTGAAATACTTTTTTCCATCCCTTTACTTTCAGTCTGTGTAGATCTTTTGTTCTAAGGTGGGTCTCTTGTAGACAGCATATATGTGGGTCATTCTTTCTAATCCATTCAGCTACCCTATGTCTTTTAATTGGAGCGTTTAATCCATTTACATTTAAGGTTATTACCGATAAGTACTTATTCATTGTCATTTTCCCCCTTTGTACTCGTGTTCTTCTCTGTCTCTCTCTGTTTCTTTATCTTCTTAGAGCAGACCCTTTAGCATCTCTTGCATTGCTGGTTTGGTGGAGATGTATTCTTTTAGCCTTCTTTTGTCTTGGAAGCTCCTTATTTCACCCTCAATTTTGAATGAGAGCTTTGCTGGGTATAGTATTCTAAGTTGTAGGCCTTTGTTTTTCATTGCTTGGAATATTTTTTGCCATTCCCTTCTGGCTTGTAGTGTTTCTGCTGAGAAATCTGATGATAGCCTTATTGGAGTATCCTTGTATGTTATTAGTTGTTTTTCTCTTGCTGCTTTTATGATCCTCTCTTTGTCTTTGAATGTTGCCATTTTAATTATGATGTGTCTTGAGGTGGGCCTGTTGGGGTTCATCTTCATTGGGACCCTCTGTGCTTCCTGGACTTGCGTGACTCTTTCTCTCGTCATGTTAGGGAAGTTTTCTGTCATCAGTTTTTCAAAGAGGTTTTCTATCCCTTTCTCCTCTTGTTCTCCTTCTGGAATTCCTATGATACGGATATTATTATGTTTCATGTTGTCCTGCAGCTGTCTTAGAACCTCTTCAGTCTTGTTCAGTCTTTTTTCATTTTGTTGCATTGTCTGGGAGTTTTTGTGTAGGTTGTCCTCCAGCTCGCTGATCCGATCTTCTGCTTCCTCTAGCCTGCTTTTAATTCCTTCTACTGTGTTCTTCAATTCAGAGATCTTATTCTTCATTTCCTCCTGGCTCTTATTGATAGCTTCTATGTCCTTTTTCATGCTCACGTAATTTTCTGTGAGTTCCTTGTAGTTTTTCTGGAGTTCTTTGTAGTTTCCGCTGAGCTCATTCAGCTTCTCCATAATCCATGTTTTGAATTCCATATCTGATAGTTCGCTCCCCTCTATTTCATTTAGCACTCTTTCTGGGGATTCTACCTTTCCTTTTGATGGGAGGTTGTTTCTCTGTCTCCCCATTTTTTTGACTCCTTTGTTTGTTGGTGCTTCTTAGAATGATCTGCACTTCCTGGATCTGCCTCTGGTGGCATCAGATCATGTACCAGTCTGGCCCTAGGCAGCCTGTTGGTGACTTCCAGGGATCTACTGCTGTTGTCTGTCTTCTTTGATTGTTAATCTACTCAATCTGTGATTAGCTGTCAGGCTTAAAGACTGTGGGTGTGGCAGCTTAATTCCTGTAGGCAGGGCTTTTGCTTCCCCTCAGGCTGATGCCACTTTGAGGGGAATGGTCTACCCGCAGTACTGGGGATAAGTCAGCACTGGGACCCTGTCGGCTGCTCCTCCAGTTCTCCCCTCAAAGCCACCGTGCCAAACTCTCCCCAAGTGTCTCCAGTCCTCTCTGCCTTCCCTCTGCTTGAGCCCAGGGTAAGTGGTGGCCAAAAGATTTTCGTATGTGATCCACTTAAGAGCTCTTTTTCTCCTGCTTTTTCTCTCTGGCTAGCAAGAAACCCTGTGGCTTTTCGCTTTTCACAGCTGATACTATTTTACTTTCCACTCTGTTGCTGTAGGCTGGGCAGCCCAGCTGGGGGTTTAGACCCTGCCCTTCTCAGGGGGAACCCCCGGCTGCTGAGCTGTTTCTCAGTCCCTTCAGCTGCCACCCATGTGAGCCCAGCCAGCCCTTCCGCGTCTCCGCACTCCCTACCGGTCAAGTTGTGATGTAGCGGCCTTTTCTGTCTCTCCGTGGTTATAAGACTTCTTTCCTGGTAGTGTTCTGTTGGTTATTCCAGATGATTTCTCCAAAATTAAGTTGTAAATCCAGACTGGTCCTTGGAGGACGTTAGTGTAGCTTCCACTTACTCCTCCGCCATCTTGGATCTTCAGACAGATTTTTGATAGGAGAGAGCATATACATTTTAAACAACTGGTAGGAGAGTGTCCACTGAGTGTGAAAAAGGCTGAGATTGGAAGCTTGAGATTAAGCTACCCCAAAAGGCCACAGAAAGATGAAAGTGGTGTTACTTTACAGAACTAATATAATTATTTATCAAGTCATTTATTCAACAAGTACTTCTACAGTGCCTATATATTGTTGTGCATTTTTCTCAGTGTGGTAGAGAGTGACAATTAAAACAGACAGGTTATTTGCCTTCTGAAGCTTACATCTCAGTGGGAGAGGTAGACAATGAAAAGATACAAACAAACAAAAAAACAAACCTCAAGAAAATAACAGGTAGTGATAGGACTACTTAGAAAGTAAAATGGTATCATTGAAAAACAAGCAAACAAACAAAAAAATTTTGAGTGAAGTTTCTTGGTGAAAAATGTTCCAGACAAAAAGAGAAGTATTAGTGTAGAGCCCAAGGTGGAAATGAGTTCAGTATGTCCCAAGAAGAAAAGAGAATGTCAGTGTGGCTAAACCAATGATGTAAAAAGAGAGATTGGGGCCAGAACAGGTAAGACTCATAGGTCTGTAAAGGCATTTGGGTTCTATACTATCACAACATCAATCTATTGAAGTATTTAAAACAAGGAAGTACAATGATCTAATTTATACATTAAAAAAGATCTCTGTAGCAAGAAGGTGGAATAAGTTTCTTGGAAGTCAAGAATGAAAAGAAGCATATTTTTAAAGAGATGATTGCCCTGGTCAACATGGGAATCAATAGTGATCTGGACTGGAATGGTGGCAGTGAATTGAAGGAGTAGGGATATGTTTGTGATTACAAGATTTGCTGATGAATAATATGTGGGAAAAGAGTGAAAGAGAAAAATTATCCTGATGATTCTACACTTTTGGCATGGATAAAGGAACCTGTTACAAATATAAAAATAAATTGGAGAAGAACAAAATTTGGAGGGAGAATCAATGGTTCTGTTTTGAACTTGTTAATTTTTAAATGACTTTGTGACATCCAAGGAAATATATCCATTATCTATGTATATAAATCTGAAGATTACATAGCAGATAAGGACAGGAGGTATAAATTTGGGATTATAGAGAGTATGTTCTCTAAAGGAGAAATTGTAAGTTATGAGTTTCACTATTATAGAGTAGAAATAACATGTAAGTTCTGTATTAGGATATTTATACACTGAACTAAACATTGGAAAGGCATTTTGACCAACCTCTCAAGAGAATTTGAATCTGAATCTCCCACTTTTTTATTCATAGCACACTCTTAAAATGGCAGTGCATTGTAATGCACTGCTTTGGTCATAAGGGGGAGTGTTTGGGTTGTATTCATCAATGTCTTTATATCTCTAGCTCATAGAATGTACTTGAAACCACACCCCCTGCTGAGACAGCCTGACATGGGGAGCCTTTATGAGCGTCATAGGTAATAGGCATGTGTGTTGATCGTTGTCATTGTGTATACTTCACATTTAGACTTAACATTCCAAATTAAATCATCCATTTGGCAGCAGCAATTATCCTTTTTAAAACAAATGGAAACAAATATTTGTTTATATATTACAGTTTCAGAAACTTGTGGTTTTAAATGAAGTGATATTAACATTAATGTCTTTGAATGTTTCTATTTATCCCCGATTCAGAACTCCTCCCACCATCACCAAATCAATGGCTGCTTTGACTTGTGTTTTTTTCCCTGAGTATTAGTAAGTATGAGCATGTCTTCATATATTTGTTAGCCATTAAATTTCTGCTTCTGTGAAGTTCTTGTGTATATCTCCATGTGATAGGTGGTTGGTTGCCTGTATTTGGAGAAACTCTTTATATCCTAGTTTCTTTACATACTATTAATAGATCTTGATTACTTCTCCCTATATGGCATTGCTCTATGAAATTTCTCAATTACATAATTAAAAATAATAATTTTTTGTTTTTTAGTATGTTAAATCCATCAACTTTTCATCTAACAGTTTGAGTTTGGGGTCTCATTTAGGAAGGCTTCATCCAATTATGTTGACATACAATGGGCTAAGGATAATCTATTCAATAAATGGTATTGGGAATATAGGACACATAAATGCAGAAAAAACCCACCTAGACCACCTTCTTATACCACACAGGAATAAATTCAAAATGGATAACAGACTTAAATGTTAGGCCTGAAATCATAAAAGTCCAAGAAGAAAATAAAGGCACTAAAATCTCAGACATTGCTCTTAGCAATATTTTATCTGATATATCTTCTCAAGCAAGGGAAACACAAGAAAAAATAAACAAATAGGACTACACCAAACTGCTAAAATTTTGATTAAATTTGTAGATGAATTTAATTTGGGGAGTATTGATATCTTCTAAGAGTAATTTGCTCTACCCATATATATGTTCTCCATTTATTCAAGTCTTACTTTTTTTTCATTTTTTAAAAAGATTTTACTTATTTTTAGAGAGAGAGAAAAGGATGGAGAAAGATAGGGGGAGAAACATCAATGTGTGGTTGCCTCTCATGTGCCCCCAACTGGGGACCTGGCCTGCAACCCAGGCCCTGACTAGGAATCAAATCGGCAACCCTTTGGTTTGCAAGCTGGCACTCAATCCACTGAGCCACACTAGCCAAGGTTATTCAAGTGTTTCTGTATGTCATTTAGGACAGTTTTAAAGTTTTCTTTATGTAGGTTTTGTGTAATTTTTACAAAGTTAATTCCTTTGTACTTTCAATTTGTTTAATATGATAATGAATGGTCTTTTCTTCTTTTAATAAAAATTTCTAGTCAGTTATCAGTGGTTTAGGAACAGTTTTGAGTTTTCCAAGTTAACCCGTATTTGGAAACTTTGCTAAACTCTATTATTTCAAAGTTTTTCTGTTGATCTAATAGTTTTCCATGTAGATGATCTCCTCTCTCTCGTACATAATGACATTTTTTGTTTCTTTCCAATCCATATACCTTTTTAAAATATAAAATATAAACAGCTGTTATATTTGTCTTGTTTCTGAACTTAAAGACCATGTCTAAAATTCTTTTAAGTACAATATTTGGCCATTAAGCACATTATCAAGTTTAGAAAATGTTTTATTCTTTCTATTTTCTGTGGATTTATCATATATAGGTTGTTGAACTTAAGAAATTTTTCTCTACTCATTGAGATAGTCATATGAATTTTCTATAGCAATCCACTAATAGGATAAATTAGATTGTCAAATTTTCTAATGTTAAACCATTCTGTAAAGTTTATTTATAAGTAAAACAGAAATATAATTATTTTTTTGATTTATTTTTTCCTGGCTTTGAAATAAAGATTATAACTAAAGGCTTTGAAATTAACACTGGCCTCAGAAAAAAAGTTTACTCATTTAATATTTCTCCTTTTAGGAACATATTTAAGATAGATATTACAATTCTATAACAATCATCTGGGTCTTATGGTTTTTTGGCAAGGGACTTTTTAAAATTTAAATTTAGTTGTCTTCAAAATTATTGGCTTTTCAATTTAAAAATTTTAATGCTCATTTTTATAATTTTATTTTTAATTTAAAAGTTTTATTTTATTTATTTTTTAATTATTTATTTGTTCGTTAGTTTATTTTATTTTTAGAGAGAGGGAAAGGAGAAAGAGAAGGAGAGAAACATCACTGTGTGGTTGCCTCTCACTCATGCCCCCAACTGGGGACTGACGTGCAACCTAGTCATGTGTCCTGACTGGGAATCGAACCAGCAACACTTGGCTCTCAGGCTGACACTCAATCCACTGAGCCACAGCAGCCAGGTTAAAAGTTTTATTTTATTATGGTAAAGATTTATCATGAGATCTACCCTCAACAGATTTTTAGTCATAAAATATAGTATTATAGATTGTAAATACAATGTAGATCTCTAGGACTTATTCATGTTGTGTAACTTATGCCTATCAATGAATAACTCCCTATTGCTACCTCTCCCCAGCCTCTGGCAACAACCATTTCACTGTTTGGTTCTATGAATTTGAGTATTTTAGATACCTTGCATAAGTGGAATCCTGCACCATCTGACTTTCTGTGACTGGTTTACTACAGTTAGCATGATGTCCTTGAGGTTCACCTATGCTATCACATTTTGCAGAGTTTCCTTCTTTTTAAGGCTGAATAGCGTTCTAGTGAATGTATATAGTACATTTTTAAAAATCCACTCATTTGTAGATAGATGGTTAAGTTGTTTCCATACATTGGCTATTTTACATAGTGCTGCAATAAAACCTGGGAGTGCTACTATTTCTTTGAGGTCCTGATTTCAATTCTTTCAGATAAACACCTAAAAGATTGGATCATATGTAATTCTATTTTAATTTTTTGAGAGGATTTAATATCACTTTCCAAAGTTTCTGCACTATGTTGCATTCCCACCAACAGCGAGCAAGGATTCCAATTTCTTCACATCCTCACAAACACTTGCTGTCATTTGTTTTTTGATAACAGACATCCTGGCAGGTGTCAGGTTATATCTCATTGTGGTATTGATTTAAACTCCCCTGATAATTAGTAAAGTTGAGTATATCTTCATGTATCAGTTCAAACCCTCAGTCTATTTTTTAGTTATTAGTTTGGGTTTTTTTTCCCTATTAAGTATAGGAGTTCTTAATATATTTTGAAGATTGACCTCTTATCAGATATAAGGTTTGAAAATATACTTTTTCCAGTAGTCATATTATCTTTTATTATTAGCACTGATTAAGTTAAAAACACACCTGAAACATGCCCTAAAAAATATGTAAATAAATTTTAGAAACTCATTAGGCCAGATGAAGTGACTGTAATTGAAAGAAAGAAAGGTGCAGAGACCTAGGACAGTCCCATCTGCAAACACTTTGGGGCTGAGGCAAGACCTTCAAAATTCAGATGAAAGACAAACCCAGAGAGCTATCAAATCTCATTACCTACCTGGAACTACATGCCAGTGTATCTGAGCAATTGCTTTCCATGTCATATTTTGAACATAGGTAGATAGATTACAGTCTTAAATGTAAAAGTGCGAAACCAACATTTGCCTGCTTGTAATGGGTTTTATGACTCTTGAGGACTCCTGAAAATATTTTCTCCCATTATGTAGGTTGCCCTTTAACTCTGTTAATTGTTTCCTTTGTTGTGCAGAAGCTTTTCAGCTACATAGAATCTCACTTGTTTATTTTTATTTTTATTGCCTGTGCTTTTGGTGTCACATCCATGAAATCATTGCCAAGACCAATGTCATGAAGCTTTTCTTCTATGTGTTCTTTTAGGAGTTTTACAGTTTCAGGTCTTGTATTTAAACCTTTAATCCTGTTTCATTCTTTTGCATGTGAATATCCAATTTCCCCAACATCATTTGTTCAAGAGATCATCCTTGCCTTATTGTGTGTTCTTGGCACCCTTGTCAAAGATCAGTTGACCACACATGTGTGGATTCATTTCTGAGCCCTCTTTTGTATTCTATTGGTCTAAATGCTTGTCTTTATGCTAGTTCCATACTTTGTTGATTATGATAGCTTTGTACTATAATTTGAAATCAGTAAGTGCAATGCCTTCAGCTTCATTCTTTTTCATCAAGATTGATTTGGCTGTTCATGGTCTTTTGTGTTTCACATGAACTGTAGAATTGTATTTTCTGTTTCTGTTAATAAATGTTTTGGGGATTTTGATAGAGATTGCATGAAACCTAACTTTATTCATTAAAAAGCTAGGAAAAAAAAAAAAAACAAAACAAAACAAAAAAAACAGAGCCCAAAGTTAGCAGAAGGAAGAAAGCAGCAAAGATTAGAGCAGAAATAAAGTAGAAAATAGAAAAATAATAGAAAAAAATGAACAAAACTTACAGTTTGTTTTTTGAAAAGTTAAATAAAATTGACAGACAAGATCCAAATAAATGAAATAAAAAATGTAAGAAGAGACATTATGACTGATGCTACAGAAATAAAAATAATCATGAGACTACTATAAAAATTATATGCCAGCAAACTGGATAACCTAGAAGAAATGAATAAATTCCAGAAACATACAACCTACTAAGATTAAATCACAGAGAAGTAGAACGTCTGGATATATATCCATAGAAACCCAAAAACTAATTCAAAAGAAAATATGCAGCTCTATATTCATTGCAATGTTATTTACAATAGCCAAAATATGGAAGCAACCCAAGTGCCCATCAATAGTCAAGTGGATAAAAAAGTTATGCTTCATATACAAATAATACTCTTACCATTTGTGATAGCATGAATGGAGCTAGAGGAAATCAGAGAAAGAAAGACAAATAACATATGATTCATTTGTAGATGAAATCTAAAGAACAAAATAAATGAACAAACAAAATAGAAACAGACCCATAGATACACAGAACAGACTGATGGTTGCCAAAGGGAGAGGGTTGAGGGACTGGGTGAAAAAGGTGAAGGAATTAAGAAGCACAGATTGGCAGTTATAAAATAGTCACAGTGATGTAAAGTACAGCATAGAAAATATAGCCAATAATATTATAATAACTATGATAACTATGTATGTGCCAGGTGGGTCCTAGACTTATCAAAGAGATCATTTCATAAGGTATATAAATGTCTAACCACTATGCTGTACACCTGAAACTAATATAATATTCAATGTCAATTGTCACTGAAAAAAAAGAAAGAAAAAGAAAATATACCTGTGTAGCCATATTTATAAAAGACAAAGTGGAAATCAATGTTATTTTTTTCTCCAACACTGAAAATTAACTCATGGCCTTCTTGCATACAGCACTGCCTTGAGACCTTTAATTTTACTTTGATTCTCTTTCCTTTGTGCCTCTCTCTTTTCATTTTTGAAGCTTTTAGAATTTTCTTTTTGATTCTCTTAATTCAATCTTTCAAATTTCACTATGTCTATAAGTTGGTCTTCTGTTAAGTATCCTCTTTGACAGTCCAGGAGTCTTTCATTCCTTTGAATATGTATATTTAATGTTTCTGATTTTCTGAAAAAATTTAGTGATTATTTACAGCCCCCCAGATTTATAGCCCCATGAATCCTTAAGTAAAATCTCTGTCCCAGCACCTTGTCAGAGGTTGGTGGTAGGAAAACAGAAAAGACTTTAGGAGATGAACATTGTATTTTTATTAATTTTATTCTTATTTTCTGGAACTTGTTTAAAATAAGAAGAATCCTTATCATCAATGCAAGTGGAAGGAAATTCCTCATAGTAAAGAAAAAAGAAAGTCACATCATATTACTAAATTTATTGATTGAATATATAATTTGATTCTGGATAGAAATAAACGTACATCTGTTTTTTAAAAATGTTTATTGGTTAAATTCCACTTCAAAACATTTTTTATTTTTATGGGCAACATTTGGAGAGACCGAATTACATTTTTCAAAAATCTTGATTTCCTACATGCTTGCTGAACACTGCAGACTGCCATTCCTCCAAATGCTAAGGCAGTTAATTCCTATCTCGCCCCTTCCTCCACTTTCTTTCTCTGTTTTAAAAATTAAATAGACTAAAGTGTGTTTTTTTAACACTAAAAATGCATATATCATAAAGGTAAAAAAGGGTGATTTATAGAGTCGTTAATGGCCAACTGAACCCACCTGCCCTAGACACGTCTGCGCCTGTCTATCTGGAAAGCCCACAGGGTTGGGGGAGGAGTAAGACGTGGGCAGGGAACAGGAGGTGGGCAGCAGCGTTGCTGGAGCTGCTGGCGGTCCAGCCTCCACTGGCAGAGCTCGAGGTGCACAGCCTAGTCCGGCGTGAGCTCCCCTGGGCTTTTCAGCTGAAGCTGGACACCCTGCTCGAGGAGCGAGGATGGAGAGGCGGGTGAGCGGGGCAGAGCGAGGGAAGGAGGGTGCTGGGTGGGCGATGTCGCACCGGTGGCCTGGGGTGGCGGCTGGCTGAGTGCGCCAGGCTGCTGCTCGCCCCATTCTGGTCTGAAGCTGTGTTTTCTGCCAGTGCTTTCTTCTTAGCGCTTAATCTTGCTGGGAAGTGAATTTTATCTTCCAAAGTGGCCTCCCATCCTCCTGACATTCTGCGTCTCTGTTTCAATGTCTTGAAAAAAGAGATGCCGCCAGGAGGGGCTTCGGAGATACTTCTCTCCAGATCATTGTCATTCGGGGAGTGGAACTGGACCTGGAAGCCCGGGTCTTCTGGGCAGACTGCCCCGAGGAAGTTCCCTCTTTCTAGCTGAAGGCTAGGAAAGCACATTTTATTTTAAACTGCCCTAAAGGGGGATTGCGGGTGCCTTTTGGCTCCGTGTTCACATCAACAGCCAGGGTGGGGCTGCAGAATTCAGGACTCTAGGAGAGCGCATTCCATCCTGGATCCTCTGGCCTCTTTCTCCATCCTCTAGGCCTTTGCTTGGGAAACCATAAAGGATCAGATAAATTTGGGTTAAAAGCCTGATGTCCTGGTATCTAGGAGAGACAGACATCTTGTGTATCCAGGATCTGTTTACATGGCATGAAATAAAGGGAAAGATTTTCACTTGCATTGGCATAATTGATTACAAAATAAAATAACAAATAATAAAAATTAAAATCTAAATACAAGTAATGCCTCAAGGCAATTTTTTTTTCATGTATATGTTATTGGCAAGACCACACAGCCAGTTATTTCAATGTCTTTCTTAACAAAGGAGAATGGAAGCCATCGAGCTGTTTAACTGCGTGTCAGATGCTCTTAATCTTAACAACTGTCCTTTTGGAAGAGGAATTATTACCTGATTCTATAAGTAAAGAAACAGGGAGAGAGGTTAATTTTTCCAAGTCCATCTGACTACATGTGGTGGGATCAGGATTTGGATCTAAGAATTCATAGGGGAAGAGGTATGAATAGGGGTAATGTATCTGCCCAGTGAGCAGCTGTCAGGCAAAACTCTGGCCTCCATGAAACCTGGTCCTCTTTGCAAGAGGTAGAAATGGACTTTCTTCATTTCCATTACTGTACTTTCTGTATATGATTTGAATAATAAATTTTTTAGCAACCTAACACATATTGGCATTTATTGTGTCTTAAGTAGTGTATTAAGTGCCTTAAATGCTTAATTCTTATAGCAACCCAGTGAAATAACACCATTTATTTATTTTTTACCCTCCTCAATATTAGCTGTTGTATTTTTTCAATTATAGTTGATATTCCATATTATTTTATATTAGTTTCAGGTGTACAGAATAGTAGGTTAGACATTTATATACCTTATAAAGTGATCCCTTTGATAAGTCTAGGACCCGCCTGGCACCATACATAGTTATTATAATATTATTGACTCTCTTCACTATGCTGTACTTTACATCCCTGTGTCTATTTTGTAACTGCCAATCTGTGCTTCTTAACCCCTTCACCTTTTTCACCCAGTTCCTCAACCCTCTCCCTTTGTCAACCATCAGTCTGTTCTGTGTATCTATGGGTCTGTTTCTATTTTGTTTGTTCATTTATTTTGTTCTTTAGATTCCATATGCAAATAAAATTATATGCTATTTGTCTTTCTTTGTCTGACTTATTTCACTTAGCATAATATCCTCCAGGTCCATCCATGCTATTGCTTCCATATTTTGGCTATTGTAAATAATGTTGCAATGAACATAGGGGTGCATATATTCTTTCAAATTAGTATTTTAGGTTTTTTCATATATATATATCCAGAAGTGGAATTGCTGGATCATAAGGCAGCTCCATTAAAAATTTTTTTTAACAGAAGCTTTGTATCATCTTCCACAGTCTCTTCACCAATCTTCATTTCCACCAACAGTGCCTGAAGGTTCCCTTTTCTCCATATTCTTGCCAAACACTTGTTGTTTATAGGTTTATTGATGGTAGCCATTCTGACATGTGTGAGGTGATATATCATTGCGGTTTTAATTTGTATTTCTTTGATAGTGACATTGAACATATTTTCATTTGTCTGTTGGGCATCTTTGGAGAAGTATCTATTCAGGTCCTCTGCCCACTTTTAAATTGGGTTGTTTGGTTTTTTTAGTGCTAAGTTGTATGAGTTCTTTATAAATTTTGGATGTTAACCCCTTATTCAATTATTGGTGAATATGTCCTCCCATTCAGTAAGTTGTCTTTTGGTTTTGTCGATGGTTTCTTTTGCAGAAACTTTTTAGTTTGATGTAGTCCCATCTATTTATTTTTTATTTTGTTTCTCTTGCTTGAGGAGATATGTCAGAAAAAATATTACTAAGAGCAGTGTCAGAGAGTTTACTGCCTATATTTTCTTCTAGGGGTTTTATTGTTTTAACTCTTATATTTAAGTTTCTAATCCATTTTGAGTTTATTCTTGTGTATGGTGCAAGAAGGTGGTCTAATTTCACTTCTTTGCATGTATTTATTTAACTTTCCCAACACCATTTGTTAAATAGACTGTCGTTATCTCATTGTATATTCTTGCCTTCTGTGTCATGTATTAATTGACCATATAAATGTGGTTTATTTCTGGGCTTTTCATTCTGTTCCATTGATCTATATGTCCGTTTTTAGGCTAGTACCATGCTGTTTTGATTACTATAGCCTTGTAGTATATTGATATCAGGTAGCATGATATCTCAAACTTTGTTCTTTCTCATGATTGCTGTGACTATTCAGGGTCATTTGTAGTTCCATATAAAGTTTTGGGTTATTTGTTTGAGTTCTGTGAAATGCCATTGGTATTTTGATAGGAATTATGATGAATCTATAGATTTTCAATGCAATTATAAATGAGAATATTTTCTTAATTTCCCTTTCTGATAGTTCATTATTGCTGCTTAAAAATGCAAATGATTTATTCATATTAATTTTGTATTCTGCCTCTGTATTAAATTCATTTATCTGTTCTAGTGGTCTTCTGGTGGAATCTTTAGGGATCTCTACATAATAGTATTATGTCTACAAATAATGAGAGTTTTACTTCTTTCCAATTTGGATAGTCTTTATTTTTCTTATCTGATTGCTGTGGCTAGATCTTCCAATGTTATGTTGAATAAAAGTGGTGAAAGTGGACAACCTTGTTTTGATCCTGATCTTAAGGAAAATGCTTTTAGCTTTCCCCTATTGACTATGATGTTACCTCTGGGTTGCCATATAAGGCCTTTATTATGTTGAAGTATGGGCCCTCTAGTTCCACTTTGCTGAGAGTTTTAATTATAAATGTATGATAGATTGTGTCAAATGCTTTTTCTGCATCTATTGAAATAATTATATGATCTTATCCTTTTCTTTGTTTCATGTTAATTGATTTGCAAATGTTGAACCTACCTTACATCCCAGGAATAAATACCACTTGATCATGGTGTATGATCTTTTCAATATATTGTTGAAATTGGTTTGCTAATGTTGTTTGTAATAGATTTTATTCATTTATTTTTAGAGAGATGGGAAGGGAGGGAGAAAGAGGGAGAGAAACATAAATGTGAGAGAGAAACATTGATCAGTTGCCTCCTGCATGTGCCCCAAGTTGGGGCTGAACCCATAACCTAGGTATGTGCTCTGATCAGAAATTGAACCAGTAACCCTGTGTTTTGTGGGATGACACTCAACCAACTGAGCCACACCAGTCAGGGCTATAGGTCTTATTTTCTTATTCATTTAAGCTACCCTATGTTTTTTGATTGGAGCATTTAATCCATTTACATTTAATGTAATTGTTAATAGGTATATATTGATTGCTATTTTATTATTCATAACTATGTTCCTCTTTTTTTCTTTTCTGTCTTCTTTTTATAAAGTCCCTATAACATTTCTTGTAATACTGGTTTGTTGGTGATGAACTCCTTTAGATTTTTTTTTTTTGTCTGGGAAGCTCTTTATTTCTCCTTCAACTTTAAATGATACCCTTGTTAGGTAGAGTAGTCTTGGTTACAGGTTTTTTCTTTTCATCACTTTGAATATTATGCCAATCTCTTCTGGCCTGAAAAGTTTCTGTTAAGAAACCAGCTGACAGTCTTTTGGAACCTCACTTGTAAGTAACTCACTTTTCTCTTGCTATTTTTAAGATTCTGTCTTTGTCTTTAACATTTGCCATTTTAATTATAATAATCTTGTTGTGGGCCTCTTTGGAGTCATCTTGTTTGGGACTTTCCGTGCTTACTGTACTTGTATATCTATTTCTTTCATCAGTTTAGGAAAATTTACAGTTATTATTTCTTTTTAATAGGTTCTCAATCTCTATCACTCTCCTTATCTAGTATTCATATGGTAAAAATATTGTTGTGCTTGATGTTGTCCCCAAAGTCCCGTAAACTATCTTTATTTATTTTAAATTAATTAATTAATTAGATTAGTGTTTTTCTTTTTCTTTTTTTTAAATTTAAGTATATTTTATTGATTATGTAGTTACAGTAGTCCCATTTTTTCCCCTTTGCTCCCCTCTGCCCAGTACCTCCTTTCCCTCCACAATCCCATGCTCCTTAGTTCATATCCATAGGTCATGTATATAAGTTCTTTGGCTTCACTCTTTCCTGTATTATTCTTAACTACCCCCTGCCTATTTTGTACCTACCAATTATGCTTCTTAAATCCTCCACTTTTTCCCCATTTATCCCCCTCCCCCATCCCAGTTGATAACCCTCCAAATTATCCTCACACCTATGATTCTATTTGTATTCTGGTTTGCTTAGTTGGATTTTGTTTTTATTTTTTAGATTCAGTTGCTGTTAATTGTGTTTGTTGTCATTTTGATGTTCATAATTTTGATCTTTTTTTCTTAAGAAGTCCCTTTGACATTTCATATAATGATAGCTTGGTGATGATGAACTCCTTTAGCTTTACCTTGCCTGGGAGGCACTTTATCTGCCCTTCCGTTCTATATGATAGCTTTGCTAGATAGAGTAATCTTGGTTGTAAGTCTTTGCTTTTCATCACATTGAATACTTCTTGCCAGTCCCTTCTTGCCTGCAAAGTTTCTTTTGAGAAATTAGTTGATAGTGATATAGGCACCCCTTTGTAGGTAACTCTCTACTTTTCTCTTGCTGCTTTAAGATTCTCTCTTTATCTTGAACCTTTGACATTTTAATTATGATGTGTCTTGGTGTGGTCCTTTTTGGGTGTAGCTTGTTTGAGACTCTCTGTGCTTCCTGGACTTGTATGTCTATTTCCTTCACCAAATTTGGGGAGTTTTTTTATTTTTTTCATTATTTTCTCACATAAGTTTTCAATTTTGTGCTCTTCTTCTTCTCCTTCTGGCACCCCTGTGGTTCAGATGTTGGCATGTTTATAGTTGTCCCAGAGGTTCCTAAGCCTCTCCTCATTCTTCTCCATTCTTGTTTCCTCGTTCTCTACTGGTTGACTGTTTTTTTCTTCTTTATGTTCCAAATCATTGATCTGAACCATGGTTTCCCTCCCTTCAGCATTGGTTTTATGTGGATTTTTCTCCGTTTCATTTAGCATAGCCTTCACTTCTTCCCTTATTCATTTGCCGTACTCAAGCATATCTGTCAAGCCTGTGAGCTTCTTTATCACCAATGTTTTGAACTATGTCTGTTAGGTTGGCTATCTCCTCACCTGTTAGGTTGGCTATCTCTTCGTCTCTTAGTTCTCCCACTGGAACCTTGATCTGTTCCCCCTTTGGGGCCACATTTCTTTGTCTCATCTTGTCAGGCTCCTGTGTTCATGTGTCTCTGTGCCTTAGGTAGTGCTGTCACTCCTGTTACATTGTAAGGGGCGGAATTTTAGGTATTTGCCAGTAGAGGGCGACCCATTTCACCATGTTGTGGCACTGTATGTGGGGGAGGGGTCTGAGAGGGAACAATGCCACTTGCTCAGCACCTGTCCCTTTTCCAGGCACTTCTTCCACTTCTGTATGGGACTGGTGCCTCTCTAGCTGTTGCCCTGGCCCTTGTTCCCAGAGTAGGTGGATCTGCAGTTGTTCTAGGACTATGGGAGCCCTTTAAACAAGTGGACTCTGCTGAGAGACCAGCAGTTTCTTCCTCCACCCCAACCCCCAGTGCTTTGCAAAGTCAAAAGCAATGAGGCTTTATTTTGCCCGGTGCTGGGACCATGATCTGTGTGATTTGGTCTGGTGCTGGGAGCGCTCCCCAGGTGCCCCTCCTGACTTTTAAAACATGTGACTGAGCTTTCTGCTGGCCTGGTGCTGCCGCTGCTATCCTGCCACCACACCACGTCCTCTCTGCCCTGGTTCTTCCCCTCCTACCTGTCTGGATGAGTATTTTTTGTTGGACTTCCATGCAGCTTGGTTTTCTAGAACTTCTGGTCGTCTCTAGTTTTGAGGTAGTTGTAGTCCTTCTTAGTTGTGGATGGAGACCCAGTGTGTCTGTCTAGGCCTCCATCTTGGCCGAAGTCTATCTTTTTTTTTTTTATTTTTTGTTGGTCTGAAAGGGTCTTTTCTGTTACCTTGTCTTCCAAATCACTGATTTAGTCTTCTGCTTTATCTATTCTGTGATTGATTCTTTCTAGTGTATTCTTCATTTCTGTTATTATAGTCTTCATTTCACTGGTTCTTTTTCATGATTTATATGTTCTTTGTTCATGCTTACTATATCTATGTTGAAGTTCTCACTAAATTCCTTGAGCATCCTTCACAACCAGTGTTTTGAACTCTTTATTTAGTAGTTTGCCTCCATTTCATTTAGTTATTTTTTAAAAAATTAATTAATTAATTTAGTTTTAGAGAGAGGGGAAGGGATGTAGAAAGAGAAGGAGAGAAATATCAATGTGTGGTTGCCTCTTGCATGCCCCAACTGGGGATCTGGCCCACAACCTAGGCATGTGCCCTGACTGGGAATCAAACTGGTGACCCTTTGGTTTGCAAGATGGTGTCAGTTCACTGAGTCACACCAGCTAGAGCTCATTTAGTTCTTTTTCTGAAAAATTTTCCTATTCTTTTATTTGGGACATGTTTTTTTGTTTTCCTATTTTGGCTGCTTTTCTGTGTTTGTTGCTATATATTAGGTAGATCTGTTACATCTCCCATTCTTAGTAGGGTGACCTTATATAGCAGGTGTCCTGTGGGGTTCAGTGTTGCAGTCTTCTTAATCACCTGAGACTGGTGCTCCAGGAGTATTCCTTCTGTGGGTTGTATGTGCCCTGTTGTAGTTGAGCCTTGATTGCTTGGTATGTAAGTACACATGATTGACCCTCAGACTGACTGTCTATGAGGATTAACTAGCAATGTAGCATATGAGATGCTGTGTGGGGCCTGACCTCATGGAGCAAGATTTGTCCCAATAGGGTTTGGTTCCTGATGAGACTATCCTTTGGATGTGCCACTTGGTGAGCTAATTGGGTGGTGCTCTGTTGTAGTCTGAAGACATCCACTGGGTGTGTTGATGCTGGGGCTTCTTGAGGGGTTGGGCTCTAGTTCAGGTCAATGTCAGGCTCTGTCCTAACCAGCTGGGCTACCTGTTTGGAGCTACAAAACACTATCCACTTGATAGCTGTCTGTGCCAGACCTGTGTGTGTGGGAGAGGCCATGCTGTGAACTTAGGCTGCCACCAGTACTGAGCAAAAGGCCCAAGGCAGTCTAAGACTTGCTACCACCTGCTGTTTGCCCTAAGGCTTAGCTGCTGAAAGAGCCTCACGAGGTATGCAAATTGCTGAGGCAGGTTCTCAGGGAGTTACCAGGGTGGTGTGAGTGATGTTCACCAGGTTAATATGGATTCTGATTTGTTGCCAGTGCTGAGCTTGAGGCTACTCAACAAAAGCCAACAGCTGCCTGGGGCCCCGCAGTGGGGTGGGGTCTCAGAGAGTTGTCAGAATGGAACTAGTGGAGTTTACCAGGACAATATAGAATCAGGTTTGGTCAACATAGGGACAATGACCGTCATCCCTCCAACCCTCACCATGAAGCCATACAACTCACTTTCTTCCTGTAGTTCTCTGGCATTTCCCAAGCTTGACCAGACATAGAGAGTTTTTTAGCTCTCTAGTTTTGGTAGTGCCCAAAGAGCCCCCAATGATGCATGCATTGGGTGGTGAAGGGGGTATGAAATAGTCATCACTGTAGAGCTAGTGGAGTTTACCAGGCCAATGCAGAATGGGGTTTGGCTGTATGTGGGGAGGGCTCAATAAAGGAAAGATGGAGCCTGTTGACTGTGTGGGAGGAATGTTCAATAGAGACTGTGGTTGGTGTCCTTCTAGCCCACATTCTGAAGCCACACAACTCAGTTTCTCTCTATGTCTCTTGCAATGTCCACCTCCCAGAACCCCCTCATCACTGTCCCTCTGCTGGAGGCCAAGGTGAGTGTTTGTGACTGAGACTTTTGTGTGCAGGCCCTATAAGAGAATGGCCTGGGTTTCTAGCAGCCTTCTATCTCACCCAGATGGAGGGAATCTCTGCTGATTTTCACAACCAGATATCATGTGGTCTTCTCTTCTTGACACTGGTGTTTTGTTCTGGGGGCCCCTATGTGTGGCTGAGACCGCTTGTACCTCAGGGGGACCTCTGCAGCTAAGATATCCCTCTGGATTCTCAACTACTACACTTGGGTGTGGAGTCAGCCTGTTTGTTTGTTTTTTTATCTGTGCCCCTCCTACCAGTCTCAGCATGGCTTCTTCTTTATATTCTTAGTTTTATGACTTCTGTTCAGCTAGTCTTCGGATGGTTCTCTGGGTTTACTGTTCTATAATTTAGTTGTAATTTCGGTGTGGTCATGGAAGGAGGCAAGTATAGCATCCTCTGACTCTGCCATCTTAACCAGAACCTCAACATCAACATTTATTTAGTGATTATCTGTCAGTCACTATTCTAGGAATTCTATATATACTACATCATTTAATCTCTTTACTATTATTTTTCTTGCATCTTATGCAGGTAAAAGCATTTCCCCTAGTTCACACATCTAGTATTTCTGCTAGCCTCAACTCAAGTCAGCCAGAGTAAATATGCATAGATTTAATAGCAAGGCTTTCCTTCTAACTTCCTTTGCCTCTATTACTGTGTCTTTGTTTCTTAAATGTCACTGGCTCCCACTTTACACATCTTGTGTTATAGTGTGTGTCTGCTTTCTCTCTGGTCATAAATCACAGATTTACTATGAAAGTCAATCCGTTCTGTATTTCTCATCACAACCTTTGCTAAAATTTGGATTTCCGCATGCAAGAGTATCATGATGTTTTTTTTAAATCTGGTGAGGAATTAAAATGTCAAAGAAGATTTTTAGTTTCAGAGACCAAAATTTTTAAATAGCAAGAGCTTAAGCATTTAAGTTTTTAAAAGCCTAAATACTAAAAGACCAAGAAAGAGTTCCAGAAAGAGTTAATGGGAAGAATGGAGGGTGATGGGAAGAACCAGCTTTTCTGACCCTAGAGGAAATAAATATTTTTCAGTCTGGAAGAGCAAAGAAGGACTGACTAAATTCTAGGCTCAGACACCAGTTTGTGTCCTGAAAGGAGGCCCTGTGTTCATCCCCCTGGAGTAGGGAATTCAGGAGGATGGTAAATAGAACTTACAGATAGGTGTGGAAATCTAAGAACAGAAAGCACCTTTGCCTTGCTTTCCTGAAGGGGCACAGGTGGAAATTATGGGAGAGACTTACCTACCCATCATGGCAAGGAAACAGAGGTGGATAGATACATAGGATTGTAGGCAGAGAGGCTTGTGAAGTTTCCCTTTGCCTAGCACAGGAAGAATCTAGGAGCAGGGAAGCAGGAGAACATGTGAGAGAGTGAGAGAGAACACTGTGTAAACACAAGATTTAATTGCACAGACCAATGACCCTGATAACTTAAGGGGAACAGAGCAGCCTTAGGGAATGCCAGCATGGACAGATATTTGTTGCCAAGGATTAGTATCCCCCCAGGAATATAGATGAGATGCCAGAGATTGGGACAATAATGAAGTGTTGGGTTTGCAGGCACTAAATTGACAGAGATAATGTGACAGTGGCTGAAACTAAGTCTCTACCTTTAATTGGAATGGCAACATGAAGTTCAGTTTAAGAAAAATACAGAAAAATGCGTATTTCTTACTTTTATTATAGAAAAACCTAGAACTAGAGAAAAATGTAAGGAAGAGTTACATTTCTTACCCGTATCCCTGATAACGAACACAGACAAGTGAACAGATCCATGGGACATTGAGCTGTGCACATTCTACCCACATTTTATAGCAAAATGATACCCAGAATAACATTCCCTTAAATATCAACATGATTTGTAAAAAACCAAGGATTTATGCTCAGGCACACAAAAATAAAGCAATGAAGAAACATATAAAGCAATTACAGGTTTTTAAAAGGTACAATTTATATAAAATTTGTAGTCACTTGTTACTAAGAAGTCATTCCCCTGAGTTACATTTGTAATATTAACAAATGTGGATTATTTTGGAAGTGAATACTCTCTAACATAGGAGCATCTGTGTATTTATAGCAGTTTGTTTTTCCCAGAGAGCCTATGCCGTTAGGATTTTGCTCTTGACCATGGTGGCTTGAGGAGCAAGGCCTCAAATTGCTAGGGACTGACATAATGAAGGAGCCACAAAACTGTCCTTCCCTTTCCGTATCCTGAGCACACTCTGTTATTTCTTTCATTTATAGTTTCTGGTTCTGTTTCCTCAAAACCAAAGTTTTCTGGTAGTTTAATCTTCAGCTGCAGCATTCCCTGAGATAGTGATGAAACTGAAGCTTCCTTAGCTTTGTCCACATCCAAATGCCCATATTTGTACTTTGCTCTCTGTCTTCAGGTGTTCGAGAGGTCCTTCTGTCATCTGTCTACCAACAGACTGATTTGGTTCTTGGCAGCAGTGATGCTATGCAGGGCACAAGGTAAAGATACTCAATTCCCCTGCATGGAGTCCAAGAAACCTGACTTCTGGAGTGGAGATGTTTGGCCACTGTTGTTTCTGCTGTTCTGGTTCATTTGCCTGTATGAATTATTTAAACATATAATTTGATTGGAGGAGTGGGATTGTTTTTTTCTGATTTCCAAAACATATTTGTTTTCAAAGTGAAAGAAGACTTTGCTATTTAGACACTGTTTCTGTAGATAAAACTAGGCATGGAGAATTCTAAATTAAGATTTTTTTTTATGTATTGAATCAAATAACTTTTGACACAATAATTACCAATGTTTATAAAGATATGGGAATGCTTGGGGGAGTATGAATGAATATAACCTTTGGGAAGGTGATCTGGCAGTAAGCCTTAAAACTGGGTGTGCCTCTCTTTTACAGAAAAATATAGAAAAGAATGAAATGTAGAGGTTACACAGGCTCACATAGTATGTTATAAAAAACATGCCTGTGCTGTTCACTTATCCGCTGCATTTTCTGGTTGTGCCAGACCTTTCTCCTCTATTCCATTGAAGGTCACCCACCCCTTGCTTTGCTGCTGGTCTTTTACCACCTTCTGTGTGACATTGAGCTCATTAACCTTCATAGGTGAAGGAAAGACAGACTTTGTATCACCTGCAAAACAGTATTTACCAACTGACTGTGGGGTTCTAAATAAAATTCTATATAAGCAGTAAAGAATTGCAAATTTTCCAGCAAATGGTTTCTTTATATAAAATTAAAGAGAAAAGTCACACAAGAAGTTAAAACTCTAGCTTTGATCCCTTTCTACTCTCCATTCTATAATAAAAGCAGCAATTTCTTCAAATCTCTGATTTGCAGAATCTCAAACTTTTAGGCAACCCCAATACCAACAACAAGTATTGTCCTCAGACCTTTTCACTACCAAGAGCTCATCTCACAAAAACTGGACTCATGCAACACTCGGATTCCAATTGTATTTGTTGCTATGTCTATTTTTTTATGCCTGATGTTGAGGGGTTGTTAAGAGAATATTGTTTGTTTGTGCTTACTTCTTTTTTTCTAATTACACTAGATAACATTTTCTCTGTATTGTTAGTCTTAAAACAACAGACTATGGTGTTTTTCATTAAGTCTAAATTTTGGGTACTGTTTCTTTAATCTGTGCTTTTATCTTTATTAATGAACTCCTTTTGAGGGAGTTAGGGGTGGGGGATGTTTGAATTTCTGTGTGTATTCATTTTTCAGTCTCTCTTGTTATCTAATAAATGTTGTTAGGATTAAATATTTCTCTCTGAGAACTGCTTTATCAATTTCTACAGACTTTAACATATTATGTTCTCAATGTCATTTATACTAATTTATAATTCTTGCTGTGACTTCTAGTGTAATTAGTTAAAAGAAACATGTAAATTTTTAATTTTGTTGCATTGTACCCAGTGTTCAGGGTCATAGGATCGTACATATTTTTGTGTCCTATTTCAAATTCAATTTTGGGGAATATCTCACATGTTTTGGACAAGATTGTATATTCCCTTTTGGGTAAAAGGTTTTAAAAATACCCTATTTATAAATAATTTGTTTTTCAGATCTTCTATGTTTTCATATTTGACTTCATTGCTTTACTTATTTTTTAATATATGAAAGTAAAAATTCTGAGAGAACTATGGAAATCTCCCATTATGATTATGGATTTCTAATTTTTTTTGTAGTTCTATTAGCTTTTTATATATTTTTGAGTTATTTTTTAGGTGCATAGAGACTTATGATTAATATATCTTATTTTAGATTATTCCTTTTATTACTTAAAAAAAAAGTCCCTTACAGTGTTTTTGTCTTCCAATTTCCATTTCTTTTTAAAGGGATTGACTGGGGGGAGAGGAGGAGGAGGGGTGGGCATGGCAGGGGAGCGCAAGGGGGAGTGGATTGGGACAACTGTGATTGAACAACGATAAAATAAAACATAATTAAAAATATGTCTAATTGAACTTATTTTGAAACATTTCAGAGCTTTGAATTTTTCTTTAATTCCTTCCATATCTCTATTCTTTTGTGCTGCATTCTGGAAGAATTTCATGACCCGGTCTTTCTGCATACTCATTTACTCTTCAGTGATATCCATTCTGCTAAGTCAACCAATCTGTTAAGATTTTATATTTCTATTTTCTACATCTCTAATTTTTACTCCAATGCTGGCTTCCTTTTACACATTTATTTTTGTCCAAGTATTTATTTATTTTTGAAATATTTCTTCGTTGGGTATGAACGTTTGAATGTGTAAAATTTTTATTATTCCTTTTTCATTGTGCTAGCCTTCTCAAGTGTTTGGTTATTTGTTATTATATTGAGGTTCCCATTGAATAACCTGTCTTATCAATAAGAGTAGCCAGCATTGGATGGGGAAGAAATTATTGCCATGCCATATATTCTGCACTGCATTCAGTACGACTGGGGGACTGTGTAGACTGCCATTTGTTATCAACGTTCCCTGCTACTATCAGCCTTCTGGAACATTGTACTGTGTATCTCTCTAACTTATGTTCCTATATTCACTCTTGTTTCCTAGAGGCAGACACCACTATTACTGCCCCTTCCTTTGAAATGTGTGTGTGTAGAATGTATATGGCTGTTACATCTTCTTTATTCAAACTAATCCCTCTGCCTATTGTACATTGGCTCTTCCCTGCTCCTGACTTCTACCTATCTGGGCATCAACTCACTTGGTACTGCTTCTATCTTTTCTGACATTTTCTACCTTCAACCTTATTCCACCTACTTTCCAGCATACAGATATTCTTCACACAATTTTTGTCATTGAGAATTTGACTTCTTGTTTTTCTACTCTGCTACTTTTAAAGATGGAAAAAACATATTTGAAGTTAAATTTCTTTAGCAATACATAAATATAAATAAATGTTTTCTTTGCATTTTCTTTATCTTTTCTATATTTGACTTTGATCATGCATTGTTTTTAGTCAGAAAAACATGTATTTATGTATGAATTAAAATTTAAAATAAAATGTTTTTTATGATTCCATGATGAAAGTGGTGACCCAAGACGAAAGAGAGCAACTGAACACACCTGCTTCCTTACGATGCTTTCTGGAAACTTCCCAGGAGGTCTTGATTGTGACATGGCAGAAAATCAAGGCTGTAAGCCCAGAAAACATGGTCACCTTCAGCAATGAACATGGCGTTGTGGTCCAGCCTCCCTATAAGAATAAGATGAACATAACTGAGCTGGGACTTCGGAACTCAACCATTACTTTCTGGAATACTACTCTGGAGGATGAGGGGTGTTACAAGTGCCTCTTCAATACCTTCGGTGCCGGGAAGATCTCAGGAATAGCCTGCCTCACTCTCTTTGGTGAGAATCTCTGAGAATACTTGTTCTCTGACTAGAAATGTTATTTTCAAGAATGTTTGGAACATGGTGGTAGTACCTAATTTTTCAGGGTCCTAACCCCAGAAAGGCTTATTAGAAGACTCTTAGCCTTTCGTGTTTACTGTAACTGTGGCTATGGTTACTGGAGAGTTCATGGGGCTACACTGAATCTCTGCCTGTAGTTATCCTTGCTTCAAGAAATCCTCTTGTCAGCAGGAGCAAATTAAGGACAACAGTAAAGACAAGTTCTGCATAAGCAGTGATGGGATGCAGACCTGGCTTTCACATTAGCAATCATGTGACCATAGAAGAGTCCTGCACGAAAGTTAATTTATTTGCACAGAAAGTGTGATATAGATTAACTATAGTGTCTGTAATAGCTTTAATACTTCTGGGTTTATGATCAGAGCCAGATAGGGCTAACCTGGAGCCAGCTATGGTGGTCCCTCTCATTTTGTTTCAGTGTGGCTCTCTTAGGATTGATAACGGGACCTGCAGCACAGGCTCTTCATACCTGATGTCAACTAGAAATTTAACTGGGTAGTAAAAATGTTTTTAAAAATCTAAGAGGCTTAGTTTGACGAGATTGCTTTTCTCTTAACTGACACATAGCTGATTTCAAGAATTGAGAAGTAGGAATGAGGGGTAACTTGGGAGCATGACACACTTGGTGGTGGTTTTAGGAGGGAAAAGACACACTTAGACTTTATTAGGAATGTTATGTGAGAGTTTGAGCACACCAGATATATTGGATATAGGAGAAGAGGAAGCTAGGTAGATAAGAATGCAACAGGGGGATGACAAGCAGATAAAAACACAAGGGAGGAAACACAACTCTCTTTCACCTCTTTGACTATAATGAATCCTCTCTGCAGGGTCTTGCATCAGCCCTTCTTCATATCTACTTCTTTCATTCTCTCTGGCTCCCTCAATCTCTCTCTCTCTTCTCTCTTCTCTCTCTCTCCAATCCTCCCTCCCGCTATCATTCCTTTCTTTTTTCTTCTTCCCTTCACTTCTGCATCCTTTTCTTCCTCCTCTCCTCCCTTCCTCCTATCTCATTTTTCTTCTTTCTCCTTCTTGTGTCATATGTTTCTCATTTCTGTTCCTTTTCCTTTTTCCTTTGTTCATTTTTCTCTCTTCCTGCTGTTCCCTCCTTTACTCATAATCTTTTTATTAATTTTTGCCTGAAAATCAGACTCCTCTGAGTCTTCCAGCTAGTAATATTGTTGTTCTTTTCTACACTGAGCCTTTCTAGACACACCTAGCTTTTATCTGTCATTTTTTGCATACCAGAGAGCCCTATCATCTGGTCTGGCCACATCAACCATAATCATCTTTCTTCACATTCATTTCTCTTTCCTAGTGCTCATTGTGTTAGTGACCTTGGTGCTCTTTGGACAGAGCCACAGTCCTCACAGCCCTATTTCTTCCAGCCCACTGCCACCCATTTTCCTCTTGAACTTCTAAATACAGAACAGTTTTTAATTTAGCACTGCCTTCTAATTATCTTGTGGGCTATAAAGCCAACCACAGGAAGATAGGTCTGCATTTTGTTCAACAGAGATAAACTGTATTCCAATGACAATGAACTCATTAGTCAAGGGACTTTTTAAAAGGGGATGGGATAAAACTGGCCTAAAAATAATGTCCTCTTCCCATAAGCTAGTTATTTTTTTCTTAACTTCATTAAGGTGATCTCCAAGGTTCTTCAACTGTCATTCTGTGATTTTCTGGTTATTGACTATGATTCATAATTTTCATTTTGTGTAGATACTACAAACAGGGATTTTCCAAGTTATTCTGTACAACTTATTTACTGATTCAGCTCCAAGAAGAAAACTGTTATCATTAAGCAGCAGTCCCTCTATGGGCTCTGTGCTCTGAAACTGCCCTAGTGCTTCTGAGATGCGCAGGCTCCTTGTATGGAGGTGTTCATTGGTGGTCATTGTCAAACTATTTGTGAATGATACCCAGAAAAAGGCAGGGATGCTGCATTGCCCATGGAAAAGGAGAACAGAATAACTGGGTTCTGGACTATTTGAGAGAGAAGACATCCTTTGTCCATTCAGCTAATTCACCTACAAACTGCAGTGAGGACTTCTTTTTTTTTGTCACAGGGCTATACTAGGCCAGTCCCCATCTTGCAGATGAGAGAATTAGACACAGGAAGAACTTAGAAGGCCTCAGTTGGGATTGGATATGCTCCCTTATCTTTCTCACCTTCATTCTGCTATCTTTCTTAGGAGAGTGCAAAACTCAGACCAGGTGCTTAACTGATATCTTTTTTTTCTTTTTTGTCCCAGTGCAGCCCACAGTATCCCTTCACTATAAATTCTCTGAAGACCACCTAAATATCACTTGCTCTGCCAATGCCCGCCCAGCCCCTGTGATCTCCTGGAAGGTCTCTGGGTCAGGAATGGACAACAGTACTGAGATTATATCACACCCCAATGGGACCACATCTGTCACCAGCGTCCTCCAGGTCAAAGACCCCAAGAGTCAAGTGGGGAAGGAGGTGATCTGCCAGGTGCTGCACCTGGGGACTGTGACCAACTTCAGGAAGACTGTGAACAAAGGTAAGAGAAGGTGGACAAAGATTTCTGTGGTCACACCTATCTACACACATCTGGAAGGTGGGGAATGCTCTATAGAACCTCTCAGCCTCTTAGCAAAGGAGCTGATAGAGGAGAAAATGGATTAAGTAGGAAAAGAAAAACAGAGTTGAGGAAGACAATGAAGCCAATGTTATTTTAGTAAATGTGGCATAGTGCCCACATACCAAATGCTGAGATCCATTCATTCATTTATTTTCCATGTTAACATGTTACGGAGTGTTGTGTGGCAGGCTTTGCAACAGTGAACAAGACTCAGAGAGCATCTAGTCTACTGGAAAATACTGAAGTGGCTAAGAAATTATAAAACTGCATGTTAAATGCTTTCATAAGAAAGCTATAGTGTAGCCCTTGCCAAGTAGCTCAGTTGGTTACAGCATTGTCCCAATACCCCAAGGTCGTGGGTTTGATCCACTGGTCATGACACATGCAAGAACAACCAATGAATGCATAAATAAGTGGAACAACAAATTGATATTTCTCTCTCTCCCTCTTCTTCTCTCTCTAAATAAATTTAAAAAATTTTTTTTAAAGCTACAGTACAGCAAATTGCCTGAAAAACAATAACCTAAAAACAAATGAGATTCCTTTTCCAAGAATGCCAAAATTTTTCCCTTTATATTTCTCTATATTTTCCAAAACTTCCTCTGTAAGCATATTACTTTAATGGACAGGTATGGCAAAGAGACCTCTGAACAAGCTTTGGTTCTCCCACTTACTATGCTGACTTTAGGTTTAACTTCTTTGAACCTAAGGTTTTTTGTTTTTTTTTTAATATTAGATAATAATGATAATACCTAACTCTCGAGCAATTTTGAGGATTAAATGAGATAATACATTCAAAGCTCTTATTACATAGTACTACATAAAACATGTTAGCTATTATTATCTGAATGTTTTTAAAATAATATGTCATAAATATAGATATCAATATGCATACATTTAAAAATAATTTCCATTGAAAGCTTAACTCCAGTAAAAACTCAACACAACCATTGCTTTACCCTTTTTTTCCCTCAGTAGCTTCCTTTTATGACTTTGTTTTTCCTCTTTTTCCCTTCAATATTTACAGGCTTTTGGTTTTCTGTTCCACTACTGTTAAGTATTGTCTCCCTGGTAATTCTTCTGATCTTAATTTCAATCTTACTATACTGGAAACGTCGCAGGACCCAAGATAGAGGTGAGTCATTATAGGAAATATAAAGAAGGAAACATGATTTTTAACCCTTTGAGTGCCATACGTAATTCAAAATTTGGATCAACATGAGAAAAAATTATATCAATTTGTAACCTGAGGTACCAAAAAAGAGAACAAAACATAAAATACGAATTATTCCATTGTTATTTACATTTATAGCCATCGAAAAAAGAGTCGCTGGGAGTGACGCTGGCACTTTTGGGAAACTTTGTCAATGTCACTCACAGTGACATTGGCACTCAAAGGGTTAAAGACAATTTGGGAGTCACATGAAGATGTAAATAAGGGGATGGCAACAGTGAGTTTTGTTTGCTGCTTCCAAAATACATAACTGTTAATGGTATTTTGAAACAACATTTAGCATCATTTTCTTGCAGTTGGACATTTGACTTGCTGAGATTGTTTTAAGGCTAATTGTTTTGTAAATTGAGAGTAAGGGCTGAGGAGAAGAAATATGGAAAACATTTTATGATGACTATGAAATCATATGATGACAAAACCAGAGAAAGGAGTTTGGCACCCATGCTTTGTTCTTTCTATCCACGAATGAGAGTAACCAACTCCTCTCTTTTAATAGCATTCGACAGGCCAGCTATTCCATTTAAGAGATTGTGAAGTTGTCTGATGTGATCCATAATTCAGTAGTACTTTCTGTGTTATACTCTCACTATGTCTCAGACATTATAAGCAACATCTGGGTGATTTACACTTATAATAACTGTGTTATGTCATTCTTCCCTTACAGATTATAAATCCCTCTCCATTTCCTCCAGTATCTATCTCAGAGTTTTATGGATACCAAGTGCTCAATAAACAGTCATTAAAATAGTTAATGAATGAATTAAAGGATAGAAGGGTAGATTTTCAAACTGATTTAAAAATTTCCCTTTTCTTATTGTAATTTCAGTACATCATAAATGCCAAGTCTAAAACATTGTGAAACATTATAAAACTAGAGATGCTGTAGAACAGGAGGAGTCAGCTAGAGAGAGAATTAAGTTTCTTTATTTTGTTTATTAAAGTCAATGCACTTTGCTATTTATGTTGAGCGGGATGGGAATTTCCTAAGATGGAGGAGTGATATGGGAGTTCTTTTCATCTCAGATGGCTGAAAGTGAAGAAAAATACATTGGCTTTGAGTGTTATTTTAGATGTCAGTTAAAAATCTCACTCAAATGCAACCTTTTTTTTTTCCTTTTCATTTTATGTCTCATAGACTAATATCGTTCAGGTTCTAGGTTTTTTGTACACTCAATTTTGCATAAAACCTTTACAAATAACAGATTAATTCTTGTGGTTATATAAGAAAGAGCAACAGATCTTGTTGTGTCAGTTACCCCTTCGCAGAGTAGGTAAAACTATTTGTTCTGTCAGAGAGAGGAGATTGCAGACCAACTGATCTTATTGTACATAAATGTAAGCCTATAGACCCCGTGAGCAATTTGCAGAATGTCAAAAGCAAAAGGTTCTCCTTTATCCAGACATTTTACTTTTCCAATTAGGAACTGGAACCCAGAGAGGAAAGTTGACATTGGTTCCTAAGGTCACATGGCTAATAGTTTACAAGAGGTTCAGGACTCCCTGGTCTCTTGACCGCTACCAGGATGTTCTTCCAGTCAAGGAGCCCTGGAGTCCTGAATTGAAAGGCGCTGTTATTTTCAATTATACTTACTTCACTGTGTGCTTGCTGTTACTGCTGTATTCTTTTGGAAAGTTTAACCCTTTGAGTGCCAAGCATAATTTGAAATTTGGATCAACATGAGAAAACATTACACCAATATATAACCTGAGGTACCAAAAAGGAGAACAAAACATAAAATATGAATTATTTCATTGTTATTTACATTTATAGCCATCGAAAAAAGAGTTGCTGGGAGCAACGCTGGCACTTTTGGGAAAACCTGTCAGTGTCGCTCACAGCGATGTTGGCACTCAAAGGGTTAAGCGGAAAAGTACTAATGTATTATAGAATTATATACTTGAAAGCTATTTTATTAACCAATGTCAACTCAATAATTTAATTTAAAAACTATGAATTGTTTATTTTTGCAATTTTCTATGTTGTATTTTAGACTACAGTGACTGCAGGTAATTGAAACCGTGGAAAGCAAAACTGTGAGTAAGGGTGGATTGACTACTGTAAACAACCAAATCTGCATTGAATCTTGCAAGTGCTAGGATTGCCATTTACTAATGATGTCTTCATTATATAACACCAATTCAATTAATTACACTAAATGTTCAGTGGCATATTTTGAGTGACTGGATTTTTTGGCTGGTTTCAAAAATTTAAACAGCCAGATCACTTGATCCTATCTATTTAAATAGCTAGTAAAACCAGTTGTTTATGCAGGAGACTTACATGTTCAAGGCTAAGAAAATACTGGTTTAAGACCAAAATTTAAGTTGCACCAAGTTGGAAGAAGGGGAAGAAAATCATTTTTATTTCTTCAAGTAACAAATTCTGATTGTCAATTTTTGAAAAAAGGAAATAGTCCTACTACATTTGCTTTCCACCTTTCCTTCCTTTTACTTTTGGTTATTTCCTCTCTCTCTCTCTCTCTCTCTTTCATTTCCTGAAAACTCAAAACTTTTGAATGGGCAGGGAAAATGTCACCAAGATTCTTGACCTGACATGAAAAATGGTAATGTAATAGAAATAAAAAAAAGAGACTGAGAGTGTGTGTGTGTGTGTGTGTGTGTGCATGAGCACATATGTGTTCAGTTTATGGGGAGAGGAGAGGAGAGATTAATTAGTTCTTGAACTTACTGAATGTGAGTAGACCAAGAATAATCTCCATGGAGCTGCTCTGCAGGAAGACAAATCTGGTAGGAAAGGAAAGTTTGTGAAGTTTCAACTTTTTGTTAGATAAATGACCAAAAAAAGCTTATTTTAGATCAAAATTACTTATTGGCTGCTCACAAAAGCATAAGTAAATTAATAGTTTTTAGATAGAGGCACAATCAATCTCTAATAAATACTGTTATTTTTATGGTTAGACTTCCTTTACTTTTCTTGTGGTTCTATATAATGCCAAAGAGTATGATTTTGATTTTTTTTCATAGTAAATCTGTGAAGGAAGGTGTGATGAATTAAAGGCAATTTCTCTTCGCACCATTCCTGATAGTTACTTCTCATGAGACTGCAACAGTAAGATAATAAGTTAATAGGTCTTCAAAGAACTTTTTTTTTTCTTTTATGAATCAAGTCTTTTATCACTGAAATAGAAAGTGGGGAAAATTAAAATTTCCCAGGGAAATTTTCCACCATTCTCTAATAGTAATTTCTATTAAAACCAAATTGTCATAAATTTGTCCCTTCCACATCAACTACAACCAAGTTAAGTTGGGGTTGAGAATAGTCTTTTATTGCTCATTAGTCAACTCCAAAATGATTACATGCTTCTCAGAAACAAAAACTTCACTTTGGGGCAGATCAGCATAGACTATCACCTAATTTTTAGAAATTTTTATTTTGAGTTGCAGTTTTCTTTTGTTTTATTGAGTTAAGGCTGAACTAGAAAACAGTAGAAAATTTAGACAATCATGTAAAATACATGTTCCAAATTTCACTTTTTCTTCAAGAATATAGCTATTTCATGTAAAAGTGTTTTCTTTTTCTACCCTCATTATCTGTGTAATTACCTTGATTTCTTTCACTTTACTTCAAAATAACCTAACCTGTAAGTGGGCTCTTTGCAATGATAACAATGGCAATGTTAGTAAAACACTGCATCCTGGGCAGGTTCATGTTACTTTCTCCTATTTTAAGCTTAGTACTATGTCAAATAACAGAGATGATTAATAAACAGTTTGTAATGGTGAAATTGGTGATTAGTTGGAAGGATTATATAAAGAAAATTTGTTTCCAAGAAATATATAAGAACCTTTGCTTTGCTAAATAATTGTACTTAGGCTTTCCAGATGAAAGTTGGATGAGTGGTAATTCTCATCTCTACCCCAATTTCTTCATAGTTCCAGGAAGAAGAAATGTAATGTGTTCATGAGAAAAGTATTAAGTAACCTTTATTGAACTTCTAAGTCAGAATTTCTGGGATAAATCTTGCCTTCCAAGGCCTATTTTTCTATAAAATGTTACCCTTGAATGGGTTGCAAATGCCACTGATCATGTAAAAATTTCATGATATAATCTGGTCACAAAGTTACTGGCTAACAGACCTTTGACCTTGGGCATTCTTGCCTGAGCTGTTGTGTGTCCTGTGCCACAGACATGGCACACTGGAAATATTGGCAAAGTTCAAACATAGAGAACTTGGCAGAGTTTCGCAGGAAATACTTAAAATTACACAGACTGAGAAACAGCACCAAGATAAATTCCAGGTCTTTTACTTCACTGTCTGCATGTTGTATGGAGGCCCACATCCTCCCAGTTTCTATGCTAGCAAGCCAATTGTTCTTGAAAGGGTCTCCATTTGTCTGCTTCGTGACCATTCTTAACCTGATGTCCAGCAGGTTAGTATCTACAGAAAACAAAGCTCAAGGTCTTATAAATAAAATACATACAGATCATTTGGAATTCTTGGACATGTTTTTACTTGTAGTCTTAAGTGATTCTGTAAACCTTTATTTCCTAGAATTACCTATTTTTGAAAGAGAGTCACATTCCCTTAATATCACATTGCATCAAGCATGTCTAATTCTTTATCTTTGCTGATGAAATCTGCACAAGGAGAATTCTATGTTTTTGACCCTTCTATTACTTATCTTTTTAAAATCTATTATGATAGAAATTATAAGTGTGCAAAGTTAATATCTTGGTCTTTCTTTTATTCAGAGCCCTAGAAGAGTCACAGAACCCTGAAAATTATTCACTGGTCTACTTGAATCTGACACAGGAAGAAAGCAGGAGAAAAGAGGTCATTCTCCAGGAACCTATGAGAGCAAAAGAGGTGGAAGTAAAAGGCCTAAGAATTTTAAGACTTTCTACTGCCATCTAAGCTACCCAGTGCTTGTGTGAGTTCCAAGAGGAAGTCATTTTACCTCTCAGGTCTGTTGTAGGAATTGATTTTGTAAAGCAGTGCAGTGTTGTCCTGTTGAATGGATGCTGGACTTAGAACCAGGAGCCACAGCTTGAGACTGACTTTGGCTGAGACTGGCGACAACCCTGTTAGTCACAGTATTCAATGAACTTCCACTATGGATCCAGAAAATGAAGGAGTTGGACCAGATCATTTGCCATTCTGCTCTAAAAACTGATGTAATTCCAGGAAAAAGGGAAAAGACATGAAAAAGAGAGATAAAAAAGAAGTTGGGAACGTTAAGGACCAAAGAACATTTCTGAGATTACCTTTCGCTTTTCTGTGGCGGTTCCATCTCTTCTCTTATTGTCCTTAGGTTCGTGAGTCTGTTTCCTTGTCACTTGGTGTCTACCCTACTACCTGCTTACTGCTTTAATAGCTGCGCTCTCTAGAACCCTTGGTTTCACTGCTATTCTTTGTGTATTTCTGTGACATTTACCACAATGAAAATGGGACTAAATTTATTGTGAAATAACATTGGCAACCTTAACTTTACTTACCTATTTTTATAGCAGAATAAATATTGTTAGTCTTAGACAGCAGTTCACATTTGTTTAAAAAAAAAAAAAAAGCATGCATTCTTTGTCCATTTGTCTCATAATATGACCTGACCCTATTTTAGTCATTCTACATGCAGACTAGTGTAATGAAAATATATTATAAAAACAGGCATTGTGGGGGTTTCCTAAATAGCAGTCGGCCAGTTCAAATGCTTGGTTTCTCCTGTCTTCTTTTCCCATGAGTTCACTTTTCCCAGTAGCTGAGGAAGCATGTATGGGTATACAGTTCCCTGTGTCCTAAATATATTGTTTTAATTAGTGGAACAATTTTTGAACTCTTTAATAATAATAAGACCAAATTAGTGATTTTTTTCTAGTATCTTTTGCTTTCTTGTCTCTATCCAGTGACCTAGAAACTAAAACTTAAGTTGTTTTCACTGTTGGATTGGGTATTTATATATTTAGTAATCTTTTCAGATGTTATTTAATTCTGTATTATTTCTTACATTTGTATAAGATATTAAATTAAAAGTGTCAACTCCAAATATTTGTTTTTGATATTCTATTGGGAAATGTGGTAAATATGAATATTAATGATAATCCTTGTGTTTTCCCTTGATGTGTGAAACCCCCCCCATCCTCTAAAGATTCCCTTGACATTTCTGATAATTCACAAAGTCACAAATCAGATGTCTCTGATATCAGTGGAAGCTCCTTCAAGTTGGTGCCTGTGTCTTTTCAACATCACCGGGTCAATTTTGGAGAATATCATTATATGTGAGCTTTTGTTTTTACTTTTAGATACCAACTTTTGCAAACTAATTACCACATACAATTTTGAATTTAGTAAGAATTACTACCCTGCCTCTGGTTTTGCAATATTTCTCATATCTCAGCTACCACATCAGGCAGGACTACATAAAGGAGCAATTGTCAAATATTTAGGTCTCAAGACCCCTTTACATGCTTAAAAACATTATTAAAGACCCCAAAGAGTTTTTGTGAAGTGAATTATGTCTGTTGATATTTACCATATCTGAAATTAAAACTGATAAAGTTTAAAAACAAAAATGTACAAGCCCACATTCTATTAGCTGTCAGAGTGACGTCAACATCACAAGTCATATAGCTTCTGGAAAACTCCACAGCACAGAATGAGAGTAAAAAATGTAAATAATGTACTGGTGTGATTGTGACAATACTTTTGACTTTATTGATCTCCTAATATGGTCTCAGGGACAATATTGAAGACTGCTCATCACCCTCATATAGTATTATGTATTATATTCTTGGGCTTCAAAACAGACCCCAACCCAAAGCACCTGTGCAGCCCATCCTGCCTGCGCCCCTGCCCAACAGAACCCAAACCTTGACTTCCTTGAGATCAAAGCGTAGGACTTCCAGGTGAGCAGAGAGCTAGAAATGCAGGGGACAAGCCCGCTCCTACATTCCAGCTCACCGTGCATGCTGCATCCTGGAACCACCTTGAGTCCTGCATGTATCTTCTCTAAGCCTAAGTTTTCTCACCATAAAACAGGGACACTTGGCTCAAGGACACACTAAGAGTCACTCTGAATCCCAAAGTAAGAGGAAACAGACATGGAACTGGCATTTGTTCAACACCTGCTGTGTGCTGATACTTAGCAGACACATAATCTCATTCATCCTCAGACCCTCCCTGCTGCAGAGGAACTCTCCTCATTTTACAGATAAGGACACTGAAGCACAGAGGTAACCTAGGTCTGGATGGTTCCAACATTCACGAGCTTGATGTTACTCCTTAACTGTGGTGTATAGATCACTCCCTGCAGAACACTTGCCTAGCTGAGAAGCCCAGTGAGGAGCTGACCAAACCTATCAGACTTGACCAAACCAGCCAAGGAAGGGCCAGATCTGAGTGGCAGAAGTGGAGTGTGCAGGGGCCCAGCCTGGGAGCCTAGTCAGAAGAGAAGCACAAGACCCACCCCAAGGAAATCAGTTCATCATCCACTGGGCACTTGGTTGCCCTCCATGGGCCCTCCAGGCCCCAGGGAAATGCTCCAGAGACCAGAGGTGCCCTCGGGGAACTGGAGTAAAAGATCAGGAGAAGGTGTGCCCCACCCAGCACCCCTGGGGTGAAGCCAACAGGGGTTACAGTGGGAGATGGTTGAATTCTGGATCCCAACCACAGCAAGGTAGATGCTACTCTAAAGAAGATCCCCAGGGGCATCAACCTTGGAGAGGACTGGGCCCTGCGGGCAGGCACCAGAGAAGGCCCAGGAAGAGGACAGGGTACACTTGGATGGCCACTGCCGATGAGCAACTGGGGAACCTGCCAAAAGCACCTGCCCCCTCCAGGGATTTCACGTTGATAGTCAGCCTGGAGGTACCTTTGACTCTGAAGGAAGATGAGGCCCAGGATAGGCCAACTGGGCCATGAGGACTCCTGGGGACAGAGTCTTGGCCCCAAGTAGTCTTGGCTCTTGATGCTGCTTGGCCTGGCTGTGGCCACCAATGGTCTGCTGCCCCTGACAGCAACACTCCAGAGCATGGTGCTAGGCCCCCAAGACCCATCAGGAGCAGCCCTTGGAGCCTGAGGGACCATAGGTTCCTGCTGGTCTCCTGGGGACAGATCCCAGGTGCTGGCCTGGTGAGTTTTAGTCCGACGCTCAGTTACTGTTATATCTTCCGGGGTGGGACCTAGCTCCTTGTCCTAGGTCAGCCCAAGTTTGCACCTTTGGCGACTCTGTTCCTGCTCTCCCCTGAGGAGCTCAACAACAAGGCAACACTGGTAGTGTCTCATAAGTGACTTCAACCCTGGCAGTGTGATGGTGGAGAGAAAGTTAAATGACAACCTTGTCATCCAGACTGCGGGCACCACCAAGACTTCGAAACAGAGCAGAAACAAGTGCGTGGCCAGAAGATACCTGAGCCTGATGTCTGACAAGTGGAAATTGAGCAGCAGCTACAGCTTCCACATCACACATGAAGGGAGCACCACGGAGAAGACAGTGTTTCGCACCATGTTCTTAGAACCCTGAGAGCCCCACCATTGGGGTCCCTCCTCAGCCAGACACCCCTTTCTTTAGCTCCTCACTGTTTCCCTGAGACCCCTACCCAGGTCAGCTCAGACTGGGCATGTGCCCCTCCCTCCCTGTTTCTACTTCTTCTTAATAAAGACCTAATCATTTATAAATCAAAACAAAAACAAAAAACTGAAGACTGCTCACTTAAAGTATAGACAAAGAAGGAGACAACTTTATGAGAAGATTTCATGCGCCTTTTTCAAAGGAAGAACTCCTTACTATACAGCTATCTACATTCACAGTTGCCTAAGCATTCCAGTAATTACCTTTCTGGCAGTTTCCCTTAAAGTGCTGAGAGCCATAGGACTAATCCCTCTTCAATCACTAATAATTTGATTTAAACTAGCTTATTGAATAGATTGTCAGTTACCTTGCAAGATATTGAGAGATTTGGACTTGGAACAGGTAGGTTTTGATGAACAAGGCTTGGGAGGATCATAGAGAATGAAGAGAGGTGGAGGAAGGGAGGGCATATCTGATGCTTGTGGAGCACCTGTCTTGCCTTGTGACTCTGGCTGTCACACCCCTGGGACAGGCTCACCCTCACACTCATCTTGTAGTGCTTCTTCTGAGTTTGTGAACTGGAAAGTAGCAGCTTGAACTTTGCATACTCAAGCCAGGTTGGGAAAGTTGTAAATATTTGAGTCACTTAGAGTAACTCAATCACATAGTAAAAATTTAGAAAATTTAGAAAAATTCCAGGGTGATGGTAAATTTACTCAGAGACAGGGAAAGGAAAAAAAAAAAACACATTTTTTGCTTAAATAAAACTAAAACTGAAAGTCAGGATTTTGAAAAGTGAGGGGGTACAAATTTATGAATCACCAACTAGGTAACATTTTATAAACTCAGTTTAAAGAGAACAAAATTCATAAGGCTTTGGTTAAAACAGTTTTCTTGGACAAACTTTCTTCTATTGTTGTTCTTAGGTCATCAGGAAAGAGGTTTTATGTTTGAAAATAAAGTCTCCTGAACTAATTCATCATACAATAATGTTATTTCTCAAAACATTCCAGATTTGACTTCAATCTCACCGCCACAGTTGCTCCGACTAATGAACTTGCACAAGGAAACACGGAGCTATTATTCAGTTCTAAGCAAGCTAACTTTTGTACAGACTTCACATTCATTAGAGCCTTGTGAGTTCAGGGAGGTATGTAAGCCCATTTTTGTAGGTGTGAAAATGAGACTTTTCAGTGACTTTCCTCAGGTAACACTGTGAATTGAGATGTGGCTGAAACTCCAACTGAGAACCCCAGGCTTTTTGCCCAGTGCCCTCTCTGTCTTATTTCTCCAGTGAGTTATCCCACATCCTATTGTCAGTATATCCTGTTTGCTCTATCATTATACTCGGAATCCTACTGCTACTCCCAATCCTGCCACCTGACCTAAACCATCATTATTTTTCTCCTTGTTGTTGTCATAGCTTTCTTTCTTCTTCTTCTTTTTTAAATTTTATTTATTTACTTCTGGAGGGGAAGGGAGGAAGAGAAGGAAGAAACATCAATGTGCAAGAAATAGAACCAGTGACCTTTTGTCTTGCGGGTTGATACCCAGCCCACTGTACCATATTAGCTAGGGCAAATTATTGCTGTATCTTTCTAATTAATCTTCCTGCTTCTGCTTTCTGCTTTTTAAAAGTTATTCTTAAGATTGTTTTAAAATATAAGTCAAGGCAAGTCATGTCATTCTTCTGCACTAAATTTCCAAGTACTTCCCATCTTATTTAGAGTAGAAGCCAAAGTCTTTACAATGGCTCTCTCTACATGATTGGGCTCCAAAATCATCTCTTACTATTCTTTCCCTTGATCTTTCTTTGCCAACCACACTAACTTCCTTGCTATTTCACCAACACCCAGACTTGCTTCCATCACAGGGCCTTGGCACAGACTCTTTGCTGCCTGGAATGTTTTTGCTGTTGTTGTTTTCCTAACAAAAAATATTTTAATGTAGGAATCCACATGAGAATATTACATTTAGGTGGTTAAATTCTGCTTACAAATATAAGGTAAATGTCAAACAATATCATAATTCTGGTTTAATGGAAAACATAACAGTTGTCATGCTTAACACCTTGGTTAAGTATGGGGAGAAGGGGCAAAGGTGTCAAAGAGGTATGCAAAGATTGAACAGCCCACTTAGTCCCTAGCCCTTCTGAGAAACTGTACATGGGCTATATGTGACAAATGTCCTGTAATAGGTGGCTTCAGCCCATCAGTGATCATTCTGTTCATGCATTTTGAGCACCAAAAACTAGATTCAAAGTCTGCTTAACAAGTTAATACTATGAATCCCTTATATTAAAAAAGATCGTTTAAATTTGAAAAGCTCAAGATAAAGCATAATTGTCTTCATAATTACTTTTAGATACATTGAGACTACATTACTGTACATAATCAGGTATACTGCTATACACAGTTAATTCTAGTTACCATATTTTGTATTTGTTGGTCATCTGCACAAATTTTATGCCCCAAAAGAAATCTATTGATGCAGAAAAATGGTTACATTTGATTTCTTTTAAAGATGAATAAACTAAACTTAAGAAAGAATAGGCTTTTCTTGATATTTCATTTTTAAATTATTAATACAAACTTACTAAAAGAAATAATTATATATTTTGCCCAGCATCAAATAACTTACAGAAAATTTCCAAGATGGCCACATTTTTTGTTCATTTTCCAAAAATAAGTAAAGGCTTTCTGATTGATAGCATTTACACTCCTAGCTCTCTAAAGTAAACATTAAAAAATAAAGTACAAAAAATTATTTTCAGCTTCTGGCTAGGCCACTGAGCAACATAAGGTGTTTTTTGTGCCAATATTTTTTCAAATTCAAAAGATATTTACTTCCTAAGAACATGGCAAAGTTTTCATTTCAAACTAGACATTCTGTTTCCATGGCAACATTGTGGGATTCTTTGGCTACCGTAAGTCTTATCAGTTGACTATGGAATTTCTCAATCTTCTTTACATCTTGAACTTGGTCTGTTCTACATACCAACCAAACTAAATCATCTGTTACTTTAATGCACAAACTCCCATCAGAATGCCTATATTTGAGAACCTCATGTGCCTTCATAAGGTCAGAGAAGTAGACTGTCTCCACAGCATGCGACCAAACTCCTCCCATGTCTAGTACTGTGGCCTCTGCCTCATGGGCCAGCAGCTGAATGCAAAAAAGAGGCAGGGCTGACGGGGACCTGAAGGGGTGTGGCAGCTCACCTACCTCCTTACCTCCTATCTCCACCTCCCAATATAGGGGCTTGGGTTGTTTTTTATTTTTCAGTTAGCCATATAAGCCCTATCCCCAGCAATCATTCTCGACTTTTGCTTCATTTTTCTCCACTGCACTCATCACCATTATAGAATGCAATATACTGTACTTGCTTATTTTACCTGTCTCCTACTATTAGATTATAAACTTCATGAGGGCAGAAATTTGTTAACCTGTTTGCTTGTTTGCTTTTTCTGAGCATGTAGTACAAGTCGTCAATACATATTTCTTGAACAAATTAATTTTATGCTAATACATTGTGGGAGGGAGGAGTAGTTCAAACACCTTTGCATTGGAACATCCTTCCTGCCCATGGGAGAGTGTGATTGTACTAGAGAGGAGGAAAAGAACTTTTAGAAATTGGTGGTCATGAGGCCTAGCACAGGTATAATAAATTCAGAGCCAAAAAGGGTGGTTAAGTTCCATTCCTGACATTTAGTAATGTGTGATCAGTCAATCTCTCTGAATTTGCGTTTCCTCAATTATAAATTGTATGTGCATCAAGTCTGTCTTACTGAGTGTCTATAAGGCTCAAGTGCAAGTTTATATAACCCCAAAACTCCCACTGAAATAGCACAGGGTTCATGTTCTTAGTTATTTTCCAATTCCTTCTCACCCCCAAAGTCAGCCCCACCCCTGTCCAGAAGCGGAGGTTGGTGGTGGGGTTGAAGGGGAAGTAGGAGTGCTGGCAGTGGGAGCTGCCCCTTGGCTTAGCAAAGAAAAAAGCCTGCTGGGATCTGATTCAAGAGAAGCAAACACCCCAGTGCACATCCAGAATGATTTGGCCTTTCCTTGTGCTGAGGATGAGGCAAAAAGAATAAAACACACAAAAGTTAGCATTCTTGCTATTTAGCATTTGATTTTCTGAATACAGTTTTGCCATCTTGCTCTGGAGTATATACAGCCACAACCTGCCATCAGAGATGGCAGAGAGACCTCTGAAACATTTAAAGGGGATGCCAAAATTGATCTCCCTGAATTCTCTCCATAGAGTTATGTTGCTTTACCAGATCTGGTAATGTCATGATAGAAAAATCTTGCCAGAACGCAACAGGATCCAGAGAACTCAACAGATACTTTGATATTTTTAACTAAAGTCATATTAGTTTGGATAGTAAAATATTCAACTCAGAGTTGGAACTCAGAAATGGAGTTGTTTTCCTGGAAGTACCTTGCACTTTCTAGTCCAACAGCAGAAAGGCACTGAAGCTCAGCTGCCCAGATGATGCACTTCAAATACCACATGATTCTGTTTCCATGTTTAGTCTGTATGTAGTAATTTCCTTAACTTGTACACTTGTTGGTTTCCGTTCTTATAAACCAAGACAATATTCTAAACATTTCATGTAAAAATAAGTCGAGTGATGGCTTTACTTGCTCTTAAGTAATGTATTCATTAATAGGCCCAATGGCTCTTAGATAAGAAATATCAGGAAACTAAAATTTCAGTGACAGTGAGCAGTCTGATGAAAGCACATGATTCTATTACATGGTCAGGACTGGACTAGACCAGTGTTTGTGAAAACAGCCCCCAAAATCCTAAAATTTTATTCCCATTTTTCACTTGTCCCAGTGAATTTCTAAGAGGCCAAGTTGGTTCTGCAGCTGCTCAGAAATGTTTGGAACCTTTGGGTAAAGAATATGCTTCTCTCACCCTGGCTGGTGTGGTTCAGTGGATTGAGTGCCAGCGTGTGAAGCAAAGGGTCACCGGTTTGATTCCCAGTCAGGGCATATTCCTGGATTTGCAGGCCAGGTCCTCAGTTTGGGGTGTGTGAGAGGAAACATATTGATGTTTCTCTCTCGCTTTCTCCCTCCCTTCCCCTCTCTCTAAAAATAAATAAATAAAATCTTCAAGAAAAATAAAAAAAGGAAATGCTTCTCTCTACTTTGTCTATAGCTAATTTTAATTTACAAATCCCTTGGAAAGAGAGCCTGAATTCCTTGTGGGCCTATTAACTTGCATTTTATTTGACTGGGTTTTATCCCCAAAGGGTCATCAGAAGCCACTGTCTTGTATAAACAAAGGTTAGCTACAGTGTGAGACTTAGGTTTCAGGAGTTGACTGGCATTAATGCCCCTGGGTAAGCTGAAACTTCCAACATCATGGCATCATGTGAGTCTCCATGGAAGAGACCATGTAAGAATCATAAAAAGTCAGAGTTAAAAGGGATTTCAGAGATGAGGAAACTGAAGCCTAGGAACGTCAAGTGACTCACGGAAATCCCACAAGCCTCACTCCTTTACCACGATAGATGAGAGAACAGAGAGCAGAAATTCCCAATGTAGCTACAAGGACTTGTGTGGCCTGACAGAAATGGTTAGGGGTACTGACTCAGCAGAGAAAAAACATTTTCTGCGTTTAAATATAGTTTCAGGACCTCAGCACTTACTGGAACCCAAAAATTTTCTGGACTGCTTCCCTCTGTGGTTCCCTATGAGGTTCAAGCTATTTTCATCATTAGTTTTTGACATACCTCCAGCTTCTTTGGCAGCGAACAGGTAAACATCTGATTTGATAGACAATATGGACAGTTCTGCTCTTATGCTTAAATTTGGGGGAGTTCTTATCTTTGTCCAGAATAATTTTGATTTTTTTTTTAGCAAAGCTATTTTTGGCTTGTATCTTGATGTGGGTGTGTGAGAGAGAAACACATTCTTGGGTAAAGGGGAGAAAGTTTCCAGATATGCAAGCAAGAACAAAAACCCCAAGAACCACTCATGAAGCTAACACTTATAAAGCTAGACTTGAATGAATTTCCATTCACTTTCATCAAAGGCTAAACATATTAGAAAAAACATTTCAATAGTGCTAAAAAGTTGAAAAGAAAGCAAATAAGTGATTTCACAAGTTTGGGGCTCATATTTGGCTTGGTTTATTGAACAGAGAGGTGGAATAAAGGTGGTGATGCTATTAGATGAAGTTTGTGGCAACTGGATTTTATACTTAATTTTCTGACAAGATGGTGGTTAGTGACATTTCATTTTTCTGTACATGTGTTTCTGCTAGTTGTGCTGAGAACATCAGTGGGTAGCATTTATCAGGCACTGTTTCAGCCATCCCCACCGTATTGGGTCCTGAGAGATAGTTGCAGAGGGAAGCACCAATCAGATCCTTTTCCTGGCAAATTTAACACAATGATAGACAAAATAAACTTACCTGCATATATTTACAAAAACTTGTGGACATTCATGAAATAATGCCATAAATGGGAAGTAAAATTTAGAAATAGATCTATTATCATTCAATTTATACTTTGATTCTACAAAATTACAGTGTAATGATATGATTCCTTGGATATGGTTGATAGGGAAGAAGATTGTTTATATGTCGATCACTATTAAAACTGAGATTCATTATACTCTTCTGTCTACTTTTGCATATGTTTGAAAATCTCATAATCACAAATTCAAAAAAAGAAAAAGTTTCCAACTTTGTTACTGACTGCTTGAGAGTGGCCTTTCATCTAAGCAAGAACACCATTATCTCTTCTGTTTTCACAATCTATTTATCATTGCCACCTTTTCACCTGCTTGAGAGTGGCCTTTCATCTAAGCAAGAACACCATTATCTCTTCTGTTTTCACAATCTATTTATCATTGCCACCTTTTCACCTGGTTTCCAAATAAAAATTTTCCTTAACAAACAACCTTGAATTTGATTACTCTTGACTTTTATCAATGAAAACCTAATTAATTCCAAATGGTCTATGCTCAATCTTCCATCAAAGCTCAGATGTCAAAATGATTATACAACCACTCTCATAGTAGGAAAGTAGTCAGACAGGATATACTTTGATACTCAAAGAAAATCACCACAATCAAGATACATAGCAAAGGGCTTTGCAATAGTTTCCTTTACCAATTGGGGTGACTCTCTACCTCCACTGCTTTATCAAAGCGTACACTGTTGTAGATGGCAAAGTAGGAGTGATATTTACTTCACACCTTGGGGGAGTACCACTGTCTTTCTCTATGACTAGAGTGTCCCTGCTCTTAAAGTGGATACAGAAGAGCAAAAGTGAGGAGAGGAGAGAAAATTAACTCAATATCCCAGCATCCAGAAAACACAGTTAACATTTTGTAAGAGCCAAATATGACACACAATTGGTGGGACTGAATTTAGCATTATGGTTGATATGAGTGCTCACTTTTACTTGGTTCTGATTTTCCCAATTTGTTACTTTTTAAGCACACATTTTTTTTTAATGAAAAGAAAAAGAATTGTTTATTTAACAGTTATATGTATCTAATTATTTTTGGATTTCTGCTGTTAAGTCTTATGTTCTTTAAAACACCCATAAACACATATCCTTGCCTCCCCCTACCAAACCAGGCTAGTTTTAGAAAAGTTAGAGATACCGTTCCCCTACTTTCTAAACACAGTTCAGCTTTACCAGTAGCTGCCAATCATTCAGTTCTGATTGGGGAAACCTTGTCTGTGTTATGCTGTCACCAGCTTTCAATACAGAACCTCGTGGATTCTTAGCCTCCTTGTAAACTGCATGGTTAGTCCTTTGTAATCTACATGGAGAGCCTTCCCTTTCAAAGCAGCAAGGTACGTCCCTTCCTTAAAACTGCATCGTCAGTCCCCTCTCAAAACTGCATGGTTCGCTAAGCATACATATTTTAAATCTGCTTTATGTCACTATGGGAAAGAGGAAGGGCAAGTAAAAGTAAATGCTTAAACTAATATTGTGGAAATATTAGGCAATTCTTGCTAAATTTAGGTCTCCTCATGTAATGCCTAGTCAACTGTGAGATTATGAGGAATAAATCAGATAAGTTACTGGTTATACATTGAAAACTTCAAAGTACTATAAAATAATGATAATTTTAAAAAGCTAATATTTATTGAGTACTTTGCTATTTTACCAGCTGCAGTGCCGATTGCTGTCCATATAGTATGTCATTTAGTATTTACTACAACTCTATAAAAACATACCGTTATTCTATTTTACAATGACAACAAAAAATACTACAATAACAACTACAACAAAAATCCTGGAGACTAGGGGAAAGCTAAGTGGTCTTTTCAATTATAAATTGGCAGAAGTATATGAAAATAATTTTGATGTGATATAAATTTTTGAAGAGGTTTTGATCTAAACGTTATGGAGAATTTATCCAGGAAGTAATACCTAAAACCCAGCCTTTGGTGTTCTTAAACAGATCACTTTACTCTTTTCTAAGGGTATAAAGTCCACATCTTAATCTCTAGAACTTGAGAATGTGATCTTATTTGGAAAATAAGTGCACATATGTAATTTAAGTTAAAGACCTTGAGATTAAATCATCTTGAATTATCTCAGCATGCTCTACATCCAATGAGAAGTGTATTTATAAGAGGCACACAGAGAAAAGGACAAGGCAGTGGGACCATGAAAGCAGAAACTGGAGTAATGCATCAAAAAGCCAAAGAATGCCTGTAGCCACGAAAAGCTAGAAGAGGCAAAGAACAGATTGCTATAGAGCCTTCAGAGGGACAGTGTAGCCCTGTAGGCTTCTAGCTTCCAGAATGGTGAGAAAATACATTTATGTTGCTTTAAGCCACAACATTTATGGCAATATGTTATGGTAGCCCTAGGAAAATAACAGAGATTTAGAGAACAGAACCAGAACCAATTAGAAGAAAGTAAAAGGGTGAACTTTGTAATCATTGGAAATGTTCAAGAGTGTGAGGGGCTGTTGTGAAATCACTGGCCTTTGGCAATTGGAATAAGTAGTTCAGTTGTTGGTTGGTCAGGAAGGAAAGTTCATTGCATTGAACTGGATATCTTTTAAGACTTTCACACTTTTATTTTCTCAGATTTACATATTTCTGACTACAGTTTTCTGGAATTACTTCTCAGGAACCCTCATATTTTCCTCACATTATTGTTTATTATTTTTGGTTACGTTAAGAATAATACAGTTAGGTCCAAACAGGAAGATTAGTTTCCATGGCAGGAAGAAGCCAATGTTGAGCATGCCTGGAAAATAGACTGGGAAAACCTAACAGAGCTTCACGTCCCGGCTGCCATCTCCCTGAAGTTGATTCATCTGATGCTTTCTACACTTACAGAGGAACAACTTTCCTATGGGCAAATAAAGAAACTGCCTTCCTAATGTTATCATTACCTTTATTTGAGCCATTAGCCTGCCTGGGGACTCAAAACAAACATAATTGCCATTGACCTTAAAGTCAGTTAAATAATTTCCCTTGCCTTTGAGAAGGTACAGAATTAATACTTCTAACCCAATTAGGTTATCTAGTGAATTAGATGGCTTTTAGGAAGCCACAGGTAGAATTCTTAACATGGGCATCTCTTTCTTGAAACTCTCTCCCATTATAATCTATGATGCTGTGTGCTCTCAATTTTTCCCTTATCTTTCCAGCCCATCCTCCTGTACCTAACATAAATTTTGCAGTTCTTAAAATGTTGGATATAAAACCTCTCATTTTCTCAGTTTGTATTCTTTTCCTGTGTGATCTCATCTCTATCTATTTAACACCCTACCCCACACCAACCCGACCTTCTTTACTGTCTCTACAGTTTTGCCTTTTATAGAATGTCATATAATTGGGGTTATAGAGTATGTTGTCTTTTCATTTGTCTTCTTTCACTTAGTAAAATGCATTTAAGATTCCTGCATGTCTTGTCTTGATTGTTTGTTTTTTTTACTACATGGTATTTTATTATCTAATGGACCACAGTTTAATTACCCATTCACCAAGGACATCATGGTTGCTTCCAAGTTTGAACAATTATGAATAAAGCTACTATAAACATTTCTGTGTATGTTTTTATGTAAATAAACTTTTTTAACTCATTTGGGTAAATACCAAGAACTGTGAATGCTGGATCATATGGTAAGATTTATGTTAATCTGATAAGAATCCACCAAACTGTCTTTCAAAGTGGCTATACTGTTTTGTATTTCAACCAAAAATAAATAGGGGTTCCTGTTGTGATTCAAATAGATCTGCAGAAGTATCTCTTTGATGTGGAACATCTTTTCATATGTTTGTCTTCTTTGGTGAGGTGTCTGTTAAGGGCTTTGGCCCATTCTTAAAATCAAGTTGTTTGGTTTTCTTTATTGTTTATTTGTAAATGTTGTTTGTATATTTTAGATAATAGTTCTCCATTAAATATGTTTCTTTGCTTTTTCTAGTCTTGAGTTACTTACTTGAGAAAAAAAAAGGATGCAATCAGTATCTTCTTGCTCTAGTCTAATAATCTTCAAATTAGCTGCCATTAAGTTGAGAAAGAAATGGGGAGGCATGAAGGTGGAGAAGGAAAGAAGTAAGGCAGGCTGGAAAATTATTTCAAGAAAAGGGTATTGGATGTTTTCTGGGCACATAAATCCTTGGAAGAAGGTACTACAGAAGGCTTGTAAGTTCCTGAGGAACTTTCATTGCAAAAGAAATCATAAGACATAACTAAAATGCATTTGATTGCTGGAGACATTGATAAGACAGTTGGGCTCCTTTTGAACAAGCAGGTGTTGGACATATTCTGTAGTGCCCATTTCAATGCTCAGCACTGTGCTTGGCATTGATGCTAAATAAATGTTTATTCCCTTCCATACTGTATATCCACCCTTAATAATGGTTCTAATTTTTTTGCTTCTAAAAATTAGATCTTTAGAGCTAAGAATATTTTCTCATATCTATGCTTTGGGGCTTCCTTGCTGTCAGGAGCTGCAGGAAATTGGTGACTAGTAAAGCCCAGGATGGTACTGTATTTGGAGAAGAAAATCAAATCTCTTAGTTATCATGGCATAAATAGTGAGATACTCATTTTCCATGAGCATATACTGCTTCTCTCCTCTAAAAGATTCATCTGATTCTCTTAAGTGACACAGGACAGACCTGGAAATGATAGCATTTACTTACAAGTTATTCATAGCAAAGGTCCCCCCACCCCCTTTTTATAACCTTTTAACACTCATTTTGCCCCCAGGAAACCCTTCAGGTCTTTTATTATAACTAAAAGTCAGAGTTTAGTCCTGACTGGTGTGGTTCAGTAGATTGAGCACAGGCCTGCAAACCAAAGGTCTGCTGGTTCGATTCCTAGTCAGGGCACATGCCTGGGTTGCGGGCCAGGTCCCTAGTTGGGGGCACTCAAGAGGCAACCACACATTGGTGTTTCTCTCCCTCTCTTTCTCTCTCCCTTCCCCTCCCTCTCTCTCTCTTAAAAAAAAAGAAAAAGAAAAAAAAATCAGAGTTTATAGTCTGTGTAATATTAATGAGAACTACAAGCAGAGTGTTTTTAAAGGCTCTGTCAGCAAAGACAGGCAGCACCCACATGTTCTTTGGCTCTGTGAATTTTTGACAAGGTTTTGCTTGTCTCCTTGGTTCTGGTGAAATGTGCACATATTTGCTGGTGTGTCAGAGGTTCCTGGAAGACTACAGTGATATTAACATTTCATTGCCTCCAATCTCTCCATATTCTGGTGCATCCAGTTGGTTGTTTCATGTAAGAAATGAAAAATAAATAAATAAGTAAAGTAAAGGAGAAAAAAGGCAGATAAGAAAGGGAAGAGGGAGAGAGAAAGGAAGGTACTGTAGTTAACCTTCCCTTGGGTCTCCACTGGGGACAGGGCTGCTTCTACATGGGAAAGCCTGCCCATGTGCTCCAAATTGCCCTTCTACCCAGACTCTCCCTTTCCTCATTCCTTTACCTAACTTGCTGTTCTCGTTACATCCTTCCCTCTATAATCCACATTCAGAAAGAGGTAGAGATCCAGAGACTCATGACTACACACTGCACTTGTGAGATAACAATAGTTTCTAAATTAAAAAGAAAAAGGAAAAGAAAATTAATTTATTACTGACTCAAGATAATAGAGCAGATTTTTATTAAAGAATCACCCTTTTCCAACTCTGTCAAGAAGGTAAGAGCACAAAGAAAGGAGAGTACTTCTGGAGCCTCTGACTCTGTTTCTTCTTTTCCTTTTTGAGTGTTTCATTCTACATTTACTCAAAGACTCCACAGACTTTATTCCATTCTAAAACTGTTGTTTCTTTCTAAGAGGCTGAAAGCTCTTTTCCTGATATCTTGCCCATAAGAAAGACTTAGAAAACACTAGTTCCCTTTACTCTGGTTAAGGAGAAAGTGATCTAATGTACTGATTCACAAAAAGGTGTTACAGTTACGTACTTCTAATAAGGAAATTTCCTTTTTAAAAATATAGAATTCGGGAAAAGACTTTATTAACTGAGCAGAGATCAAATGTTGGTCACAAATGACCTCATCTTTTAGCAGATGTGTTTTCTTTGGCCTACAAAGTATTTTAACAAAATCAGAAAATATTCTATAAAAGTGAGTAATCTTACTCAGTTTAAAAAAAATTATTAGATCTTGTAGAGGGTCTCCTCGTGCACGGATCCACTGCTTTTTTTTAGATTGGCCATGATTCTTTTTTTGCCACAGACCTGACCACATCTTGTCTTATACTCAGGCAGCTTCACTCATGTTGATTACCTGCTTGACCCCCTCATAGAGCTTGTATCTGCAACTTCTGATCAAAATGAACATATATCTAGATTTCATGCACCCTCCTCTCCCAGAAAGCTTCCCCTGAGTCCCATCTCACCCTTCCCTAGGCTAGATGTTCTGGCTCCACTCACTACTGCCTGTCTTCCTCTTTAATTTCTCTGTCTCCCCTCCCCAGCAAACTGCAGGTATCTTGGGTGCAGAGATTTTAAGTGTTCTCTGTAGTCCCAGTGCTGTTGCTTGGCAGGGAGATAAGGTCTCACTAGCTCAGTATGTACTTCTTTTGGCATATCCTATAGATATACAGTAGTCTCTGTTTATCTGTGGTTTCTCTTCCCATGGTTTCAGTTACTTGCAATCAAACCATAGTCCAAAAATATTAAGTGGAAAATTCAAGAAATAAACAATTCACATTTTAAATTGCATGCTGTTTGGAGTGGTGTCATGAAATCTCTCACCAGCCTGCTTCATTCTGCCCAGGATGTGAATCATCCTTTTGTCCAGTGTCTCTGCTATATACATTGCCCACCCATTATTCTCTCTGTAGCTGTCTCAGTGTTTTTGTCAGATTGACTTTTGTTGTATTGCGGTGCTTGTGTTCAAGTAACCCTTATTTAACTTAATAATGCAACATAAATTTAATTTATTTTTAATTTTTATTATTTTTTCCTCATTAAAAATATTTTATTATTGCTCAGTTATAGTTGTCCCAATTTTTACCCCATTCTCTCCTGCCTCACTTACCATCCTGCTCCCACAGTCAATCCCCACCCTGTTGTTCATGTCCATGGATCCCTTATACTTTTTCCTTGATTAGACCCTTCCCCTGCTATTACAGTTGTCTCTGCTTTTTCTCCCTTTGTACACTTCCACTTAGCCCTAGCCCACTCCCCTCCCTCAGTCAATCCCCATGGGTTATGCAAATATGTTCTTTGGTTAATCCCTTCACTATTTTCATCCAATCCCACACTCCTCCCCTTTGACAGCTGCCAGTCTGTTCCATGTATCTATACTTCTGTTTCTATTTTGTTAATTTAGTTCACTAGATTCCACACATCAGTGAGATCATGTGGTATTTGTCTTTAACAGACTGGCTTTTTTACTTAGCATAATATTCTCCAGATCCATCCGTACTGTTGCTAAAGGTAAGAACTCCTTCTTTTTTTACTGCTGTATATTATTCTATTGTGTAAATGCACCACAGCTTTTTTTATACACTTATCTATTGAGTGGCACTTAGGCTGTTTCCACATCTTGGCTATTGTAAAAAATGCTGCTATGACATAAGGGTGTATATATAATTTTTGTAGTGGTGTTTCAGGATTCTTAGAGTATACTCCCAAGAAACCTGAATTCTTTTCTCCAAGGCAGGCCCCTTGTAGTACAGGCTTCCCCTGCTAGGTGACTTTTCTAGGAACCCATCTGTATTAGTGTACCACCTGGTGTTGTTCTGAGAGGCTGCATTCTGCTTTAGTGAATTTTTTTGAAGACTCGGTGTGTTTGCCTATTTTGTGGTGGGTGATTTACAAGCACATAGTCCCACACTTCCCTGAGTGTTCAGCAGTTTTTGACCAAAAATATTATGCCCCTCATGCCCCACACTCCCTATTCACCTGATCTTGCCCCAAGTGACTTTTTTTGGTTTGTTTTCCCAGATGAAAAAAGTCCTCAAAGTGAAACATCTTGCTGTTGTGGAAGAGGTAAAACAAAAAACAGCAGAAGCAATAAAAGACATCCAAATCGATGAGTTCAAAAACTGTTCTGAGCAGTGGAAAAAATGTCTCAATAAGTGTAGTGCATCGAGTGGAGAGTACTTAGAAGGCAACTGAAGTTTAAACATATAAGACTAAATATGCAACTTTTTAATAAGTAATTTCCAGTTTTTGGGGGGGTACCCTTTGTATTCCCAGAAGTGGAATTGCTAGGTCAAAAGAGAGTTCTATTTCTAATTTCTTGAGGATACTCCATACTGTTTTCCTTTTATCCCAAATCCTCGCCAACACCTGTTTGTTGACTTATTGATGGTAGCCATTCTTACAAGCGTGCAGTGATACCTCATTGTGGTTTTAATTTGCATCTCTCTGATGATTAATGATATTGAACATTTTTTCACATGTCTTTGGGCCTTCTGTATGTCCTCCTTGGAGAAGTATCTGTTCAGTCCTTTGCCCATTTTTTAATTGGATTGTTTGTCTTCCTGGTGTTGACTAGTATTCGTCGGCAGCCGTCCGTCTCGAGAGACGATGGTGTAGCTTCTTAAGAGTCTATCTGCACCGCCGAGAATGGCTGTGCAGTCCAACTCGGGAGTGACACGGTATCTGTCTCCTCCCGTGTTGAATCGACATCTTGTGATGACGCTGGAGTGTCCTCTCCAGTGAAGCTGAAGCTACAGAGCCTGGGCAGGGTGATATGGAGGGTCTGCTGTTGCCCATGCAGCAGACCCCCCCTCTCTTCGCAGCTGAAGGGTCCAAGGGAAAGACGGAGTCAATACAGCTTGGCTTCAGGTGCGCCGCAGGAGTTGCCGGTGTTGACTACAACGTCGAACCGCCTTAGGGACTCCGGCTCTGGATTTTCTGTCGGGGTTTACTCCCTTAGCCTTTCCCTTGAAGAGGTATGCCGCAAGGCAGCGGAGGTTTTTTGGAGTCAGAGTTTTCCTTCTCTGATGTGCCCTGACTGGAAGATCGAACCAGCGACACTTAGCTCGCAGGTCGACGCTCAATCCACTGAGCCAAACCAGCCAGGGACGTTGACTTGTATTAGTTCTTTGTATATTGTGGAAATTAAACCCCTTATCAGGTGTATCATTGACAAATATGTTCTCCCATACAGTGGGTTCCCTTTTCATTTTGATGATGGGTTCTTTAGTTGTGCAGAAGCTTTTTAATTTGATGTACTCCCATTTGTTTATTTTCTCCTTTGTTTCCCTTGCCCTAGACCAGGCGTCCCCAAACTCCTGACGCCTGAGCTCTGCCTCCTGTCTTCCTCCTCCCCTGCCCCCAAATCTACAGCAAGCAAGCTAGAGCAAAGCTCACCTGAGCTCTGCCTCCTCCCTTTCCCCCCAACCCCGGTCTTCCAGGAGACTGGTCCCTGGTGCCAAAAAGGTTGGGGACCACTGTCTAGAAGATATATCTGCAAAAATATTGCTTTGTGTGCTTATGTGCAATATCTAAGATTTTACTGCTTATGTTTCCTTCTAGGATATTTTTGGTTTTGTGACTTACATTTAAGTCTTTTATACATTTTGAATTAATTCTTGCGTATGGTGTAAGTTGCTGTTCTAGTTTCATTTTTTTGCATGTACCTGTCCAGTTTTCCCAGCACCATTTATTGAAGAGACTGTCTTTGCTCCATTGTATGCTTTTGCTTCCTTTGTCAAATATTAATTGATCATGAAGGTGTAGTTTATTTCTGGGCTCTCTGTTCTGTACCATTGGTCTATATGCGTGTTCTTATGCAAGTACCAGGATATTTTGATTACAGTGACCTTGTAATATAGTTTGTGATCCCTCCTACTTTGTTCTTCTTTATCACGATTACTCAGTCTATTTGGTGTATTTTTTGGTTCCATATAACTTTTTGGAATATATTTTCTAGATCTGTGAAATATGACATTGGTATTTTAATAGGAATTGCACTGAATCTATAGATTGCTTTGGGCATTACAGACATTTTAATGACTTAATTCTTCCCATCTACTAACACAATATATGCTTCCACTTTTTCATATATTGCTTAATTTCTTTCTTCAGTGTCCTAAAGATTTTTGAATACAGGTCTTTTACCTCCTTGGTTAAATTTATTCCCAGGTACCTTATTATTTTTGTGGCAATAGTACATTGGATTTTTAAAAAAGTTTCTCTTGCAATGGAAGTTTTATTACAGTATATATATATATATTGTTTGGTGCCTCCCATGATTTCAGGCATCCACTGGGGGTCTTGGAATATATCCTCAGCAGATACAGGAGAAACTAATATACTTCCAGAAGGTTTTCTAGTTTGTCATTTCTTTATCCAAGTCTATTCTCACCTATGATTTCCTTTGGAAGATTGTTTTGAGTCTACTGTTAGGCAGCCAACAGAGAGATGATTCTACATAAACAAACTAATTATTTCTCTAAAATTCAAGGACATAGAAAAGCGGTAAAGTACTACTTATATGACTCAAAATTCTGTAATAAAGCTCCACTAAAGAAGCATTTCTTTAAGATACATTTTCATAACAAATCCTACATTTCCTTTAAGGCACAGTTTAAGTGTTCCCTCCTTTTGAGAATTGTTTGCAGTTTTTCCAGGCTAAGATCCTACAGGACTTTTATAAATTTATAATTTGGTGTTTAATATAGCAATTCATTTGTTTTACTCAGTGGCCTGTGCAACAGACTCTATACCTTAATCTTTTTGATATTCCCAGTGGCCATCAAAGCCAGGCACACAAAAGGTGCTCGATAAATATTTGTTGAATAGATTAAAGTTGCTTCAAATTTCAGATCCTAAAATAAACTTAAAATTGTTTTTATATGAAACAATGGGGGAGAAAGGACATTGCTAGATAAGGGCAGCTATTAATTCATTGAATGCTCATGAGTATGTACTCTGAGTCATAAATAAGATGTATTTCTTCCCATGGGTTTCATGAAAGTGCAAAAATATTAAAATAGAGCATAAAACTGAGTTATTAATATCTGCATAATTCATCAGACATTTAAGCATGTATTTTGATTTTTTTTTTGGTTAAAAACTTAAATATACATGTCATTTTTTTAACCAACATAGCTATTCTTTCCCCTAGGAAAATTTCAGATAATGTGCTGAGATTCTCCTATAGTCAAATGATTATGTAGACACACAATCACTTTCTCAGGAGCTACTGTTGACAGAGAAACACAAGGTGGCTTGTATCTAAAAAGATAAATGTCACCCCTCTTTCTTAGTAGCAGGACTGGGGTACAGACCCAGGTGAGTCAGTTTCCAAAGCCCTGGTTCTCTTTTCTCTATCTTATTGACAGAAACTATTGTCCTCAGAAGCAGAAGCTTCCCTCAGAGCTGCTATTCAAGGTCTTGTGAGAAATGACCCTGAAAAATACATCATGGGAGATCACAAGGGAGTCCCAAAACTTTGCATGCCCTTGGTAAGACTTCTCTCCCCACGACTCTCAAATGCACCATCTTTGTCAACATAAACTGTCATGCCTTTATCTCTGTTTGTTAGTCACTGTGAGACTGGCCCCTTCGAAAGCACTCACTGCTCCAGACACTAATCTTACAAGGTGTTGTGAATCACCTTTCCTGTCTCTACTTCCCACCAAACCCCAACTCCTGAATTCTTCAACTCTGTTCCTTAGAACTCATAACCAATGATCAGCAGACACCCCTGTGTCTTCAACATTTTATTCTGAAGATTTCCTTTCACCTCTACACCAAATGAACCAGGTTCCCCTTGAGATGGTGTTCTCCTACAGCTCCCTGCATTGGTTTTGCTTTCCTTGGATTACTGGCTCAGGGTATGGCATTGGGAGCCATCGTTTTTTGCCTCTTAGGGCTCCTTGTAGGCCATTTTGCTTTATGACTCCATGAAAAGCCCCTTTTTTGAATCTCAAACTATCAATTTACTAATCCCCCTCTTTCTTACAGTCATCTACATCCCTCGGGTCTTTTTCTTTTTCTCCTTGAAGATTTTAGTTCTTGGCTGACTGTCACTGTCTCCTAAACTACTTCTGTCCTAATTATTGGTTATAACAATATGTATATCAATGATTCTTTCAAGTTTCTGGCTTCTTTTCCTCTAGTAACGTAGTCTTCACCCTACCTTGGAAACTCACATCTGTGATCATATCCTAATATTTGTTAATATAGAAATTGCTTCTTCATGACCTCATTTTCACACTTCCCAGTGCCCTAAGACACCCCCTGTTTACTTCCTCAAGTACCCCAATTCCAGTGATCCTTTATCTGTGGGTTTCTTTACCCTGTATCTGTTGTTCTCAACTGAGGACAATTTTGACACATACGCTCTTATTCCCCAAGAGACACTTAGAAATGTCTGGAGATGTTTATGGTTGTCATGACTGGATGCTAAGATAATGCTGCTAGAATCTAATAGGTAGAGGCCAGGGATGATGCCTAATATCCTACAATGCATCAGACAGCCCCACAACAAAGAATTATCCAGTCCAAACTGTCAGTAATGCCAGGTTGAGGAAGTCTACTTAACCAGGATCTACAGTTCCTTGATGGTACCATGATGTTATTGATTGAATTGTGTCCTCCCCAAAACACATGTTGAAGCTCGCATTCTTGGTTCATCAGAATGCGAGCTTATTTGGAGATAGGGTCAATGCAGATATAATTAGGTAAGCTACAATGGGGTCATGCTAGAGTAGGCTAGACCTCTACTCCAATATGACTGGTGTTCTCATTAAAAGAATGCTATGTGAAAGGAGAGACAGGGAGAACTCCATGTGAGGAATGAATATTGGAATGATTTATCTACAAGTCATGGAATGCCAAAGATTACCAGCAAACCACCAGAAGCTAAGAAGAGGCAAGGGAGGATTGTTTCTTCCAGGTGTCAGAGAGAACATGGCCCTGCTGATACCTTAATGTCAGACTTCTAGTCTCCAGAACTGTGAGACAATAAGCAACTCATTTTGTGGTACTTGGTTACAGCAGTTCTAGGAAGTTAATTCACATGGTTTCACTGGACTTACTTGATTTATGTTTTCATTTCCTGCCTTGTGTAGCTTAAATTATGATGGTTGTTAAAGCAATGGAATTTACAATCTTACACAACACTTAATTTTTCCAATCAAGAATCAAAGAGATTAAAATCTGGGTGTGTGTTGCAGTTTCATCTATCCAAATCAAGTGACATGATGTTGTAAGTATATATTAATAAAGTTTAACTAAGGTGAAACTGGAGAAAGGGTGAGGACTTATATAATATGCTAAACCAATTCTAATGGGTTCTTCATTGACACGGCAGAATGCCTGAAAAGGGACTTAACCTGTAAACCTGAGCTAAATCTTCTTGAGATATGCTCTATATTGGTTCACATCTTCCAGGCTTTAATTCTTTAACCAATGACCAGTAACCCCAAGTCCAAAGCACTGGTATCAAATCTCTGACCGAGGGCTCTGTACAATCTCAGCTACTGTGGTGGGCCTGAAATGATGATCTTGTTCTACTTAGTTAAGTAAAAGACTTTACAAGCCTGAGACTATACACAAAAATAAATATATAGATGAATAAAAAATAAATGTGATATTACTACTTTTGTATACATTCATTTTATGAAAATATAATTATTTTACTGCTTTATATATGCTTCATACTAAAGATGTTTAAAAGTTACTAATATAGTAAACAAAGGGGATTTTACCCACTTATGTTTGTAGTCAATTTTCAAGTTAAGATAATCTGATTTACTAAATTTATGAGTTTAGATTTTAAGTTGTTTTTTAAAGATTTTATTTATTTTTAGAGAGAAGGGAAGGGAAGGACAAAGAAAGAGAGAGAGAGACATGTGCAAGAGAGACATGTGCAAGAGAGACATTGATCAGTCACCTCTCACACATCCCCTACTGGGGAACTGACCTTCAACCCAGGCATGTGCCCTGACTGAGAATCGAACCGATGACATTCCAATTCACAGGCTGGCACACAATCCACTAAGCTAAACCAGCCAGGGCTAGATTTTAAGTTGTTAAAATACTTAGGAGAACCATATGTAAATGTATAAGTTTTATTATTAGCTTTATTATAGTTGTTTATGTGTTTAAGATGGTTTGGTTTATGAGTTTTGTATGTCTGCTTTCTTAGATGCTTAAGGTTCTTGAGAAAATTCATTATATGAAATGTGAACTGTAGGTGAAAATATTGACAAGAATGTAAGTTACCAGGTCTGTAAAATGTATTTACATGTATAAGAACATTCAAATTATTGAATTTATGCATTCATTGTTAAATTATATTTATTTAAAATAGAAAATAATTAACTTTATATATAGTATTTAAAGAATTATGCACATTTGTTGTGAAATATATAAGCTAACCTAACAATTAACAAGTTCAAAGGGTGCTCAAATTTAATCTCAAAATTCTTTATTTACTAGATTTTTGCCACTGTATTTAAAAGCTTAAGAAAAGCAAAGTTTTTAATTTAGAACTATGATAACACTGGCTACTATAAATATTGCCTTCTTACACAAAAATCTCTATGAGACTTTTTAAAAAACCTCAGCTGATGTCAGCCAGAAGTGGATCCAAATTTTTTTTCTGATGACAGTGACTGAGGCTGGATAGAAGGAATCTGAGTTAGCTACAATAGAAGAGGCCTGAGCAGGAGTCAGGACTAACAGTGTGCAGGGAGGGGACTGTGGAACTTCAGTTTTATTGGATCATATAGGATGAAACAGAAATCCCTCAGAAAGTAGATGCCAAACTCCTTAATTGGAAAACTATGCAAGAGGCAGCTGGAAAAACAAACAAGCTCTCCAAAATGCCTCCCATTTCTAAGCACAGACTCATACTGTGCATGGTAAAAATGAAACTAACTGGCTTTTTCCAGAACTCTCTTCTGAGAAGAAGCCTTGGTGGGCAGTGCCAGTGGGAAACAAGGCTCTGGTTTGTGTTTCCTTCAGCAGAGCCTGGTGACAGCTCTGTGGCTCAGGAAACAGAGCTCAATTGTCTCTCTCTCTTCTTCCCTCCCTTTTTAACTTAATAAGTTTCCTGACAGGCCATAGGGCCACAGGAGGCCTCCTCCCCTCTAGCCAGAGGGTATCCATCTACTTTCAAGTCAACACATGGGCATGAATGGGAGGAAGCCTTACAGAAGATCATGAGGAAACACGTTTGAATGCTATAAAACACAAACCAGATTGAGCTCCGCCCTGCTGTTGGTGCGCCCGGATATTTCAGATGCCTCCTCCTCCTGGCCACTTCTCCAACACAGCCTTCTCCCAAATCCACTAGGGTTCAACCACAAGGATCTTCTGTATCTTGCACACATTTGGACCTTTCTTTGCATTTGCTATTTCTTTTACTTCAAGAGCTTCTCTGTCTTGTCCACTCCTATACTTCCAGTGCCTCCAGAACAGTATGTTCACATAATAGCCACTCAGAAAACATGTGTGGATACATGACTGGAGAAAAGGAAGTGTGAAAACCTCTTTCAATGGCCTCTTCAGCATTTTCCACGTTAGTTCACCCAAGGGGCAGAGAAGACCTTCCTGAGAAGCAACAGACCTGCTTTCTGCTTTCTGCATGGGACAGGTTTTGCCACCATCCTTCAGGCAGCTTTTTGGAAAGTTCACAAAGCAAAGCCTTTTAAAAGCACAAATGGATTCTGTGTACTTAATACATTTTTCTCATACCTGGTGTCCCTATGTCCTACCCACTTCACAGAGTAAGAGACCAGAATAAATGAGTACCAGTTTGGCATACAAGAGCCTTGGGTTTAGGCTGTCTTCCCTTTTCTATTTATTAATTTTTACATTTTCTTTGTGACTTGGTGAAACTCACTGATATCTGTATATCTCTTTCATTAAATGTAAAAATATTTGAAGACAACATTTGCCCCATAAAGGGCAGAGAGTAACAAAGAAGATGTTTGCAAAGATTTACTAAAGTCCTCAAGAGGTATGTGCTCAAACTGTGTTGAGTGTATGGGGACATCTGATGATATCGTTATTAGTTACGAAATTAAAGAATGTTTCACTTGGTGGGATTCAAGCTGTATTTCTTAGTGGCACATTAAGTTCTGCAAATATTTAATTGTTTTTATTTTGTTTTCCTCTGTTTCTGTTCTGCTTGTTCATCTATCTTGTTTTATAGATTCAGTTGTTGATAGATATTTCTTTAATGTCATTTTATTGTTTATATTTTTTATTATTTTTCTTCTTCTTAAAGAAGACCCTTTAACATTTTATACAATACTGATTTGATAATGATGAACTCCTTTAATTTTTACTTCTCAGGGAATCTCTTTATCTGTTCTTTGATTCTAAAATAATAGCTTTGCTGGAGAGAGTAATCTTGGTTGTAGTTCTTGCTTTTCATCACTTTGAATATTTCTTGTCACTCCCTTCTGGCCTGCAAAGTTACTGTTGAGAAGTCAGCTGACAGTTTTATGGGAGCTCCCTTTTAGTTATCTGACTGCTTTTAAGATTCTCTCTCTCTCTTTTTTAATTTGTTGTTTGTTTATTTCTTTATTTACTTATTTTTAGAGAGAGGGGAAAGGAGAAAGAGAGGGAGAGAAACATCACTGTGTGGTTGCCCCTCACTCATGTCCCCAGCTGGGGACCTGACGTGCAACCTAGTCATGTGCCCTGACTGTAAGATTCTCTCTTTATTTTAACGTTTGGCATTTTAATTATGATGTGTCTTGATGTGAGCTCTTTGGATTCATCTTGTTTGGGACTCTTTGCACTTCCTGGACTTGTATGTCTACTTCCTTCACCAGGTTAGGAAACCTGGTGAATCTTGGTATGCTTGAAGTTGTCCCAGAGGCTCCTTACATTATCCTCATTTTTAAAATTCTTTTTTCTTCTTGCTATTCTTATTAGGTGATCTTTCTTTCTTCCCTTCTTTTCTTTTCGTTTCTTTCCTTTTCTTTCTTTGTTTCTTTCTTTCTTTTTTCTTTCTTTCTTTCTATTTTTGCTTCCTTATATTCCAAATTACTAATTTGATTCTTGGCTTCATCTACTCTACTATTGATTCCCTATAAGTTATTTTTCATTTCAGTTAGTATATCCTTCATTTATGATTGTCACTTCTTTATGCTGTTGAGGTTCTCACTAAGTTTATTGAACATCCTCATAACCAGTGTTTAAAACTCTGTATCTAGTAGGTTGCTTGTCTCCATTTTGTTTAGTTTTTTTTTCAGGAGATTTGTTCTGTTCTTTTATTTGGGACATGTTTCTTCGTCTCCTCATTTTGGCAGCCTCCTTGTATTTGTTTCTATGTATTATGTAGAGCTGCTACATTTCCCAGGCTTGGTAGCATGGCCTAATGTAGTAAGTGTCCTGTCAGATTCATGGAACAACCTCCCTGATCACCCAAGCTGGGCACTCAATGTGTGCCCACTGTGCAGGCTGTGTATACCCTCCTCTTGTAGTTGAGCCTTGATTGGTGTTGGCCCATCAGTGGAAGGGATTTAACCCTAGTCCAATCTGCTGCAAGGACTGGCTGCAACAACCAACCACTGATGTTTCACCACCTGGAGGATCAGCTACGTAGAGATCCACTCAACAGAGCAGGCTTACTTCTGCAGGGCTCTGGTACCTGCTGGGTCTATCCATTGAGTGTATAACTTGAGGAGGTAGTTGGTGGTGATGTTTCATTATGGTCTGAACCTGTTCACTGGGTCTGCTGGCTCTGGGGACCCTTGGGAGGTGCAGATCAAGATCAGCCACCACCTGTGCTCTTCTTGGGGTCACCTGGCATAAGCTACAAATTGATCTTCAGGTGGCTGCTACTTTTGATTGGTTTGGAGGTGCTCAGGCGAGGCCCAGCTGTAAATTGAGGCTGGTGCTGCTAGTATCAGGCCTGGGGCCACTTAGAAAGAGGTAAGGGAGGATGCTGATACCAGATGCTGCTTGTTTGAGAGATTTTAGAAAAACCTGAAGCATTAGCCAAATAATGTCATTCATATGGAAAAGCCACTGGAAACAGCTTGGGTGTGCTTGGAAGTTAGGAGGGGTGGGGCCTCAAGCAATCACCAGCATGTGAGCCAAGTTGATGGAGACTTTGATATGGTACTTGCCTGCTGGCTCTATGGAGGGAGGGTTCATCAAAGTAACACAGGTCTCTACCAACACTTCCGTCTGGAAGAAATTTCTTCCTAGCTCTTATGCTGATGCTAGACAGTTCAGTACCTGTTCATTTGTCTCTGGTGCCTGTCAAGCTGCTGCTCCAGCACTGAAACTCAGAGAGGATAAATTTGAGTAAGTTCGTGTGTGGGACCTTTACGAGGAAATGCCTGGGATTCCAGAATCCTCCATCTCCCTCAGCTTCAATCTCTGCTAGTTTTTATTGCCAGAAATTATGGGGACTTCTATTTCTGGCACTAGAATGCAGGTGGCCTGGGGTGGAGCTACAGTGCCACTTCTTAGAGAGGATCTCTGTAACTGAAATATCCCTCCCAATTTTTATCTGCTACATGTGGGTGTGGGACCAGTCTGTTCCATGTTTCTGCCCCTTCTACCAGTTTTGACATGGCTTTTTCTTTAATTCTCTAGTTGTAGGACTTCCACTCAGATTTTGGGTGATTCTGAATGACAGTTATTCTGCAATTTAGCTGTAGTTTTGGTGTGGTTGTGGGAGGAGGCAAGTACCAGGTTTTGTTTAATTTTTAATAGATTTGTTGGTGTTTTTTAATTTTTAATAGATTTGTTGGTGTTTTTTAATAGAGTTCAGTTTAAAGTTCACAGAAAAGTTGAGGAGAAGGTATGAAGTTTCTCACATATACCTTGTCCACTCCCCCTTAGACAACCTTCCATACTATCAACAATCTTCACCAGAGTGATAGATTTGTTACAATCAACCAACTTACATTGACACACCATTATTACCAAAGTCCATACTGCACTTTAGGGTTTACTCTTGGTATTGACATTCTACAGTTTTCTACATATATACAGACATAGCTGAGAGATATTACAAGTTCAGTTCCAGAAGACCACAATAAAGTCACATATATTTTTGGTTTCCCAGTGCATATAAAAATATGTTTATACTGTCCTATAGTCTATTAAGTATAAATAACATTATTTCTATATAAAAAATCAATTTACATACCTTAACTAAAAATGCATTGCTGTTTATGCTAACCATCTTCTGAAACTTCAGCCAGTTGTAATCAAGTCTCGCCATGATGTTGAACTTCTGACTGAGGGAGAGTGTTGCCTCAATTTTGATGGCTGCTGACCGAACAGGGTGGTGGTTGCTGAAATTTGCGGTGGCCATGGAAATTTCTTAAAATAAGACAACAATGAGTTTGCTGTGCTGACTGACTCTTCCTTTTATGAACAATTTCTCTGCAGCATGTGATGCTATTTAATAGCATTTTACCCACAGCAAAACTTCTTTCAAAATTGGAGTTGTTATTATAGACAGAGAGCTCTGGGGAGTCTCCCCATTGGCCAAGACAGTGCAGGGGGAGGAGCTTGCACTGAGTGTGCCAATAGCTAGCAGGATGATTGGACAGAGAAAGAAAGCCCTTCCCTCCCTATCCCTATAAGAACTGCTGGTTTTAGCAGAGAGAAAAGATGGTCTTTGAGACACGAGTCCACCATTCTCCCATATCTTGGCACCTAAATAAAAACCTCTTTCTTTTTGCACTAGAACCTGTCTCATGAGTGTGGCATTTGCTGCCACAGGCAGCTGAACCCACTTGTTCAGTTTCAGAGTCAAGCTTCTCAAATCTTGCCACTGCTTTATCAAGTAAGTTCATGTAATATTCTAAATGCTTTGTTGTCATTTCAACAATCTTCATAGCATTTTCACCAGGAGTAGATTCTCTCTCAAGAGGCCACATTCTCTATTCATCCATAACAAAGCATCTTCTCATACTTTAAAGTTTTATCATAAAATTGCCCTAATTCAGTCACATCTTCAGGCTCTAATAATAATGATACCCCGAAACAATATTTCTTGTATCTTGTATCTTCTTCAATAAATGTCTCTACTTTTAATATTAAACAGCCGCATATCTTCTGGACAGACCTCATATATACATAACCCATAGACACATACAACAATGTGGTGATGGCCTGAGGAAAGAGGGGACAAAGGCTTGGTGAAGTTGGGACAAAGGGGAAAAATGGAGACAATTGTAATAGTGTAAACAATAAAAATAAAGTTAAAAAAAGAGTGTGTTATAAGGAACTACTAAACTGTCTTTCAGAGTGGCTGTTCCATCTCAGATTCCTACCAGAAATTAATGAGAGTTCCTGTTACTCTGGATCCTTACTAGCATTTGGTGTTGTAAGTTTTTTGAATTTTGCTCATTCAAATAAGTGGGCACTGGTATGTTGTTGTTTATACAGATGCTTATTTGACACCTGCATGTCCGTTTCGGTGAAATGTCTTCTTGGGTCTCTGGCCTTTATTAAAGTGGGTTTTTTATATTCTTATTGTTAAGTTTAAGAGTTCTTTGTATATGTCAGATAATAGTCCTATATCACATATGCATTTTGCAAATATCAATATTTTCCTCAACCTGTGGGTTGTCTTTTCATTCTCTGTGTCCTATAAAAGCAGAAGTTTTTCATTTTAATAAATACAAGGTAATTATTTAGTTAATCATTCTTTTGGTGTTGTCAAAGAAGTCATCACTATAATGAAGTCACCTAGATTTTTCTCCTATGTTATCTGTTTGAATTTTTACAGTCTTGCATTTTATATTTAGGTTTATGATCAATTTTAAGTTAATTTTTATGAAGACTATAATGTCTCTGCCTAGATATATTTATTATTTTTAATTATATTTTATCGATTATGCTATTACAGTTCTCCCAATTTTTCCCCCTTTGCCCCACTCAACTCTGCATCCCCTCACTCTTTCAGGCTATCCCCCCACCATTGTTCATGTCCATGGGTCATGTGTATAAGTTCTTTGGCTACTTCATTTCCTCTACGGTACTTTACATCCCCATGGATATTCTGTAACTACCTATTTGTATTTATTAAGCCCCTTATATCTTCACTCATCCCCCCACCGCTCCCCTCCCCATCTAGCAACAATCAAAATGCTCTTTGTAGCCATGATTCTGTCTCTGTTCTTCTTTTCTTAGTTTATTTTTTAGGTTCAATTGTTCATAGATATATATTTATTGCTATTTTATTGTTCATAGTTTTGATCTTCTTTTTCTTAAATAAGTCCCTTTAACATTTTATATAATTATGATTTGGTGCTAATGAACTCCTTTAGTATCTTCTTGTCTGGAAAGCTCTTTATCTGCTCTTCAATTCTAAATGATATCTTTGCAGGGTAGAGCAATCTTGACAGTGGGATCCTTCATCACTTTGAATACTTCTTGCCAATCCCTTCTAGCCTGCTAAGTTTCTTTTGAGAAGTCATCTGACAGTTTTATGGGAACTCTGTGTAGATAACTAACTTCTCTCTTGCTACATTGAAGATTCTCTCTTTATCTTTAACCTTTGGTATTTTAATTATGTGTCTTGGAGTGGGCCTCTTTGCATCCCTCTTGCTTGGGACTCTCTGTACTTCTGGTACTTGCATGTCTATTTCCTTCACCATATGAATGTTTTCTTTTATTATTTTTCCAAATAGATTTCCAATTTCTTCCTCTTTCTCTTCTCCCTTTGGTACCCCTATGATGTGAATGTTGAACCTCTTGAAGTTGTCCCATAGGCTGCTTACACTATCATTGCTTCCTTTGATTCTCCTTTTTTTCTTGTTATTCTGATTGGTTGTTTTTTCTTTCTCATGTTCCAAGTCATTGATTTGATTTTTGGCTTCATCGACTCTACCGTTGTTTACTTGTAAGTTGTTCTTTATTTCAATTAGTGTATCCTTCATTTTTGGCTGGATCCTTCTCATGCTGTTAAGGTCCTCACTAAGTTTTTTGAACATCCTTATAACCAGTGTTTGGAACTCTGCATCTGATAGATTGCTTATCTCCATTTTGTTTAGTTCTTTTCCAGAGTTTTAAAGTACTCTTTCATTTGGACAATGATTCTTTTTCTCCTCCTTTTGGCCGCCTCTCTGTGTTTGTTTCTATGTGTTAGGTAAAGCTTCTGTGATTCCCTGTCTTGGTAGCATGACCTAATGTAGTAAGTGTCCTGTAGGATCCAGTGGCACAACCTCCCCTATCATCCAAGGTGGGTACTCAAGGTACGCCCTTTTTGTGGGCTAAGTACATCCTCCTCTTATTGTTAAGCCTTGATTGCTTTTGGCAGGTTAATGGGAAGGATTTATCCAGACCAATCAGCTGCGAAGAGTGGCTGTGATCACTGACCATCAACCTCCATCCTCCATGGAGTGTCACCTGTGCAGGTGCAGGGTGGTGGAACTCTGATGGTCTGTAGTTGACCACTAGGTGTGCAGGCTATGGGGTTTTCTGGGAAGTACAGGTGAAGGTCAGCCCCCTTCCCTATGTTCTGCCTGGAGCCATGCTGCATGAGCTATAAAGCAGTCTGAGATGGCTGCTACTTGTGCTGGGCTTGGAGATCTCAGGTGAAGCTAAGCTGTGCTCCAAAGATGACTGCTGCTAGTGCCTGTCCTGGGGTCACTTAGCAAGAGGCTTGGGGGCTGGAGGCTCACTGAGGCCAGCTGTTGCTTGTTTGATAGGATTTAGGAGTTGTGAAGCATGAGCCAAGACCAGCTATTTATATTGAAAAATCACTGTTAACAGCTTGGGTGGGCCCATAATTTGGGTGGGATGGAGCCTCAGGGGATCTCCAGGGTGGGGAAAATGGTGTTAGCAAGGTTGATGGAGTCTCAGATATGGCACTGGCCTTCTGGCTCTGTTGCTCTGTGGGGAGAGGGCTCAGAAAAGGGACAATGGCCTCTGCCAGCCTTTCTGTCTGGGAGAATACTATCCTACAGGTCCTGCCTTGATGCCAGACACTTCAGTTCCTCACTGAATGTCACTGGTTGATTTCAAGTTGCTACCCTAGTGCTGGAGCTCAGAACGAGTAAATCTGAGTAAGCCTGTGTGTGGGTTCTTTAGGGGGACTGCATGGGACTCCAGAAGTTTCTTCCATTAACTCAATCTCCACTAGTTTTTGCAGCCAGAAGTTATGGGCAACTTATCTTTTTGGCATGGGAACCCTAGCCTAGGGGGCCTGGAATGGGGCTGGGACTGCTCACTCCTGAGATATCCCTCCTGAATTTTTATTCATCACATGTGGATATAGGACCAGTTCAGTCCACATCTCTGCCCCTCTTACCAATCTGAATGAATGTGGTTTCTTTAATTCCATAGTTGTCAGACTTCAATTCAACTTGATTTCTGGTGGTTTTGAGTAATGGTTATTCTATATTTTAGTTGTAATTTTGATGTGGTTGTGTGAGGAGGCAAGCCGTGTTTACCCATGTCCATCTTGACTGGCTCTGACTAGATATAACTGTTTTCCTTTGCATGTGAATATCTTATTGTTTTAGCATTATTTGTTGAGAAAACTATCTTTGGTTGATTATATTGCATTTTGCCTTTCCCAAAGATCCATTGACTCTGTGTTTCTTATTTTGTTCCATTGATCTACTTGTCTATTCTTTTGCCAATATCACACGAATTGATTACTGGAGCTTTATAGTTGAGTCTTGAAGTCAAATAGTGTTGGTCTTTTGTCTTTTGTTCTTTAATATTGTGTTGGCTATTCAGCATCTCTTGCCAATGTATATAAACTTTAGAATCAATTTGTTGATATCCACAGAATAACTTGCAGATATTTTTATTGGATTGTATTGAACCTATAGATTGAGTTGAGATGAACTAACATTTTAACAATAATAAATCTTCTTATCTATGAACATGGAATTTCTTTTTATTTATTTAGTTCTTCTTTAATTTCTTTCATCAGAGTGTATAGTTTTTCTCATATTGTTACAGAATGAGGGTATCCAAAAAAAATCCCAGAGCTTGTGGCTGGGGGATGGGGAAAAGGAAGCAGCTTTTAGGATGCCTTTGCATGCCTGGGGCTAGTGGCTGGTAACATTGTTGTGCTAATGGCTTTTATGCTTCCAGGGCCCAGGAAGATGAGAGGGGTCTTGGACCATGGGATGGTATTGAAAGAGCTTACAGAGCCTGAGTAAGGTTCTGTGAATGGTCAGAACTGGTTACCACACCCTCTGCAGTCGGGGATTTAAAAAGTAGCTGCAGACATTTTTAGCGGGGATTTCCAGACTGCTTTAAGAAGGTTCTCCATGCTATTTTGAGAGGGAAACACCATGCGGTTTTGAGAGGGTTCTCCATGCTGTTTGAGAGGGAAACACCATGTGGCTTTTAGAAGACAGTTTACAAGGAGGCTGAGAATCCACGTGATTTTGGATTGAAAGCTGGCGGGCACCACAACACAGAAAGACCTTCCCAATCAGAATCAAATGATTGGCAGCTACTGGTAAAGCTGAATTGTGTCTAGGAAGTAGGGAAACTGTATCTCTAACTTTTCTGAAACTAGCCTGGTTTGGTAGGGGGAGGCAGAATTATGTGTTTGTGAGTGTTTTAAAGAACATAAGACAACGGCAGAAATCCGCAAATAATGTAAATCTATATAACCATTAAATAAAGAGTTCTTTTTCTTTTCACTAAACTCTGGTAATTCTGGCTGTGGGTAATCAGGTGGGTTCTGTTTCAAATTGGAGCAGCCCAGGGGTTCTGTTACAATATCAATATTGTATATATTTTGTAAGATTTATATCTATTTCATTTTGAGGAGTAATGATGTCAATGGTATTGTATTTTTAATTTTAAACTCCATTTGTTCATTGCTGGTATATAGGAAAGGAACTGGCTTTTGTATATTAATCTTAAATTTCATAACCTTGTTATTATTACTTCTTAATATACAGAGTTGTGTTTTTTGTTGATTCTTTTGAATATTCTACATAAATAATTATGCTATCTGTGAACAAAGACAGTTTTCTTTCTTCCTGTTCAATCTATATATTTTATATTTCCATTTTCTGTCTTATTGCATCAGCTGAGACTTCTAGTGCATTGATGAAAATTAGTGGTTAGAGGGGACATTCATTCTTACTTTGTTCCTGATCTTAGCAGAAATTCTTCTGGTTCTAACTATTCAGTTTCATGTTAGCTGAATTATATTTTTAAAAATGCATTTTAAATAAAAAATGACACTCAAGTATGTTTGCATGCCTAATTTTAAATAAGTGTGGATAGTTAAGGCACTATATTTTCTACCAGGGTGATTTCTGGGCTGTCTTAGAATGAAATCCACTCCTGCATCCCTAAAATTTTTATAAATTTGTAATTGATCAGGAACATTTTAGGTTTGGTGTAGCTTTTACTTGCTTTGCTGACAATGCTATGCTTCTTTAACATCCCCCCTCCACCAAGAAGTTGTCAGCAGATTAATGAACTGTAGCTGACTCAGTGAAATTCTGATCAAACTATTAGAAACTTTGACATAGAATTCAGACTCAGTTTACTACCAGCTGATTTAAATGTGGAGAAAGGATCATTTCTATACAGTATAGACCATGTGCTTTCCAGTACTGAATTCAATGGCAGATATAAGTCAGGTTAAATGTCTTCATAACTTTTCCATAGAGTTACATTAGTGTCTTGGTTTCTAAGTGGCATTGTAGAAAAGTATTTTATCATATGTTCAAACTTTTAACAAAACTGCATTATAGACAGAAAAGCAGAGAAATGAGCTGGTTTGTAAAATCTTCCCAAAGGCTAGCAGAATGGATTCCATAATTCCCTTAGACCTTCTACATAGAAGGGTTTCCAGAGTTTTGTCTATTCATTCTTCTTCAGGTTCAAGTTCAGCTTCAATTTCTCCTTTGACACTATAGGTTATCAAGGGACAAAGTAATGAGTGTTTTTTTTTAATATGCTTTATTGATTATGCTGCTACAATTTCTTTTCCCTTTGTTTCCCTCCACCCAGTGACATCCCCTTCCTCCAGTTGTCCCCCCCCACTTAGTCCATGCCTATTGGTTGTGCATATAGTTCTTCTCAACATCTTCCTGTCTACTCCACTCCCTCCTACTATGTTTCTTAATTCCTGTACCATCTCCCTCCCTTTACCCCCTTCCCCCTCTCTGCTGACCTCCCTCAATAATGTTCCCCATATCTATAATTCTTTTTCCACTCTCATTGCCTACATAGTTTGCCTTTGTTTTGGTTCCCTAGCTTCTGTTATTGGTTGTTGTGATACAGTTTTCATTTTAATGTCATAGTTTTGATCCTCTTTCTCCTAAACAAGTCCCTTTAACATTTCATATAACAGTGGTTTGGTTCTGATGAACTCCTTCAGTTTTACTTTGTCCTGGAAGTACTTCCTCTGCCCTTCTATTCTGAATGACAGCTTCTCTGGATAGAGAAATCATAGTTGTAGGTGTTTTCTTTTCATTACTTTGAATATTTCTCGCCGGTCCCTTCTTGCCTGCAGAGTTTCTTTTGAGAAATCAGCTGACAGTCTTATTGGGACCCCTTTGTACATAATTCTCTTCTTTTCTCTTGCAGCTTTTAAGATTCTCTCTTTATCCTTAATTTTTGACATTTTGATTATAATGTGTCTTGGTGTGGTTCTCCCTGGGTCCAGTTTATTTGGAACCCTCTGTGCTTCCTGGACCTGTAAGTCTATTTCCTTCCTCAAGTTAGGGAAGTTCTGCTTCATTATTTTTTCACATAATTTTTCAATTTCTAGTTCTTCTTCACCTTCTGGCAACTCTATGATTCAGATGTTGGCCTGCTTATAGCTGTCTCATAGGTTTCTGAGCCTCCCCTCATTTTCCTCACTTTTCATTTCCTCTTTCTGCACTGGTTGATGGTTTGTTCCTTCCCTATGTTTTGATTTGTTGATTTGATCCCTGGTTTTCTTTCTCTCACCACTAGTTTTTTATGTGTTTTTGTTCATTTCAATAGGACTAGCCTTCATTCCTATGTCCCAGTTTGTTGATTTGATCCCTGGTTTTCTTTCCCTCACCACTTGTTTCATTTGTATTTTTATTCATTTCAGCAGGACTAGCCTTCATTCCTTCCCCATCTTGTTTAAGATCTGCTGTTAGGTCTGTAAGCATTTGTATAACCAAAGCTATGAACTGTGCCTCAGAAAGATTTTCTATCTGCTGTTTCATTAGATTAGATATATACTGTCTGGTCAGCTGCGTTACCAGGATCTCTATCATGATCTGTGCTATCCTGACCATTTTGTGTTTACCTTTGCTTCCTGGGCAGGGCTGTCACACCTCCTACACTATAGGGGGTGAAGCCCCATGCACTCAACACAACCGGGTGACCCTTATCACCACGCTGTGGCATTTTCTGTGGGGGTAGGGGTCCAAGATGGATTCCTGCCATTTACTCTCCATTGAGAGACCAGAAGCCTTCTTCTCCATCCCCACACCCTCTGGGCCTCACAGTTCAAGGCAACGGGGGTCTGCCTTCCCTGGTGTTGGAATTACAGCTGACAGGTCTGATCTGCAGCTGGGGGTGCTTCCCAGGTGCTTCTCATTTCCCCTTAAATATGGGTGTCTGTACTTGCCGCCGTCCCGCTGACATCGCCACTGCTGCTGCCGCCAGCACAGCTTGACCTCTCCACCCGGGCTTTGCCCCTCCTACCCGTCCAGACAAGCACTACTTCTTTATAACTTCATACATTGGACTTCCATTTATTTTCTGGAACTTCTGGTTATTTCTGGTTTTGCGATAGTTGTATTCCTTCTTAGTTGTGGAGGGGGACAAAGCGTGTCAGTCTAGGCCTCCATCTTGGCCAGAAGTCTCCTGTGTGTGTTTGTCTCTGTGTCCCAGGCAGAGCTGTTGCTCCTACTATGTTGTAAGGGGCAGAGCCTTAGGGATTTGTCAGTACAGGGTGACCTGTTTCACCACGTTGTGGCACTGTATGTGGGGGAGGGGTCTGAGAAGGAACAATGCCACTTGCCCAGCACTTGCCCTTTTTCCAGGAACTTATCCCACTTCTGTATGGGACTGGTGTCTCTCTAGCTGTTTTCCTGGTTGTCATTCCCAGAGTGGATGAGTCTGCGGACATTCTAGGACTGTTGGTGCCCTTTAAACAAGCAGACTCTGCTGAGATACTGGCAGTTTCTGCCTCCACCCCAACCCCCAATGGTTTGGACAGTCAAAAATAATGAGGCTTGATTTTCCCTGGTACTGGACTGTGAGTTGTGTGGTCTGGTGAGGAGCTGGGAATGCTCCCCAGGTGTCCATCCTGACTTTTTAAAACATTTAACTGTGCTTTGTGCTCGCCTGCCACTGCCGCCACCACCGCTGCTGTTGCCACCACACCGCATCCTCTCTGCCTCAGCTCTGCCCCTTCTACCTGTCTGGATGAGTATTTATTCTTTATATCTTTGTTTGCTGGACTTCCATGCAGTTTCATTTTCTGGAACTTCTGGTTGTTTCTAGTTTTGAGGTAGTTGTATTCCTTCTTAGTTGGGGAGGGTGTTGCAGCATGTCTGTCTACACCTCCATCTTAGCCGTAACGAGGTTTTTTTTTCAATTAATAAAATTTAGTTGCATTTATTTAAACCAATTTATTAAGAAAAACTTAATAAAGAATAATATATTTTTCCATAAGGCAAGTATACATTATATTCTAAATATAACTAACCAAAGTGTTTAAATAAGCAAGCCAAGTATTACATAATACATGTTCACACCCCTAAGCAAAATGATTTTAGATTTGCCAAAGTTACAAAAGGAAAAGGAAAAAAGCTCTATATTGTTCTTTAAAAATTTTTCAATGATTTCTAAACTCACTCTCCTACCTTATACTTTTTGATGCACATTTGGAAATTAATCATGTACTGCTACATGAGATTATTTATGTTGTATTATTTACTGTCTTTATAGTTGTTTAATGGTTTGCTGAACAAAGTGAGTTTCCTGGGAATCTTGGAAAAAGGAAAGGAATTACTTGGTAGTTGATTGAATTTTCAGGATACTGGAATTGAGATTTCTTAGTGAAAAAGAAAGGAATAGGAACAAAGTTTATTTATGTTTCTAGAATGGGAGCTGCAGTCTCAGATAACTACAAGAGTCGATGTGGGGGGGTAAATTAAGATAAATGATTTAATAAAAATGGGGTAGGATCTATAACAAATTTGAACTCAAGTCTTAAGTAGTAGAAAAGTGAATGAGTAGGAAGGTAGGGCATTGTCCTGTAGCTCTGGATATCAGCTTTTGACTGATAAAAATTAACATTTTTAAGTATGTCTTGTTGGTATTACTCAAATGTCCCAAAATGTCTTTTGACTGAGCTGAGGGTAATTTTCTCCAAGTCTCTCAATGGACTATTTCATTTGGCTTGAAGCCCTTGAGACATCCATTCCCTCTATCCCCTTGGAATTGAGATTCTCAAGTGAAGAGTAAACGAATTGGAACAAAGATGTTGACAAAGGATTTTTTTAAAAAGGGTCTTTTTTCTCTACTTGGGTGCTTCAGTAAAACTCCTCATGTTCTGTCTGTGTAGGTACTTCTAGGCTAACCCTGGCCTTTCTCCTCACCTTGACCTTGGCCTCTTAGCCTTGTATCTGCTTTTTATCCCAAGACTCACCCCCACACCCTTTTAATAAATTCTTTATTTGGACGATGTGATTCTCAAGTTAACTTTTCCCCAAGATTTTGCCTTCAATTTCCCCTTTGCCCTGTAATCTATTCTTTCATGAAGCTTCATGTTATCAAATTCAGTGCTAGTTTTCAGAACCCCAGCCAAGAGCAAAGTCTTCATGTTTGTACTTGCTAAGGCAAAGGATATGGACATGGATAATTTTGCAAGAAAACTAAGAAAAGTTTAGCAGAACAAGAGCTCCTCTATGAGTAGATGAGTTGATGCTTCCCAGTTTGGCAACGATGGCAGCTATTTCACTGATTTGTGCAACACAGGCTCTCCAGGTAGCAGTAGGATCTCTGTATCCACACAGCAGATAGTTTGATTTGGCTTGAACTTCTCTCTGAATAAGGTCATAAAAGAGGAGCTGCATACCTCCAGGACAAGAAAGCTCAAATACTTACTACAGTGAATATAAACTACCCTAGACCTTCATAGAGAAGAGAAAGGAAATAGGGGAGGAACAACTCTTAAAGTAGCTAGTGGAAGGAAACCACTATCAAAGATCAGTAAGAAAGTATTTGCACTCTTTGCTGTCCTTTTCTTCATGATTTGTCCCCAGGAAGAATAGCTACGGATGTGTCCGCAACAAAACACTATAAGCATAACAAAATAATGCAGCTATTCTGGACATGGAGCCAGAAGACCCTGGTTTACATTCAGGCTCAACCATCACTCTGTCATTCTCCACAAGTCCCTTACCTCTCTTACCTTGTCCTTCCATTTTTAAAACAGATGGTATAAGAATATTTATCTCACGCTGTTGTTGAGATATACAAAGAGGTAATGTATATTAAAAAAACTTCCAAAAAGTAAAGTACATTATTAATTTGAAGTTGCATGATAAATTTTTAGTGTTTTAGCACTGATGGCGTTCATACTACGTGTTTGTGATTTAAATGGTACAGGTTAAAAAGAAAATATGAATTTTTAGTCCAAGAAAGTATAAGTATTAAAAGAGACCTCCAGCAGGACGGAGAAGTAGGATTTTGGAGTCAGGCCTCAGTGCAAATAGAAGGTCTGCAATGCATTAGCTATACTAACTACATTATTACAGATTATCCCTTTACATGTCTACATGTCTTTTTGCATTGTTTTCAGGATTAAATGAGAAAGCATAGCAGAGTGTAATGTCAGTTTGTTTGTTTTTCTTTCCTACCTGCTGTTTCTAGATATCCTTCTCAGTCTCCAAAGCTTGTTGAAACCTGAGAGAAAATTTACCTTAGGGGATCCTGGAGCCCAGTGGTGAATAAATGGTTCTTTCATGGAAGACAATGCTAGATAGATGCTTTGTTTAGCTTTTGCACTTGTAGTCTGCTATCATTTGTACTCTCATAAATCTATAGTACCTAGGTTGAAAAAATTTTGAGTGATGCAAGATTGACTTGAGTGCAGACAGTTGTCATTATGAAGAGAGATGAAGGGCTACACTGCAAAATTGTATGTGTATGGATGTCACTCTGACCTCATAACTTTGCTTTTTCCTGAGCTGACACTCACAAAGATGTACCTCCTGAACTTATGGCCTATAATTTGAAGAATTTATTATCAAGTCAACTAGTTGTCTTTTTTGCTTATTTATTATTATAGTGCCTTATTTATGAGCCTGTGATATGAATAGTTAAGCTTTCTTCAATGATATAGTAAACTGAGAGACTAAAAAAATAACACATATACCCAGCAAATAAAAATCTTTATTTCTTTTTACCTACAATGTAGTGGGAAGATGACTGGGAAGGCAGAACTTAGCAGAACTTTTTTAGTTCACACAGTTGCTTTGAATAAGGCAGGTTCCTTAGCACCAAGCCTATTTAGTCATGCAAAAGTCATCACTGGCTATAACTCTCCCAGGGAATCAGGGTGAGTTACTTCATTTTATATCCACCCTCTACTTTGAGAAACATTATAGGACAAACAAGTTGGCAAGAAACAGTGAAAGCAACTGTCTGGCTCTGTGGGAGCAGTAAGCTAAGGCTCCCCACCTCTGTCTTAGGAAGTTCTTGGCATCAGGGCTGACACTTGGAAATGAATGAATATAAACTGCTCAATGGGTAGTAAGGATAGCAACAGTCCAGTGTTCTTCAGAGTCAGAGAAGTTTTCTCTCAAGATTTCCCAGGTAAGTATCAATGTCAGCATAAAAACAAGACCAACCCCAAGCACCTCCTGTACATAACCAGGGTCTTTGCGTAGCAGTTGGGGCAGCATCAGTGAGGAAAGAATGTGTTAGACAATGGCTTTCACTTTAGGTCATGAAGTGTGGTCCTAAATAGTGAGTTTCTATAGACAGTTTGACATACTCCAGCTGAAACCAAGAGTTCTTAAGACTTTGATTAACTTTAATTTTAAATCCTAGCTCTAGAAATCATTCCTCTCTCTATTTCTCTCCACCGCCCTCCCAATCCCAGCCACATCAGAGACCTAGCCTTTCTCTCAGATAATCAGCAACCTCTGAGGCAGCAGAAGACATCAGCCTGAGCCTGACTAATGGTTACATGGTCCAGCCTCTGGCAGGCTAAAGATAACATCTTGACAGAAGTTGTTTCAGCTCCTGAGCCACAAGATAGAATCACCCCATACTTACTTTTCAGTGATAACAGACAGAGGGACACATGAAGAAACCTCAGAGCTATCCTCAAGACCTGAAGAAATTATTCATTACCTTTACCTCACCTCCTGTAGCACAGGAGCACCAAACCTAAACTGGGGAGCTGCTTAAGTGTTTGTGATATTCCAAAAAAACCACCCTGTGAACTAGGCAATGTGGACATGCCATTTATTACTCACATTACAGGGAAATGCACCAATGGTGGTGGGTCAATGCGAGAAAGACCACCCCTCCTCTAGGCTGAGGCTAATTTTGAGGCAAGAGATAGTCAGGAATGAGAAAACTCCAGAGTTGCCCCAGGACTAAGACAAAGGACACTGATACAGAACAGAGACTGTCCTAAGACAGGTTCCTCAGGAATGAGAAAACTCTGGAGGGGCCCCATGGCTATGACAAAGGACCTCGATACAGGACAGAGACTCTGTTCTAAGACAGGTTGTCCCCACTTTCTGGAAAAGTGCTGAATCACAGTGAATCATGACTACACTTGCATGGAAGATGATACATGACCCCTGCTTCATAATAATAGCATTATAATAAATTAGTATTATGCCCCCCAAGTGGATAATCAAGGAAAATCATAGGAGACTGCATGCTCAGTAGCTTAAAAAGTAATATAGCCCTGGCTGCTGTGGCTCAGTGGATTGAGCATCGACCTGAGAGCCAAGTGTCACTGGTTTGATTCCCAGTCAGAGCACATTACTAGGTTGCACGTCAGGTCCCCAGTTGAGGGCAAGTGAGAGGCAACCACACAGTGATGTTTCTCTCCCTCTCTTTCTCCTTTCCCCTCTCTCTAAAAAAATAAAATAAACATAATTTTTTTAAAAAGTAATATAACTACTTATACATGCACAATAAAAGCCCATCAAACCTAGCCAGGAAATACCCACCCTGTAAGAAAAGAATCCCTCCAGCCACTGAGGGTCAGTCTCTGCTCAGAGTAGGCCCACTCCCACATTCTGTGGAGTATACTATCCCTTAATAAATCTGCTTTACCTCTTTCTGCTATAAACTATTTGTGTGTTCAGTTCAATTCATTGTTTGCGATCACTAAGAACCTGGTTACCTGTGTCCACCTGTAACAATTACAAGATGTTCCAGACCAAGGTAGCGTGGATCCAGGTTGCACAAACCTACGTATGGCCTGGAACTTCATTACCTCTGTGTGTACATGAAGCAGGAAGCAGTCATAAGAGAGGAAGCTGCTCCACAAGGAGATAAGGAGGGAGTTACAATCTATTCCCAAAACAATGCACATTCCTTCTGACCAGAGACCCTCTGACTAGCCCTCAGTCATGGGAGTGGGAAAGGCCATGTACTGACCCCACACCTCTGACCAATCAGCTCCCAGCATGAGTTTGAACTCCCAACCCATGGTGTTTTATGATTTTGCCCTATATAATCAATTTGTAACCTACACAACATTGGGAGTTCAGGCTTTTGAGCATTAGCTTCCCATTCTCCTGAATGGTGCCATTCATAATAAAATAGCCAGTGTTTCTCAACTGCAATTCTCAGTGTTTAGTGCTTGGCTCTCTTAGCAACAGTGGACAAGCTCTTTCTGTTCAATAATACAGCTTCGAGATGAGGTGTTTTCTTACTGTGAATATGATGAATATGTGTAAAACGTATGGGCACTTGGGATTCACATGAAGGAGGTGACTAAATGGGATGAGAGAAACAGTATCAGGAATGGCTGCTTTTGATTTGAATAATAAAATATTATTTTACTTTTTCCTTTATCTGAAGTGTGTTCAATTGTGATTCTAGGAATGATTTAAAATGCAGTAAAAACTATTAGCTCAGATTTGCAAAAGATATCACATTTATTTTGTTCAAAAATCAGCTTATGTACTTTTCTCCCTGTTTCCAAAACAAAACTTACTTTCTTTCACATGAAAAGAATTCCCCTTTGGGGGTAAAGGTTGAACTTGAATCTTCTTGAACTCTAAAAAAATATGATTATAATTCTACTAAAAAGTAAAAACACCACACATCTGCTAAGTCACAGTTACTCTTGTCATTCTAAGTATTAGCCTTTAATAACAATGTTGAAGGTTGTATACAAGTGAGGCAAGTAATTATAGTGACTAGGCTACTACTTGAGCAATTATAAATGCTTGATTTCATTAATAGTGACATGGAAGAAAAATTGCAGAACCTTAACAGGAAAAATAAATATTGTGAAAAGTACAACATCAAAGAGAAAATCAAGGTAGGAAAATTAATGTTATTAATCCAGCAGTTAGGGTAGTTTCCAGTATGTTTTAATATTTCTTAAAAACTGGGGCCTGCAATGTTTTGGCAAAGATACAGAACATTCATTCATGAGGAGTCTTGGGTTCTAACAGTTTAGTGGTAACACTGTTGAGGAAGCCCTTGATAAAGCAATAGGAGTCACTGAAGTTGTAGGGCAGGAACAATGAATCACAAAAGGTGACAATTTGCAAATTAAATGTGGTATCTATATTGAGAAAGAAGAGAAAATATTGAATTTCCTGATGGGAATTTTTAATTACTATTGTGAGAGAAGCAACAAGCACAAATTTCTTAGGGAAAAACCATATTGCAAAAAAACAAAATTTCTGTTGTCTTTTATATCATGGGGCAACATGACTATTTCAGCAAATAATACAGGCTTGTCACTTCTATCTGGAGTTTCTTCCCATTTTGAACTGCTGAAGCCCAGTAACTTGCATATAGTAGTGTTCAATTAATATTTATTGGATGAAGAAAGAAACAAATGAATTAATAAACAAATGAATATTTAAAAAGGAAGAAAAAATTTAGAACTTCCAATTTTGAGTTGACTTATTCTTAAACTTATTTAATCATTTCTTTTCTTCTTGAGAGCTTGTTTGGAGGTTCTAGCAGGGAGCGCAGCTACTCGTATACCCTTGACCGAAGACCGGTCCTCTCCTCTAGTTGGGAAAGTCATCCTCTTCAACTGAGCGCAGCTTCGGGAGGGACGCACATGGATCGGTGAGGGAGGAAGGGGACACCCACCTAGACAGCCAGATCAGCCGAATCAACCCTGGCGATCAATGGGGTGACAGATGTCGCAGCCAGATCGCCCTCACATCCATTTCTTTTCTTCTTGATGGGTATTACACAAGAACTAGTTCTAGTCCTTTGAACAGCTTCACAAATCTACAAGGCCTGAATTCCCTTGAGAAACTGTAGTAGCAAAGTAGATAAAGTATAAAGAATTAAAAACAAGTTTTAATTTACATTCTTAGAGCTTCTTTACTTAAGTTAGCAAATCTCTCAACTCAAATTAAAGTTTTTAAATATGAAATTAATATAATACTGAACTATATTTTTTATTATGAAGAATAACAGGAAAAAGCAAAATGTGTAAACAAGTTATATATAAAAACACACACACACACACACACACACCAGGTGGATGTGCTAACTGGTTAGAGAAATTTATACATATATTTTATCAAGTTTTCTAATTAGATATGTGTCTGTGACTGCTACACATCTCATTATACTTGTTATAAGTTTGTTACTCTTGAAGGAATAAATAGAATTAAAGTAAGAGTTTTCTTTATTTAAAGTATATTTTGTTGATTATGTTGTTACAGTAGTTCCAATTTTTTCCCCTTTGCTCCCCTCTGCCAAATACTCCCCTTCCCTCCAGCAATTCCACTTCCCTTAGTTCATGCCCGTGGGTCATGCATATAAGTTCTTTGGCTTCAACCTTTCCTATATTATTCTTAACAGCCCCCTGTCTATTTTGTACCAAGCGATTATGCTTCTAAGTCCCTGCACCATTTCCCCATTTCTCCCCCTTCCCCCTCCCAGCAGATAACCCTCCAAATGATCCCTATACCTATGATTCTGTTCCTATTCTGGTTTGCTTAGTTGGATTTTGTTTTTATTTTTTAGATTCAGTTGTTGACAGTTGTGAGTGTGTTGTCATTTTAGCGTTCATAGTTTTGATCTTCTTTTTCTTAAATAAGTCCCTTTGACTTTTCATATAATAATGGCTTGGTGATGATGAACTCCTTTAGCTTCACCTTGTCTAGGAATCCCTTCATCTGCCCTTCCATTCCAAATGATAGCTTTGCTGGATAGAATAATCTTGGTTGTGGGTTGCTTTTCATCACATTGAACACTTCTTGCCAGTCCCTTCCTGCCTGCAAAGAGTCCTCTGAGAAATCAGTTGGTAGTCCTATAGGCAACCCCCTGTAGGCAACTCTCTGCCTCTCTCTTGCTGCCCCCAAGACTCTGTCTTTATCATTCACCTTTGGCATCTCAGTCACAATGCATCCTGGTGTGGTCCCCCCTGGGTCCAGCTCGCCCGGGACCCTCTGTGCTTCCCGGACCTGCATGTCCATCTCCTTCGCAAAATTTGGAAAGTTTTCCTCATTTTTTCAATTCTTGCTTCCTCATTCTGCACTGGTTGACTGTTTTTTTCTTCCTTGTGTTCCAAATCATTGATTTGAAATCGATTTTCTTCCTTTCACCATTGGTTTTTTGCAGATTTTCTTTAATTTCACTTAGCATAACCTTCACTTCTCTTATGCATTTGCCATACTCAAGCATATCTGTCAAGCCTGTGAACATCTTTATCACCAGTGTTTTGAATTCTGCATCTGTTAGGTTGTCTATCTTCTCATCTGTTAGGCTGGCTATCTCCTCGTCGCTTAGTTCTCCCACTGGTACCTTGATCTGTTCCCCCTTTTGGGCCATACTTCTCTGTTTTCTCATTCTGGAAGGCTCCTGTGTTTGTTTGCCTCCACATTCCAGGTCAGGAATTTTCTTAGAGAAAGAGAATTTTGACAGACTAGAGGGGGCAGTCCTTCCATGCATAGATAAGAAGTAATAACTGAGAAGTTCTAACGTTCCAGAGATGAAGAAAAAGGAAGCTGAGGAGAGAGAAATTGCCCAGTTCCCTCCCCCCTCTCCACCTGTGCCTTCTTCCTTTGGGCATGTCTCTTTGCTTTCTTTCTCCTAAGTTCCAAGGTCCCTTTTTTCCCCTCTGTGACTTGTTTCCTGAGCCCACGCAACCCAGGGGGCTCACTTCCTCCATAACTCACTTCTTCTACCTTTGCGACTTTTAAAAACTTTTAAAAATATTTTACAGTTGTTCCAATTATTATCTTCTTCACCCTCCTCTGTCCAGTCCCCCCAGCTTTCACAGTCAATCCCCACTCTATAGTCCATATCCATAGGCCCTTCATATATGTCCCTTGACTAATCCCTTTTCTTTCTTTCAAACAGTCCCTTCCTCACTCCTCCCCTCTTACCACTGTGGGACTGTTCCATGATCTATCGCCTCTGGATCTATTTGGCTCATTAGTTTAATTTGTTTATTAAATTACTCCTGTAAGTGAAATCATATGATATTTGTCTTTCACCAACTGGCTTATTCCACTTAGTATGATAGTCTCCAGTTTCATCCATGCTGTTGCAAAAGTTAGAATTCCTTCTTTCTTTCTGCTGTATAGCATTCCATTGTGTAAAGTACCACTGTTTTTTAATCCACAATATAATGATGGGCACTTAGGCTATTTCCAGCACTTGGTTATTGCAAATAGCGCTGCTATGAACATAGGGGTGCGTAAATTCTTTTGAATTGGTGTTTCAGGATTCTTAGGGTATATTCCCAGCAGTGGAATCACTGGGTCAAAAGGTGGTTCTATTTTTTATTTTTTAATAAATTTCATACTATTTTCCACAGTGGATGCACCAATCTGCATTCCCACCAACAGTGCACTAAGGCTCCCTTTTCTCCACATCCTCACCAACATTTGTTTGTACATTTATTAATGATAGCCATTTTGGCAGGTGTGCAGCAGTATCTGATTGTGGTTTAAATTTGCATCTCTCTGATGGCTAGTGATATTGAACATCTTTTCAATGGACATTTGTATGTCCTCCTTGGAGAAATGTCTGTTCAGGTCCCTTACTCATTTTTTAGTTGGGCTGTTTGTCTTCCTGGTATTGACTTGTATGAGTTCTTTATATAGTTTGGAGATTAAACCCTTGTCTGATGTTTCATTGACAAATATGTTCTACCATACAGTAGGTTCCCTTCCCATTTTGATGATGGTTTCCTTAGGCATGCAGGAGCTTTTTAATTTGATGTAGTCCCATTTGTTTATTTTTGTTTTATTTTCCTTGCCCTAGGAAAGATATTGGCAAAAATATTGCTGTGTAAGATATCTGAAATTTCACTGCCTATGTTTTCTGCTAGGATTTTTATGGCGTCAAAATTATATTTAAGTCTTTCATACATTTTGAGTTTATTCTGGCATATGGTGTGAGTTGGTGGTCTAGTTTCTTTCTTTCTTTCTTTTTTTTTTAACATGTACCAGTCCAGTTCTTGCAACACCATTTATTGAAGAGACTATTTTTACTCCACTTTATGCTCATGCCCTCTTTATCCTATATTAATTGAGAGACCTGGGTTTATTTCTGGGCTCTCTATTCTGTTTCATTGATCTATGTGTCTGTTCTTATGCCAGTACCAGGCTGTTTTGATTACAATGGCCTTGTGGTATAGTTTGATATCAGGTATTGTGATCCCTTCAATTTGGTCTTCTTTCTCAAGATTGCTGTTACCATTTTGGGTCTTTTTTGGTTTCATATAAATTTTTGTAGTATTTGTTTTAGATCTGTGAAATATGCCATTGGTTTTTTAATAGCAATTGTGTTGAATCTATAGATTGCTTTGGGTAGTATGGTCATTTTAATTATGTTAATTCTAATCCATGAACACAGTATATGCTTCCATTTATTTGTATCTGCCTCAATTTCTTTTTCAGTGTTCTGTAATTTTCTGAATACAGGTCCTTTACCTCTTTGGTTAAATTTATTCCTAGGTAGTTTATTTTGTTGTTGTTTTTGCTATGGTAAGTGGGATTTTTTTTCCTTAGTTTCTTTTTCTGATAGCTCATTGTTGGTGTACAAAAATGCCATTAATTTATAAATATTGACTTTGTATCCTGCTACTTTGCCAAATTCACTTATTAGCTTGAGTAGTTATTTGGTGAAGTCTATAGGGTTTTCTATGTGCACTTTTATATCATCTGAAAATAATAACAGTTACTTCCTTTTTTCCAATTTGGATGCCTTTTATTTTTCTTCTTTTCTGATCACTATGGCTAGAACTTCCAGTACTACATTGAATAAGAGTGGTGAAAGCAGCCACCCCTGCCCTGTTCCTGATCTTAAGAAAAAATGCTTTTAGTTTTTGCTCATTGTGTATGATGCTGGTAGTGTTTTGTATATGGCCTTTATTATATTGAAGTATGCTCCCTCTATTCCCATTTTTCTGAGTGTTTTTATGATAAATGGGTACTAGATTTTATCAAATTCTTTTTCAGCACTATTGATATGATCATGTGATTTCTGTCCTTGATTTTGTTTATTGTGTTTATTGATTATTATGTTTATTGACTTGCAAATATTGTACCATCCTTGCATCCTTGGGATAAATCTTACTTGATCAGGGTGTATGATCTTTTTAATGCATTTCTAGGTCCAGTTTGCTAATATTTTGTTGAGGATTTTAACACCTATGCTCATCAGAGATATTGGTCTGTAATTTTATTTCTTTGTTGTGGCTTTAACTGATTTTGGAGTCTTCTCTCTTTTTGAAATTTTTTGGAATAGTTTGAAAAGGATAGGTGTTAATTTTTATTTGACAGATAATTACTGGAATTAGTGGGGTAATCACATTGTAAAGTATAAAGATGTAAAATCAATATTGTACACCTATATACTGATATAAGATTGTATTTTAACTATACTTAAGTAAAAAATAAGTTAAAAAACAGATGTCATTAATAACTGAACTCACAAAGATTTTTCTATTATATACCAAAAAAAACAGCAAGAGAAAGACCTACTTCCTACAAAACATTGTTTTTGAGTTATCCTTGTGTAGTACTTCTGAAACTCTGATGTGAGTCACCTGGAGAATATATGAGGCTTACAGATTATGATTCAATGAGTCTGAGGTGGGACCTGAGACTCTGTGTTGTTAACAGCTTCCAAATGATGACGTTAATGTTGATCACAGGTTACATTTTTTTAAAATTATTTATTTATTTATTTGTTTGTTTGTTTGTTTATTTTTATTTATTTATTTTATTTTTTAGAGAGGGGGAAAGGAGAAAAAGAGAGAAACATCCCTGTGTGGTTGCCTCTCACTTGCGCCCCCAACTGGGGACCTGACGTACAACCTAGTAATGTGCCCTGACTGGGAATCAAACCACAGGTTACATTTTGAATAGTGTATGTTTTGTTTACTTTGGGGGTGATTTAATATTTTCTTTTATCTTCACTCAAAACATTATCACTTTATTATTAATATATACTTGATGTCAAATATAAAGTACTTCAATGTCCCCTCGGTGAGTCTTTAGACCGATCTTTTACTCTTCCTGAACCATAGGTTATATTTATGTCATAATGTAAACTTGTTGATGTGACATATTCTGATTAATCTATATTATTATTATAATACTTTCCATCATTGAGAATTTCAAATGAACCACTTTAGGAAATAACTGACATCACATCTGAGTATGACTGATCACCCTGTAACAAGCATACGTTTGTTAGCAAGATGTTTAGCCCTTTTTTTTCAGTTTATTGTGATTACCTAAGGCTGTGAGTTAAGTTACTCCTCTCTGAAAACTAAGGCTAAGCAACTAACTGTTCTCAGTCATGGTCTCCTTAAGTTGTGAAGTATTTCAGAAATAATTATATGGTAAAATTGAATGTAATAATATAGTGAAATTTGCAAAAAATTATTTAAAAATTGTAATTTATTCAAGGTTATCTCTCTACCAGTAGTTCTCAAACTTGAGAATCACCAAGAATCCCCTGGAAGACTTCTTAACTGACAAATTCTGGGCCCCAATCCCCAGTTCCTGCTTCATTACTTCTGGTTGGCTTTTCTAACAAATTTCAAGGTTATGTTCTAGGCCATGGTTTCTAAACTTCAGCATTATTGACATTTTGGGATGAATGATTCTTTGTTGTGGGGACTGTGCTGTGCATTGTAGGATATTTAGCAATATCTCTGGCCTCTTCCCATTAAATACCAGTAGCGTTCCCAATTCCTACAGTTGTGTATGGGAACTCAATTTAGAAATGCAATATGGCTCCAGCAGCAAAGACACATGAGAGATGTTGAACTTCCTGTGACTGTAAACTCTTTGTGACTATTGAACTCTCTGCAACCCCACCCTTGACTAACTGATCAGAAAGCTGAAATGCCACACAAAGACAAATGTCAAGCACCCAGGAATGAGGTTAATGAACTATAGAACTTAGAAACTGTCTGCTGTTATCTTTTAACTTTTCTTTTCACTTATGGATATGTTGCTCTCTCAGGGAGGTCTCCAAAACTACCTGCTATCTGGTTTTGTTATTAACCCCTTTAAAAAAGGGACTGCCCTGGGCAGGGTGTGGATTCTTCTTGCACCATGAAGAGCAGTGCTTTGCCGGTGTATATAAGTTTCTCTTTCCAAAGCTCTTACAAATTTAAATAAGGCTACATGTCAGAATTTAGACTTTTGGGGGTTTTCTCCAACACGTTGTGACAACCAAAAATATGTCCAGACAATGACAGATGTTCCCTGAAGACAAATCCACCCTCAGCTGAGAACAATTGCTGATGTTGTCATCCTCATTAATTTGCGTTTTACTATGTTTTGTTAAGTGGAAGAGGAAGGATGTACCAATGATGGTGGAAGGGCAAGTTCTTGTGGTGAGTGTGCACAACATTTTCCCAGGAGTTTCCATTGAGGAACTATTTGACAACTGTTGGACTAAGGAAACAAAGGAAGTCAATGATTGAAAAAGCAATTGAAGACTAAAAGTGGTCTTGTGAAATTATGCAACAACAGACCAAAAGCCCCATACCTCTTCAAACATCAGTCTTTTAGAACTCTTCTTCAGCTATGCTCTGTTTTTATAGTATATTCACCTTTCTCCAGTTTCTTTCCCATTCTCGTTCTAAAGACTGTCCAGGTCACGCAGTCACGCAGTCACCACTGGGAGATTGTTGTTGTTACCAGTGTATAGAATACGGGGAACTTGATCTTTCTCCTGAATGCAGGAATATGTTCCTAGAATCTGACATTAAAACTTGGAGTTACTTTTTATTCAATGCCATAATCACACTGCCTGCTAAGTTACTACTGTTACAGAACTTTAGGCATACTGAAAGTTAAATAGGTTATTACTGTTGCTTAAGGACATTAGTCTTAACTAATATTGTACTAAGTCCTACACAAAAGAACACAAATGGACATTTGGAACATAATCTTATGCTTAGATATCAAATGTGTTGTTGAGAAAGCACATGTGCTTAGTGTAAAAGCACATCCTGTCTCTCTCTCTTCCTCTCTCTCTCTCTCTCTCCACCCTTCCCTCCCTCTCTTTCTTGCTCTCTGTTTCTCTCTCATTGAACTGTACTTTCCCCATATTTAGACAGTATTTATAAAATCTTCCTTTGGCTCTTACATTAAAATTTTACCTTTGTATCCAAGATATAGTTTATAATCTTTGTTGGGTATTCCCTTCATTTAATTCATTAAGTTACTTTTCTGGAGAAAATGCAAAAGACTCATGGAAAACCGAATGAATAATCGTCGTTGGCAGCCTTCCGTCTCGAGAGACAATGGTGTAGCTTCTTAAGAGTCTATCTGCACCGCCGAGAATGGCTGTGCAGTCCGACTCGGGAGTGACACAGTATCTGTCTCCTCCCGTGTTAAGTCGACATCTTGCGATGATGCTGGAGTGTCCTCTCCAGTGAAGCTGAAGCTACAGAGCCTGGGCAGGGTGATATGGAGGGTCTGCTGTTGCCCATGCAGCAGACCCCCCCTCTCTTCGCAGCTGAAGGGTCCAAGGGAAAGACGGAGTCAATACAGCTTGACTTCAGGAGTGCCGCAGGAGTTGCCGGTGTTGACTACAACGTCAAACCGCCTTAGGGACTCCGGCTCCGGATTTTCTGTCGGGGTTTACTCCCTTAGCCTTTCCCCTGAAGAGGTATGCCGCAAGGCAGCGGAGGTTCTTTGGAATCAGAGTTTTCCTTCTCTGATGAATAATAATGCCATTGATATCAATAAAGGGTAATTTTTTTTCCTGTTAAAGTTGAGCTCTCACATTGACATAGAATATTTTTAAGAAAAAGTTCTCAAAGCATATATTGTTCATTTGCTGAAAGAAGTCCATTGACATTGGATTCAGATTTGTTAAAAGAGTAAAGAGAAAATTTAATTTAGAAACTATGATCCAAAGACAAAAAAATGAATTCTAAAAGGCCGCAGAAAAGAAGAGGGTGTATTCTCTTCAAATAAATCCTGCCATCCCTTCCTCTTGCCTAATACCCTTACTACTGAAGCTGAGAGTTCTTGTGACTGATTAAATTTAGCTTTAAGTTCTAGTTCTAGAAATCATTTTTCTTTCTTTCTGTCTATACACTCCTGAGACCTAGTCTTTCTTGTGACAATCAGCAACACCTGAGGCAGAAGACAGAAGCCTGGACCTGACTAATGGTCACACAGTTGAGACCTCCAGCAGGCTAAAGATAACATCTTGATGTAAGTTAGTTTCAGCTACTGAGCCCTAAAGTGAAATTGCCCCATGCTACTTTCCAGACAGAGGAACACAGTAATAGACCTCAGAGCTATTCTGAAGACCTGAAGAAATGATTCATTACCTTTACCTCACCTTCCACCAATCAGCTCCCAGCATGAGCTTCAACCCATAATATCTTATGATTTTGCCCTATATAATCAATCTGTAACCCACACACCATTGGGAGTTCTTTTTTTTTTTTTTTGAGCATTACTTCCTGTTCTCCTGAATGGTGCCATTCATAATAAAATGGATAATATTTCCCCACTGCAGTTCTCAGTGTCTAGTGTTTGGTTCTGCTAGTGCTGGGTAGATGAACTCTTTCTGTTTGGTAACACTATAAGTCCTTTTGTCAACACAGTCCCAGCATCCCATAGCACCCTCCTCCATCTTACTTTTGCTTTCCCCACCCCATTCCCACTAAAGGAAAAAAACTGGGTAGGGACTAAGAGGCCATCTGAAGTGGGAGGATATCTCTCCTACAGAGGGGAGGTTTTGGACTCTGGGCAAGACAATACTGAGCAGAATTAACAATTCTCATGATACAGGGCCAGAGCAGAGAAGAGCCTGGGAGCTAAGCACAGGATGATAATACTGTGCTCAATGGGACCAACTCCATCAGAAACAAAGCTCAGAAAAAGCTCTAAGACTAAAGGATTTGATGTTAACAAAAGCAGCTTGATAGCAAGACTAATAATTTACATATGAATGGTAAGGTATATTTAACACCTATAAGTTTACATTTTATTTGATATTTTGTTATACATACATAAATTTTTGCATTTGAAATGCATACTTAGTTATGTGGGGCTTTTAATTTTTATAAGTTTTGATGAGGTTTTTAAATAAAACTGTGAAATTTGGGGAGACTGGAACAAATTCCTAACTATTGCGTGAAAAATAATACAAGTGGACCCACTTCAAAGCAGAGTTGGAGCCGCAATTCCAAAGAAACTACATGATAGGTCTTACCCTTCAAACCTTGAAATGTTAAAACTGGGCAAACAAACAATAACAATGGAAACACTAGACAAAATTACGATCAGAATGAACCTAAAGCAGCACTGTATTCCAAACAACTGTTTGCAAAGATAATAGGAAAGCAAATATCATAACTATAATTCTTTAAAAAAATTAAAGTTTTTTTAGAATTAGCATCACTATGTTATAATTTTTCTGCACCTATAGAAATTTCTTCCTTAGCTTAACACCTGTAGAAATTTCTTATATTTGTAATTATTCCCCTTCACCTCCTAATCAGAATACTATTTGCATTTCTGCCTGAATCAGTGCTTCCTGAATATCTATTCTCTTGAATCTCAAATAAACACTTATTGCCTCTTATTTGGCTTTCTATTTTTAGGTTAACAAGTAGCATTGTAATTCTTCTCCAGTTTTATGCTCACCTGTTCAACATGTTTAAAGCTGAAGTGATATCTGCCCCCAAATACTTCCTCTCTATCCTTGGCATTCAAACCCTGGACATTATAACTAATGCCTCCTGCTCACTCAGAGCCCTTAGGACCCTGATTTTGGTTTGGGAAGTCACCCTTCCTCTGCCCTTCTGTTCAGTTGTATAGAGGGAAACTGACTTTACACTTGGATCTGGAAATGCACTTGTGGCCAAATCTTAATTCAGACAACACATTTTACGTATCACAATTTGGTTCAGTCACAATTTAAGAATGGACACAGGATCTAGGTCTATAAAATGAGAATGTATGAAATTCAGTTCTGAGGCTTCTCTTTGAGTTTTCTGAGACAAGAAAAAGAGACTTCCCCTTTTCTCATGGACTTGGAGTTTCAAAGATATATGTTTTGGAGCTGCTGCAAGGAGAGAGACTGACTGAGAATGGATTCAAAATACAGGCACGCAGAACCAGAAAGCAGACAAAAATAAACCAAATCCTGAGTTTGATACAAGGTTCTTATCAAGCTGTTCCAGAATGAGATATACTAGATCTTACAGTTAAATGGGCTCATAAATCTACTAATTAATGAATCAATTTACCATATTAAACATGCCCTTCAACCTTGGTGAAAATGTGTACCACTGTTTCAAGTGTAAATTGATGAGACTGATGAGCATAAGGAGATGAGAGGCAGAAAATAAATTTTGTTCATATAGATTGGAAGGAATGAAAAGTGACCAGGTACTGAGATGTGAGCTTATGATTGGGGAACTCAAGACATTGTCCTTTATAAGATTATAAAGAGTCTTAAGTCTGAGAGGGGGGATTGTTATAAAAAATAAATAAATAAATAAATTAATTAATTAAAAAAAGAATAATATAGGAAAGGGTGAAGCCAAAGAACTTATATGCATGATCCATGGACATGATCTAAGGGGGGGTGGGATTGCTGGAGGGAAGGGGGTTACTGGGTTTAGGGGAACAAAGGGGGAAAAAGCTGGAACTATTGTGACAACATAATCAATAAAATATATTTTAAAAAAAGTTGGAAATTTTTATGTTTAGTAGTTAATAAGCTCAGTAATAAATGCATGTAAAAAGCTATTGTTTCAGGAACTGAAGATATGACCCACCTTGACTCCAGAGGACTATAAGCAATTTGATCCTTGTGCCCCAAGGGGACTGCAAACAATCATGATGGTATCTGAGCCATTGTGTTCCAGAGGAGAGACATCTGGGAAGCCCAGGACACAGACAAAGAATCACCTGGACAGCTAAACAAATGAAGGAATGCTAGGAAAATTGCTGGATTGTAGCTTTTATCTGATTAACCTTTTTCCTGAGTTCCAAATCCCTTACCTATACGTTTTTTCCTGAATTTTAATCTCCTTACCTTCACCTTTTTCTCTTTATAAAAAAAGCTGACTTGAAATGAGATGTAAGATGGTCTTACAGGGTACATAATCCACCATCTTAGATCATCAGCAATTTGAATAAAGTGTCCATAAAGATTCAATCACTGTCTCTACTTATTGGTTCTGGTGGTGATAGGCAGCACGAACACTCACTTTTCTGATTTCACTTCTATTAGTTATTTGTTTAGTACTTAAAATGGGTTTTACACCAACTGAAATGGTAGAGATATCAAAATATACGGTGTTCATAAGTCTGAGAACAGGCTAATATACTAGATTGTTTCTTAAGATTACATCACAATAGAGTAAAATAATATTTTTCCCCAGATAATGGACACTTATAAAATCCAAACCCCTCTTAAATCTAATTTGGATTTTAAGACTAATTAATATAAAACAATATTGAATAAAACATGTGTCTTCGTCTTTTCAGGCTGCTGTAACAAAAATACAATAGACTGGGTGGTTTAAACAACAAACATTTATTTCTCACATTTCTGTGGGGGAAGTTGAAGTTCAAAGCACCTACAGATTTGGTGTCTGGCTTCCTGGTTCATACATGGCTGTCTTCTCACCGTGTCTTCAGATGGTGAGAAGAGTGAGTGATCTCCCCATTTCATGAGGGTTCCACTCTCTGATTTAATTACCACACAAAGATTTCACCTCTTTTTTTTTTAATCCTCACCAGAGAATTTTTATTGATTTTAGAGAGAGACGAAGGGAGAGGGGAGAGAGGGAAAGGGAAACATCAATGTAAGAAAGACATATCAATCAGTTTTCTCCTGTACATCCTAACTGGTGATCAAACCTGAAACCTGGGTATGTGCCCTGACCTGGAATGGAACCCACAACCTTTTGGTGCATGGAATGATTCTCCCATCAACTGAACCACAACAAGGTCCCACTTCTTAATATCATTACACTAGAAATTAGGTTTCAACATATGAATGTGGGGTGGGGGCAAAAGCATTCAATCTATAGCAACATGGATATATGTTTGTCAAGGAGATGCCCATTACATACAAAGTATTATTTAGGTGATTTAAAAGATAGAAGACTGAAAGAGATAGAGGGAAATAGGAAGAGAGAAGGAAAGGAAGTGAGAAAAGAAGGAAGAAAGGAAGAAAAGGAGGAAAGAAGGAAGAAAGGGAGGAAAGAAAGAAGAAGGAAAGGGGGGAGAAAATACATTCAACAAATATTATCTGAGTATATTCTGCACCAGAGTCCTGGGAATATGAAGTGAAAATGAAGAAAAATACACAGAACAAAACCAAACAATAACCACAACACTGTTTCTACCTTTGAGAAGTTGAGTGTGTTGTAAAATACAAACATAAAAACCACAAGAGCCCCCAACTATTGCGGCTCAATTGGTTGGAGCATGATCCTGTAAACCAAGAGGTCACGGGTTTGATTCTGGTTCAGGGCACCTGCCTAGGTTTCAGGTTTGGTCCCTGGTCGGGGTGCCTACAAGAGGCAACTGACTGATGTTTCTCTCACATCAATGTTTCTTCCCCTCTATCCCTCCTTTCTCCTCTCTCTAAAATCAATGAGCATGTCATTGGGTGAGGATAAAAAAACAAATGACAAAACACCATCTGTATATATGGTAGGTTAGCTTGGTAAAACCCAGATGTATGTAGCAGTTATTACAAGAACTGAGAAGGATGAAAAATGAAACTTGACTAGAAGCGACTTCATAGAGCAGGTGTTATTCAAGCTGGGTGTTAACTATCGAGTAGGAGTCTCTGAAGCAGAGAATGTACCAGCTTACTCACCAGCACAGATGTACAACTGTGGGTGCCCATGTGGGTTTCCATCAAAGCAGAAACAAGACCTTTATGGGGGACAGAAGGCAATAGGAAACTCCAAAAGAGGTCATCTCCACCAAGTTCCATTTCTTTTTTGAAAATTACTAGTCAGATCAGACTTGCCTCTTTGAGGAGTGTCAGAGGCCAAAAACTTAAGGCAAAAGTAATTTTTTTGTTGTTCTCTTTAAACTTTAAACAATGATTAAGCCTGTGGGCAATGAAAGATGAAGAATTCCTCCTGGGAAAAATATGAGAAATTTATAAGGGCAATCTTGTTTCTACCTTCATGGCAATGCTTCCCTCAAATACTAACCACACTTTAAAATGAGGAAAAATAAATAGGTAGTTAAGTTAAATATTATTGAGGTCTTTATGGCCGTGCTCACTACTAGGCAATCTTTGTTAATCTAAGCATTTATTAATAAGAAAACTAATATTTTTACTTATCTGTCCAAATCTTTCTATCTCTTGATCGAATCCAGAATTGAGAGCTTTTAAAAAAGAGTATTATTTATTATCTCCCTAAAATCCTAGTGGGAGTGTTTTAAATAGGAAAGTGACTGAAGGTAAGTTATGCTTTTTTAATGATTGTTTCAGCTACTGGGTGAAGACTGCATCTTAGGCGGTCAGGGGGTTGGGGAGGTAGAAAGGCTGGCAAAGAGCTGCCATAACAGGAAAAATTACAGTGATTTTGAACAGGTTGCTATTAAATGATATGGTTTGGAGTAGATAGACTAAGGACACATTTTTGAAGAAACATCAGCTGATGGAAAGAAGAAACAGGAAGATGATGAATGACTTCTAGGTTTTTGACATAACTAGATGTATGGGGTGTTATTTACTTGATTAGAAAGACAGCAGAGTAAAGCTTGGAAGTTGAAGTAAATTAAGAGTTTTATGTTAGACACATCAAGTATGAGATTTATATAAGACATCTAAGTAAAGATATCAAGTATAAAGTTAAATCTGTGAATCTGGAGTTTCAATAAGGGCTAGAGATATAAGCTAGGGCATCACTGGCATATAAAAAGTATGCCTTAATATATTATAATTCTGAAAATGTAGCAATAATGGATACCTTCTACATTTGAAGTCATTTCATGTAAAACAACAAAGATAAAAATATTTTAAGAAAAGGTGGAAATTTATCTCTCTAAATTTGCTATTCAGGGCATGTTTTGACAACATAATGACACCATGAGGAGTACTTGAGCACTGCAGTTTGGCTGAAATTAAGGGCGAGAGTATATTGATAATTTTGACAGGAGTATACACATACACATATGTGTATTGTGTACACATAAGCCCTGTTGTACACATTCAATGAAACTCATCTCTTCCTAGCTCAGAGAGCACATGTGGCCTCCACCTGAGCAAGCATCTCTTCATGAAAACAAAATATTTTTGAATCTCATACATGAAAGTCACATGATCTGTACCATGTTTCAGCTTTTGATTTAGAATTTAAACCTCTATACCTAAACGCTGAAGCTATTGGGAATTTTTCTTTTAGAAATAGGCAGATAAAAATGACATACTGAAATGCATGCTGTCAATAAGTCCTCTTATACCGTGACCCTGTGAGTACAAATGAGGTAACATTAACATTGATAATACAAATTTTATCACTGTTCATCTCTTTGGGCAACCTTAGTCAAGCCCTGCTTCCTGTCTCCCCTGTCAAAATCATTTTCAGTTATTTTTTGAAGTGTTCCTAGGAAGTTTCACAGATGTGCTCAAGAGCACAATATTCTTTAAGATTGATATCTGTTGGCCCAGATTTATGTGTGAGAGGCACTTTCCCATGACAACTTTTTTTTTAAACACCTTTAAAAAATTGACCTTATTGAAGTGACATTAGAAACAAGTCCATGGCCACTTTCATCAGCACTCAGTGTGCAACACTGCCTCCCTCATTTAGGTGATGTCCCCCGCTGCTCCCAGAACTGAAAAGCTTTTGGGTATTAGACCAACTCATACACCTTCCATTTCTCCACAATGCCTGAGCAAAAATAGGTATATATTCTGAACATCTCTGCCTGGAACTTCCAAGGATGTAATGACTTTATTGCTCAGGATCTAACTCTAGAGCCTTCCATATGCCCTACAGCACAGTGCCATTTCCCTCTGACACTCATTCTCACAGAGGAAAGCAGAGCGGGGCATTTATGTCTGTGGTACAGAGGGATACCACAATAGAAACACTTAGGCATAGGGTCAAATTCCCATTTTTCTCCTGATTCTCTTCTATCCTCTTCTCTTTCCCTCATAACTCAAGGGTGTCACTTCTCTTTCTGTGGCTCATATTTAGTCTCCATTACCCAAAACTACAACCCTTGTTTCTTCTCCTCAGTTTTACACCAGTTTCCCTACTGGTTTCTTTTCCTTGGCCTCCAGAAAAATTTAAGTGTGCTTATAAAACTATAATTGTCAGTGATGTCAGTTTCAATGTGGTGTAAAACACCCCTTCTTCCCCCCCCCCCCTTTAAAGGACAATTAGGCACTTGTCCACAAACATGAGTGTTTCTGTGGGAGTTGTGGGATCCAGCATCACATGCCAAAGGTCCTGGGAGGAGTCTTGCTCACCTGTGCATTTGGCAATAGGGAGATACATTTCAGTATAGGCTACAGAACCAGCAGGAGGAAGCAAACCTGTCTCAACCCCTCTCAGGCACAGTCAGGGAAAACATGAAGGGTATTGATTTGAGCAGACACTCATCAAAAGAAAAAGGTTTTATAAGTCCAGTCTTCCCCAGGGGAGATTATAGCATGCCTTTGGGACAAAATAAAAACACAAATTTGGATGCACCGGAGAAGGTAAGAGAAACTTTGGCAACACCACCCCTCCCACAAAGCTATACAGCATGGGACTGAACTAGCCAGTGGTGACTTCCCTGAGAGGGGAAAGGAGAGGGGTGAGTGCTTGACTGCACCAGATGTGTGGACACTGCTGGAGAAATCCATTTCTCTCTAGCAACACCCAAAGTCCTGAGGTGGGACCTTCATAACTGGGGAGAGGAAGAAGACAGAGAAAGAGGCAGATAAGAATATCAAAGGGCATTAATGAGATGTGGTTCCTGCTGACAGTACTCAGGACTTCAGCAGGAAGTCTGGCCATGAGCCTCTTGATATCCTCACTGGAGGAGTCCCCCAACAGGACTGTGGGAACCCCAAACTTCTCAAATACCAAACTCAAACCATTCCCCACTCTGTGGCTGGCTCCTCTGACACTCCCAAGTGTAAGCAGGCCAGGTTCTGTGACAAGGGAGAAAACACAAATTTTAATTGTAGAACTACCTTCTGAAAAACACAAGAGAGGTTTCCCTCAGCCAGCCTGGTAAGTTTTAAGAACCACAGAAGACATTAAAGCTTAAGAATTCTGCCACAAGAGGGAGAAAGAAGTGTGAATTGGGTATATCCATACAAGACCAAAGAAAATTCCAGATATAACATGATCTACCAACAGTATAACGCACCTAAAGACAACTAATAAAGGTTTGAGAAGGTGTTTCTTATTTAAAATGTAAAAGTAGCATTCAAAAGCTCTGAGGAATGTGAAGAATCAAGGAAATATGTCATCATGAAAAGAAAACAGCAATCATTCAATAACTGAACTCAAAGACATGGAATTTTGCAACGTAAGTTGATTAAAAAATTCAGAAGGGCTATTTTCAGGAAATTGAAGACTACAAGAAAATACAGAATGACAATTGAACAAAATTAAGAAAACAATAAATGGAGTATTATGCTTAGTGAAATAAGCCAGGCAGTGAAAGACATATACCATATGATATAACCTAATACAAGAAACTAATGAACAAAACAAACAAATGAGCAAAATAGAACAAGAGGCAAGTAAAGAAGGAACAGAGTAACAGTTACCAGTGGTGGGAGGGGAGGGAGAGAAGGGGGTAAGAAGGGGAAGGTTCTAGTCAAGGAACTAATATAAATGTCCCATGGACATGGACAATGGGGTGGGGATTGACTGTGGGAAAAGGAATAGGCTGGGTGGGGAGGAGCAATGGGAGAAAATGTGGGACATCTGTAATAGAAAAACAATAAATTTAAAAAAGAAAACAATAAATGAACAAAATGAGAAATTTCACAGAGAGATAGCAACCATAATATGAACCAAACATAATTTCTGGAGCTAAAAATTCAATAAATGAAAATTTTAAAATGCATGGAGAGCATCTATAGCAGAGTAGATCAAATGGAAGATAGAATTAATTATCTAAAATAAAGGAACTTTGAAATAACCTAATCAGATGAGAACAGAGAAAAAAGAATAAAAAAGAGCAAAGAGAGAATATGTCATCTACAGGAGTCCATCAAACACACAAATACTGTAATAATTGGGATTCCAAAAGATAAGAGAAAAAGAAGGGGTCGAAAAATTTATTTAAAAAATTGTAACTGAGAGCTTTCCAAATCTGGGATGAAGCAAAAAAATTTTAAAAAATATACTCTCCAAGACACATTATAATGAAACTGTCAAAAATCAAAGACAAAGAAAGACTTCTAAAGGCAACCAGAGAAAACAAAAAATGGCTAAAGTCCTAGAAACATAAAACTTACACAGTTATCCCCATAAGGCTATATGCAGATTTTTTAGCAGGAACTCCACAGGTAAGAAAAGAGTGAAATGACATATTCAAAGTGTTGAAAGAAAATAGTGCTAGCCAAAAACACTCTATACAACAAAGTTGTCATGCAAATTTGAAGGAGAAATAGACTTTCTCAGACAAATAGAATCTGAGGAAATTCATCACCACAAACTGCTTTGCAACAAATGCTGAAAGAAGTTCTTCAAGCTAAAGTGAAAAAACACTAATTAGTGATATAAATCATATGAAAGTATACAACACATAGGTAAAGGTAAATATATATATAGTCAGAGTTAGAAAACTCTGCTTCTGTAATAGGATGTTGAGGGCATTATGTTCAGTGAGATGAGCCAGACAAAGACAAGTATTGTATGATACCATTTGTAGGTGGAATTTAAAAGCTTAACTCATAGAAACAGAATAGAGAAGTGGTTACCAGGGGCCTGGAAATGGGGAACAGGGGAGATGTTATTGAAGGGTACACATTTACAACTAGATGAATAAGTTCTGAAGATCTAATATACAGCACAGTGACTATAGTGAACAATATTGTATTATGTACTTTAAAATTGCTAAAAGACTAGATCTTAAAAATTTTCATCACAGAAAACGATAATTATGTGACCTAATAGAGGTGTTATCTAAAGCTAAGGTGGTGATCATACTGCAATATATAAATGTATCACATCAACAGGTTGTACACCTTAAATTTACACAATGTTATCTGTAAATTGTATCTCAATTAAAATTATAAATGTTAAGCATATTTAATTCTATATAAACTAATTCTAAATAAAATTTAATAAAGCAATTATTTGAAACACTAGCTGCTACATAAAATAAATTTATGTAGAAATTTTTAAATATTATTTAAATATTTAAATATTATTTGATCATGTCAATGGATTTTATGTCAACTACATACAGTAATTTTTTTTTGTAAAAAGTTTTCAGACTGTTTAAAACTTTTTTTTCTTTTATACCACTTGGGGGGAATTATGAAGAAATATTTATGTTATCCCTAAATATTTTCTCTGCTTTATTCACTTTTTAAATTATTCTACCTCTTGTTGAAAAGTTTAAAATCTTTTTAAGAGTATTTATTTATTTATTTATTTATTTATTTGTTATTGTATTTGGAGTAAGTTTTGCTATTATAGTTGTTTCCAGAGAAAATGTTTTGGTTTTTCTTTTTAGTTTCATAGAAATGATTAATATCTGTATTAATTTTAGTTTCATCATGTTCATATTCCTCTTGTTTGGAAAGTGAACTAGAGTAAGAATTGTGTCTATAATAAAGTTTGTATTATCAACTGATGTTTTTGTTTTTGTGTATGAGAATTTTGGAAGTATAGAAGTATGCTTTTTAATGAATAAAATATGCTTGATTAAACATTTCAGTGCAGTATATGAGTATGAGTATATGTAGAGCTAATAATTCATTTTTTTAAAAATCTTAATAATTTTACACCCAAAACAATGTCTTGTTATCTAACTTTACCACCATCTACCAGGATATCAAAAACCAATATTGCAATCCAAATTTCTTCTTCAGAATTACTGAGATAACACAATCAGAACACCTGGAATTGTTACTCTAATCCCCTTCTCTATACTTCAGCCACACTGGTCTTCAGCTGGGTTCCTGAACTACTTGACTTCTTTAGACCTTTGGGCCTTTGCATAAACTGATTCCTTTTGCCAGAAATGTTCTTCCTCCAGAGCTCTGAGAGCTTGCTTATCCTTGCCATTCATAGGACAGTTGACATTCCTATTCCCCAGAGAAGATCCCTGGTCACTCTTGTCCCATTGCCCAATATATTGATGCATTGTCTCAGTTTCAGGACTTTTTTTCTTTTCTTCTTTATTAATTTATTTTATAATTTATGCCTCTCCTGCTGCCTCCCTACCTGTCTCTATAAATGAAACATGAAAAAAGAAACTTTGATTGCCTCATTCCATACTATATATTTTCAGTGCCTAGAACAATGCCTGGAACATAGTTGGCACTCAGTAAATATCTGTTATATAAGTAAATGAATGAAAGAATGAATAAGTCTCTCACATCTTTTGTGACAGGTAGGAATCATGTTCATTCTTCTTACATTCTAATTTCCCTGGCTCATTTAGGTTTCCCATCTTTGAAAACATTTTACCTCTCAGGGTCTCTGTGCAACATTTGCCTAGAGTCATTTAGTCATTAGATTCTTCACCTGTCAAACTCTACCCTCAAATAAAAAAAAAGTCACATTCACATGTATAGCGTTAATGATTAATAACATTGAATTGTTGTTAATTTGTCAGTCTTAATATTACTTTTTCATCCTTTTGGTGGTTTCTTTTGAAACTTAATATAACCAATTACATTAATGTCTTTCTTTATGGTTGGTTTTTTTATGTGTCTTTACACAGAAAATTTGAACTATTTCAAGTCACAGAAATTTTATATTTACTACTAAAACTCGTATTGTTTTACCTCTCACATTAAGATACTTTAAAATTCCAGATGTTTTTTGTGAGGTAGGTGGAAGTTGATAAACACTTTTTTCCATGTGAATATCAAACTGACCCATCATTTCTCACTGTACTGCAATGTTACATCTTTCATAAATCAGGTGAGTCAGTTATCTATGTTTGAGCCAAGAGCACAGTGTATTAGTAACCATAGTTAATTATATGATAAAACTGTATCATATCATATGTTAAATATATAATTAATTATAAAGATTAAGATAAATTATTTAATTAGTTTATTTAACAGATCTTGTTATCTAGTACCACCTCCAGATTTTTTCTTCTTCTTCAGGATTTCCTTGGCCATTTCTAAGCTTATGCATGTCCATACAAATTTTAGATTCAATTTATCAATTTCTACAAAAATAAAACAAACAGAAAACTGCCAGTACTTGATTGAGATTTATATGGAAATGACATGGTTTGGCAAACAAACCAACTTGCAGATTTATAAAGCTAAACAGAACAGAAAAGACTTTCTTTATATTGATATATGACATATTTAGTGTAATATTTATATCTTGGTGATAAATTAGTGCATTTAAAATATTTTATATTAAGCAGGTGTCTCCAAACCTGATACTTTACCCATCCCTTGAAAACCACTGATAGATTTCTGTAGTTTTCATGTATTGTTGTGTATCAATACAAATATTTTCCAAACATTGTGGACTGAAGGAAATGTAACGATAGACTTCTATATCATGATGAAAGATGTACTACACATGCTTATCTCTTCTACCTCCTGAAAGTACCACAGAAATGATAATAAAATAGCTTAAAACATGCTAAATATGCAACCAAAGAAAAGGAGAAAAGGTGAGCACATGTTTAAAGCTAGGAGATTTTAACAAAATTATGAAAGATGAAGACTGAATATAGGAGCAAATGATGAAGCAATATGGGGAAAAGGGAGCCTAGCAGAGGGATGGCTCCAGAAGAGAAAAATGCAATGAATCCTGAGTCAGAACTCTGAAGAGGCTTACAATTCAGATGCAAACGTTGTCTAACTGAAACTTTAAATTCAATTGATCTTATACTATGTTCTCTAATTTCCCCAACCACATGCAAACACATAGCCAAGCTAGTTATTTACATCCCACTAAAAAAAGAATCAAAGGATTCTTCCACAAATAAATTAAATAAATTGTCTGAGATTACCTAAGGCAGAGTTTTTGGATGTCAGTTTCTCCAGAGCAAAGCCCTCTACATGTAGGCTTTGGGGGAATCTTGAAGCATAACTGGCATGCTCTCTTCTTGTTTCCATAATGCAGAACTACCAGTTAAGAAGCTCCACCTACGTTCCTGCAGCAACAAGTCATAAATCACTGCCGACTATTTGAGGAAGTTTGGAATATGAATAAAAGATCAAGTTAAAAACAAAAATGAAACTTCAATCATTTCTTTTAAAAGAGAGATACTTTAGGAAACAAAAAGAAACTTAAAAACAGACAAAATTTTAGTATCTGTAGAGAAACTTGAGAGATTATTATTTACATAAAACAAGTATAGGAGATTGAAAGAGAAAAAAAGAAAAGCCAGTTATACTGAAAGACCTCTTACACATGAAAAATATGATATACTAACAAATTGAAACCAATAATTGATTAAAGGATCACAAGCTAAAACCTAGGAAATCTCTGGAAAGAAGGGAAAAAAAGAGAAATGGAAAATCTCAGAGAAACATGAGAGAAATAGAATATCAACTCAGGAGGTCCAACAACAGACTAAAAGAGGTTTTAAAAATAATGAATTGACAGAAAGAAATTATCACAGAAGAAAATCATTTTTTTAAAAAAGGAGATAATTTTCACATGTGAAGGATGATACTGAAAGGTACCACTGAAACCAATGACAATCAGCGAATGAAAAACCTATGCATATTCCCTTGGAAATTCAGAATACCAGAGAAAGAGGGGCAGAATTAAATCAATGGACAAGAATCAGAGAAAACCATATTTTTTATGGATTCCCAGGATTATTGAAACACTTCAAAGTTAAGATAATGCTGGAGTTCAGAACACAATACAGTTACAGCTGAAGGAAACAAAAAAAGTAAATAAATAAAACAAAATACAGAAATAAGTCATATAAAATTTCATGGAGTCAATGACAGCAACTCCCAAATTTTTTACATTAGGCTAAAATATATTATAGATAACATATTTATTTAAAATTCCTTTTTGTATATTTTCAGATGCTTCTAGGTTGAACTCCTATGTCCCCTGACAAACTCTTAGTATAGGAAGACAGTTAAATTTTCTCTTTTCACTAAACCCTCATAATTTTAAGACTATAAAAATAAACAAACAAGAGAGATAGGGTAGGAGAGACTACCACACAATTTTTATCCTTTTAAATGTGCATTAATTTGAAACAGAATAAATTAATTTTTCTCCTGTTAGTTTTTTCTCATTCCCTTTCTCCATATTTTCTCCCTTCTATTCATTGCACAAATCACTCAGAGTCCCTTTGTGATTTTTAACCACATTAGTAAGTTGTCTACTGGAAAAAAATTATCATACTCTACGGAAAAGATATATCTGTTTCAGCAGTAGCCACTGTGCCTCTTAATCATGACTGGCCTCAGCTCTCTTGTCTGTAGGATGAGAGGCATAATCTAAATAAGTCCAGTTGGTCGTCTAACTTTCATATTCCTTCTCTGGATGCAACCTCTAAAAGGTCAAGGTCCAGCCTCAAAGATATCAAGTATACCAACATTTGCAACATAGGGGTACCAGAAGGAGGCAAGAGCGAGCAAGGGATTGAGAACCTATTTGATAAAAGAATGATGGAAAACTTTTCTAACTAGGTAAAGCAAATAAACATACAAGTCCAAGAAGTGCAGAGCCTCAAACAAAATGAACCCAAAGAGACCCACACTAGGACACAACAAAATTAAAATGTCAAAGTTTAAAGAAAAACGAGAGAATATTTTTTGTCTTGTTTTGAGGAGGTTTTTGTTTTTTGTTTTTTGTTTTTAATTTTATTGATTATGCTATTATAGTTGTACTAATTTTCCCCCCTCTGTCTCCCTCCACCTAGCACCTCGCCTCCCTCAGACAATCCCCCTATCATTGTTCATGTCCATGGGTTATGCATATAAGCTCTTTGGTTAGTCCATTTCCTATACTGTACTTTACATCCCCATGGCTATTCTGTGACTACCTATTTGTACTTCTTAATCCCCTCACCTCTTCACCCATTCTTCTATATCCCCCTTCCTTTTGGCAACATCAAAATGTTCTTCATATCCATGATTCTGTCTCTCTTCTTCTCATGTGCTCAGTTTGTTTTTGTGATTCAGTTGTTGAAAAAAAGCAGGACTCTTACATATCCTTTCTATGAGAGACTCCCTTCAAATAAAAAGTTACAGAGGTTGAAAGTAAAGCAATAGAAAAAGATATTTCATGAAAATGAAAATGGAAAAAAAATGAGGTAATGAAACTTAAATCAAACAAAATAGATTTTAAAATAAAGGCTAGGCCTCAGGATGAAGCTGAACATCTCTTTCCCAGCCACTGGCTGCCAGAAACTCATTGAAGTGGACGATGAACGCAAACTTCGGACCTTTTATGAGAAGCGTATGGCCACAGAAGTTGCCGCTGACGCTCTGGGTGAAGAATGGAAGGGTTATGTGGTTCGAATCAGTGGTGGGAACGACAAACAAGGTTTCCCCATGAAGCAGGGGGTCTTGACCCACGGCCGCGTCCGCCTGCTGCTGAGCAAGGGCCATTCCTGTTACAGACCCAGGAGGACTGGAGAGCGAAAGCGCAAATCTGTTCGGGGTTGTATTGTGGACGCCAACCTCAGCGTTCTCAACTTGGTCATTGTGAAAAAAGGGGAGAAAGATATTCCTGGTCTCACTGATACTACTGTGCCTCGGCGCCTGGGGCCCAAAAGAGCCAGCAGGATCCGCAAGCTTTTCAACCTCTCTAAAGAAGATGATGTCCGCCAGTATGTTGTGAGAAAGCCCCTGAACAAAGAAGGTAAGAAACCTAGGACCAAAGCACCTAAGATTCAGCGACTCGTTACTCCACGTGTCCTGCAACACAAACGTCGGCACATTGCTCTGAAGAAACAACGTACTAAGAAAAATAAGGAAGAGGCTGCAGAATATGCTAAACTTTTGGCTAAGAGGATGAAGGAGGCCAAAGAAAAACGCCAGGAACAGATTGCCAAGAGACGCAGGCTGTCCTCTCTGAGAGCTTCTACTTCTAAGTCTGAGTCCAGTCAAAAATGAGGTTTTCTAAGAGTAACAAATAAATAAGAACTAACATAAAAAAAAAAATAATAAAGGCTACAACAAGAGACAAAGAAGGACCTAGCATTTCTCCTTCAGTGTGTCTTTCCAAAGAAACCCAAAACACTAATTCAAAAAGACATGTGCATGCTGATGTTCATTACAGCATTATTTACAATAGCCAAGATATGGAAACAACCTAACTGTCCATCAACAGATGAATAGATGAAGAAGTCATACATATAAATATATAATGGAATATGACTCAGCCATAAAAAAAATAAATCTTGCCCCCTGTGACAACATAGATGGACCCAGAGAATATTGTGCTGAGTGAGATAAGTCAGACATATGATCTCATATGGGATCTAAAAAACAAAATAAATGAACAAACAAAAGAGATATAAACTCATAGATACAAAGAACAAATTGAAGGTTGCCAGCTGGAAGGGTGGTTGGGAGGATGGATAAAAAGATTGAAGAAATCAAGCTGTAAAAATTGGTAGTTACAAAATTGTCATGGGGATATAAAGTACAGCATAGGAAATATAGTCAATAATATTGTAATAACTATGTATGGTGTCAGATGGGTGCTAGATTCATCAGGGTGATCACTTCATAATTATATAAATGTCTAATCACTGGGCCGTACACCTGAAACTGATATAATATTGTACATCAACTATAATTGAAAAATAATTATTAGCCCTGGCTGGTGTGGCTCAGTGGATTGAGCAACAGACTACATGTTCTATTCCCGGTCAAAGGCACATGGCTAGGTTGTGGTTCACAGCCTCAGTTGAGGGAATGTGAAAGTCAAGTGATTACTGTATCTTGGTATATCTCTCACACATTGATGTTTCTGTCTCTCTCTCCCTCCATTTCTCTCTCTCTCTTTCTCTCTCCCTTCCCCTCTCTCTAAAAAAATGAATAAGTAAATAAAATCTTATAAAAAACATTTAATCTATTAATTAAAAAAGAAAAATAATTATTTAAAAAATAACACAAAAACAGGAGACTTCCAGCCAAGATGGAGGACTGGACTGACACACTCCATCTCCCTCCACAACTAAGAAGGAATACAACTACCACAAAACCAGAAGTTCCAGAAAATAAATGGAAATCCAATGTTTGAAGTTATAAAGAAGTGGTGCTCATCTAGACGGGTAGGAGGGGTGAAGCCGGGGCAGAGAGGTCAGACTGTGCTGGCGGCAGCAGCAGTGGCAATGGTGGTGGGTCGGCGGTAAGCACAGGCACTCATATTTAAGGGGACGGGATAAGCACCTGGGGAGCACCCCTGGCTGCAGACCAGACTCATCAGCTTCTTATTCCAACACTGGGAAGGCAGACCCCCATTGCCTCAGACTGTGAGGCTCAGAGCGGGTAGGGATGGAGGAGGAGGCTCCCAGTCTCTCAATGGAGAGTGAATGGCAGGAATCCATCTTAAGCCCCCACACCTACAGAAAATGCCACAGTGTAGTGAGAAGGGTCACCCAGTTGTGACGAGTGCATGGCGCTCCATCCCCTATAGCATAGGAAGTGTGATAGCCCCACCCAAGAAGCAAAAGTAAACACTATACTGTCAGGATGGCACAGATCATGATAGAGATCCCAGTGATGCTGCTGATCAGACAGCAAATATCTAATCTAATGAAGCAGCAGATAGAAAATCTTTTTGAGGCACAGTTCAGAGCTCTGGTTATAAAAATGCTTACAGACCTAACAGAAGATCTTAAACAAGATGGGGAAGGAAGGTGAGTCCTACTGAAATGAACAAAAACACATATGAAACAAGTGGTGAGGGAAAGAAAACCAGGGATCAAATCAACAGACCAAAACATAGGGAAGGAACAAACCATCAACCAGTGCAGAAAGAGGAAATGAAAAGTGAGGAAAATGAGGAGAGGCTCAGAAACCTATGGGTCAGCTATAAGTGAATGAACATTCAAATCATAGAGTTGCCAGAAGGTGAAGAAGAAGAACTAGAAATTGAAAAATTATGTGAAAAAATAATGAAGCAGAACTTCCCTAACTTGGGGAAGGAAACAGACTTACCGGTCCAGGAAGCACAGAGAGTTCCAGATAAACTGGACCCAGGGAGAACCACATCAAGACACATTATAACCAAATGTCAAAAATTAAGGATAAAGAGAGAATCTTAAAAGCAGCAAGAGAGAAGAAAAGAATTATGTACAAAGGGGTCTTAATAAGACTATCAGCTGATTTCTGAAAATAAACTCTGCAGGCAAGAAGGGACTGGCAAGAAATATTCAAAGTAATGAAAAGCAAAAACCTACAGACACGATTACTCTATCCACTGAAGTTGTCATTCAGAATAGAAGGGCATAGAAAGTGCTTCCAGGACAAAGTAAAACTGGAGGAGTTTATCAGATCTAAACCACTGTTATATGAAATGTTAAAAGGACTTGTTTAGGAAAAAGAGGATCAAAACTATGAGCATTAAAATGAAAACTGTATCACAACAACCAATAACAGAAGCTAGGGAACTGAAACAAAGGCAAACGAAGTAGGCAACGAGAGTGGGAAAAGAATTATAGGTATGGAGAACATTACTGGGGGAGGTCAGCAGGGAGGAGGGAAAGGGAGGGAGATGGTACAGGAATTAAGAAGCATAGTAGGAGGGAGTGGAGTAGACAGGAAGATGTTGAGAAGAACTATATGCACAACCAATGGGCATGGTCTAAGGAAGGGGGTAACTGGAGGGAGGGTGTCATTAAGTGGAGGGGAACAAAGGGAAAAGAAATTTGGACAACTGTAACAGCATAATCAATAAAGCATATTTAAAAATAACAAAAAATTAAATAAAAGGTCAAGACCCAGGACTTCTGCCACAGTAATTTTCTCCCTCTGGACAACCTTTAGATTTTCCTATTTTCTTCAATTAGTAATGTATGTTTATTCTCCACAGCTGCCATGCAGAAACATATTAAGGGGACACTTGTAACAAGTTCTGTCCTTAAAAATTACTCCTCACATAACTGTGATCTGGCTTCAGTGTTTCTTCATTGCAGTCAATCTAGATATGGTTGAAGAATTTATCCTGTACATTTTTCTTATAACTGCATTATTTTTGCCTAAGAGTCTGCCCTCCTGCTAGGGCATTCATCTTCTGACCTAGTCAAATTACAGAAAAGGGTGACATTCTCTCCCAACATATATGGAAAACCTACTAATAAAATCCTTAATCAGCAGGGTGCTACATATTACTGCCACTGTGTGGACTTAGCCAAGTTCTAACACTTACAATTGTATTTAAAAAGACTACTGAAAAATGTGTTTGTGTGTGCTTATGCATGTTTATATGTACATACAGTTGTATGTACACTTATATTGTATATCATAAACTATCTTTTTCTTGGTCTCTTTTCTAGGGTTGCCAGTTAAAATACAGGGTTGTCAGTTAAATTTGAACTTCAGCTCAATAGCAGAATAAAAGTTTTTAACATATTCCAAAGTCTATGTGAACATACTTATATCTACTAAAAATGTATATATCTGACATTCAAATTTAATTGAGTGGCCTGAATTTTTATTTGGTAAATCTGGCAGCCCTAATCTTTTCCCATGCAGACAACAAAATTCTTAAGAGAAAGGTCCCTATCTTATTCACTTTTATATCCACAGTCTTAGCACAATATCTTTGCATAGTAGATAGTCAATTTTTACTGAATTAATTAATGAAAATACAAACTAAATAAACATAAGACAGGTAGTGTTTTTAAGTTAGTAGTTCATAAGGAGAAAATGAATCATTCAACTGAGCTAAAGTCAGTCTATGGTTAGAGCAGACTTGGTCGTAGGATGACCACACACAACTATTGAGTATATAAACATATGTGAAAGGAATTACTCTAAACTTTTTATGAGCCCCTAAACTTCTGATAAAGTGTTAAGGTTAAAAGTGATTCCAACATATATGTAGTATACTATTTCTAAAAAAGTAAAAATACTGGATTCCATAAATAAGACCGTCATGGAAACTCAATTGAACTGAGAAGAATTTTTACTCCCTTTAGTAATATTTTCCCTTCACACCGTGGCTTGTGCTAGCCAAGGACATAATTGGGTTAATATACTAATAATCAAAACATTTTTCCACAGGAAATTTAAAATTATGCAAAGATTTCCATTCAGTAAAAATAAACGTTTTGGAGAGATTTGACCATGAAGTACATATAATCAGTTATACACATAAAACCAAAACAAAATAAATCTAAAATTGCCTCTACGTATCATACTTGGTTTTGTTCATTTTTATTTTCTTATTTCTCTTCTTGTTTTGACTCTCATTTTAAGTTAAGGAAATTTGGCTTTTAACTTTTTAATAAACATCTACTGACTATCTGCTCTAGACTGCTGTTCTAAGGACTAGGAAAGTATGTTTACAGCTTCTTATAGATTAAACACTCAATTTGTCACCAAGACTTATGCTCATCTTCTGCTTTCCAGAATATGCCCTTGTACTATCCCCTCTGATCCTGTTTACTCAGCTGCAAGATATTAGGATTTCCATCTCACATGGTTGTAGTAATAATCCAATGAGAACATGTACATAAAAATACAATTACTAAACACTATAATATATTGGCTTCCATGCATTATCAGTGTGGTCCTTGTGTGGGAAAACAAAAGATAGACATGTGGACAGTAAAGAAAAAATCACTTGGATTTAACTTGATAACTACCATGAGACCATTTGTCTTATAAATGACCTAATGTCTCATGACAAAGAATAACTGACCTACTCAATTACATTGAATCCAAATATACAACCATCTTTTGAGAATCTACTATGGTAGAAACTGGAAATGTTGAGATAAAAGAGAGATGGTTCTTGTCCCCAGAGAGTCACCCATCATTCTCCTTGGAGCTTTGCATATTCATTTGATTTGTTCCTTCAATAACTGTTGAGTGTGTTAACAAAGCCTGTGTTAAGTACTGTGACTGCAACAAAGAACAGGACATTCTTCCATGACAATCTTGTGTATACCAAAACAAAACACTTCCAAAGACTCTTTGTCTGTTATGAAAAACAAAACAACAACAAAAAGCTCATGGCCTAATTTTCACCAGCCAATTGTCTTTCAGTTGCTTTTAATTAGGTGCACACTTTTCTAAAAAGATTATTAAATAGTGTGTTTGTGTGTGCTTTTTTACACTTATATGTAAATACTACATTTAGTCTTATTGAACTGCACTTTGTTTATAAATGCAAAACAAGCTGTCTGCTAAAAAATAATTTCAAGACTTTGCCAAGAATTGATCTTAAGCAGCACAACTTTCATGTATGCTTTGGACTCCTGCTCTTTTCAAGATTAATTGCATTTCCCCTTCTTTCCTTTCCACTTTCCAAAAGAATAAGCTATTAACTCTTTTCACTCCCCCAAATGGTTTATTGTGCCTTAAATAGCCTAAGCTGCTGCTGGGATTCTTAGAGTTTGGAACTTTCACAATATGAGTTCTTGCTAAGGTAATTGAAAAGAAATATGGTCTGGATTTATCAATTTTATTACACCTTTTGGATAGTGTTAATGTTAATATGTTCAATGACTTATCATTTAATATGGATGAATTGACTTTATAGTGATAGTCTAAAAAGGGCCCCCAAAGATATCAGTTACTAATTCCTAGAATCTGTAAAGATTACCTTAATTGAAAAAATGATCTTTGTACCTGTGATTAAGTTACGGATTTTGAGATGGGGAAATTATCCTGGATTATCCAGGTGGACAGTAAATACAATGATATGAATCCTTATAAAATAGAGGCAAAATGAAATTTGCCATAGGCAGAAGAGGAGGCAATGTAACCATGGAAGCAGATATTGGAGTGATACAGTCACAAGCCAAGGATTGCTGGCAGTAATAGAATCTAGAAGTGGCAAGAACCGGATCTCCTCTAGTGCCTACAAAGAGCATAGTTCTCTGACAATTTGATATTGGTCAGTGAAGTCAGTTTTGGACTTCTGACCTTTAGAACTGTGAGAAAATAAATGTTTAGTGTTTTAAGCCACCAAGTTTGTGGTCATCTATTACAGCAACAATGGGAAATAAACACACGAACACATACACACACACACAGAGTTTGTGTATAAATGTGTGAGCAAAACTGTCTCTCTTGACAATATTAAAGGATATAGGGGGGCTTAGAAAGGGGGCAAAGGTTTTTAAATGTACTGATTTTCTTGTCTTGTTCAATTGAAGAATATAGTTATTAATTAGACATTGATTGTTAGAAAAAATACACATTTAGTTACATGTCACACAAAATTAACCTTTAGAAAATAAAATGAGAATATAAAATATTTAAATAAGTTGAGGGGGGAAAAGGAAAAGAGACAGGAAATGTGACAAATAAGCAAAGCAGACTAAATGTAAGATATGAAAGAAGGGGTAAAGAATAAGTTCAATCAAATCAATAAACACATTAAAAGCAAATGTTATATTAATGTATTTAGATAGATGCTCATTCTAAAAAATGCAGGTATACATTACTTAATAATATCTATGGTGAAAAGAATTTACTAAATATTAAATATTATTTAATAATGTCTATGGTATCTCTGGGAGTCCCCCTGGCTGGTTTGGCTCAGTGGATTGAGCGTCGGCCGGCGAGCTAAGTGTCGCTGGTTCGATCTTCCAGTCAGGGCACATCAGAGAAGGAAAACTGACTCCAAAAAACCTCCGCTGCCTTGCGGCATACCTCTTCAGGGGAAAGGCTAAGGGAGTAAACCCCGACAGAAAATCCGGAGCCGGAGTCCCTAAGGCGGTTTGACGTTGTAGTCAACACCGGCAACTCCTGCGGCGCACCTGAAGCCAAGCTGTATTGACTCCGTCTTTCCCTTGGACCCTTCAGCTGCGAAGAGAGGGGGGGGTCTGCTGCATGGGCAACAGCAGACCCTCCATATCACCCTGCCCAGGCTCTGTAGCTTCAGCTACAGACACTCCAGCGTCATCGCAAGATGTCGATTCAACACGGGAGGAGACACTGTCACTCCCGAGTCAGACTGCACAGCCATTCTCGGAGGTGCAGATAGACTCTTAAGAAGCTACACCATCGTCTCTCGAGACGGACGGCTGCCGATGACGACGATCTCTGGGAGTTGGGTGTATTGACTGGGAGGAGGCATGAAAAACTTTCTGAGGTGATAATTATGCTCCATATTTTGATAGGAGTTTGAGTTACCCAAAAGCATGCATTTTTCAAAATTTAGCAAATTTACATATGAGATTTGTGCATTTCATTGCATGTAAATTTTTTTTTAAGTATATTTTATTGATTATGTTGTTACAGTAGTTCCAGTTTTTTCCCCTTTACTCCCCTCCACCCAGTATCTCCCTCCCCCAGCATCCCCCCCCAAGTCCATACCCATGGTTCGTAAAAAATAACTATCCCTCCCTCTCAGATATTAAGACCCTTTGTAATCTTGTAAAGGACAATGGGCGAAGGTCTCAAGCTCCTCTAGCTGCTTCAAGCTGGACATGGTCGTCGTCCTACCTACCCTTGGGTCCAGAAATCCCTAATAACAGTGGGGGTGTGGAGGGGAGGGTGGCCTTCCCACATGGGGAAGGATTGTGCAGACTCCAGGTCAGTTGGCTGTCTCAGGACAACGGCGTGCTTGGTTTAGCAGGCTGGCATCCTTGTTGTGTTCTGGGGGCAACAGATTTGGCAAAAAGGGTTAAAAAGCATCATTCAATCCATAACTACTAGGTGGCAAAAGGCAGGGATTAATTTTTCAATGTTCCACATTAGGAGAAAAAAAAAAAAAAAAAAAAAAAAAAAAAAAAAGGGCTTCTTTGGAGGAAGGTGTGCTAGGCACATCTCTCCTGTCCAAAACCCTTTTGCCCATTTTATTTAGTTTGGGCTGAGGGAAATAGTTTATGTTTCCCCCCTCTCAGACCTCTGGGCCCTTTCTGTCCAAGCCATTAGGATAGAAAAGAGAATTCAGTTTTAAAGTGAAGCCCACAGACCACCCCATTCTTCACCAACTCAGCCATTTAGTTCAGCCAAACTGTTGAGTCTCCGGAGGCAGCGCTGCAGAGAGGATTAAGTGAGGCTTATGCGTACAGACAATCACTCAGGTAATGCGGTCATAGGCTTATGCCCTTTGAAAACAGAAAACACATGTTAATTTATGTAACATAACCAACAAAAAAGTCTCTAAATCTGTAAGACTGTCTTATTGGGAAGACATACAGTTGCAAGGCACTTGACATTCTACTTGCCTGCAACTTGAATCTCTTTGGTGATATCACAGATATGGTTTAATTTTCAAGTGAAACCATTTTTTAAATGAGAAGAAACTTTTAAGACGGTTAGCTGCCCTACTTTACAGTCTGCCACTGATCATTGTGATTTTCCTTGAATACTGATTTTTCTCCCTAAGATTACTCTCCTTGTCTTTAAAGGGACTACATTAAGTCCATTTTTAATTTATCCTGTTCATTTGCATAAACATAACAAGAGCAGCAAATGATCACTTATGATCTTTAGTTCTGTTTTGCTGGAACTTACCCAAGGAACATTTAGGGTGGCCCTCAGTCTGCTCTTCAGTGCACAGAAGCTGGGCCACATACCTGGCATTCATCCTTGCCTGTACACACCTGTCCTTTCCAAGTCTTTCTGGTTTTCCATTGTGCCTTAAGGTCCCTTCTAGCCATCTTTCAGGAAAACAACCTTCGTTCCTTCCCTGGAGAGATTGCTGTGGACCGCACAACCAACCATGGCAGCAGGCCTTTTTATTTCGCGGGCTTTTATTACCTTTGAAAGTCATTCCCAGTTCCTTAGGGCTTTTTGGTAACAACATGAGCCCAAGCATGTCTCCTTTAGGCTTGACATTCCAGTCAAAGGCTTGTTCAGAAAAAGGAACCTCTATTAACAACTGGTCTTATTAGGTCTATGCAAAGAAACTTAAGTCATTACTTACTTGTTTAGAATGCCAAACTCTGGAGAGATCAAATAGGGAGAAAAATATACAACGTGAAGGAAAATCTTTGTCCTAATATTCACTGAACTGGCATTTCCATTCTTCATATTTTCATTTTCCCCCACTAAAAAAAATTTTTTTGTTTGTTTTTCCATTACAGTTGTCTCACTTTTTTATTTTTCCCCTCTTGCTTCCCTGTATCCTGCCCCTCCCTTCCCCCACATTCAGTCCCCACTCAGTTGCCCATGTCTGTGGGTCATTTATACATGTTCTTTGATTATACACTTCCCCTTCTTACCCCCTTTTCTCCCTCCCCCCTCCCCCCTTGTTACTGTTAGTCTACTCCTTGTTTACATACCTCTGGTTCAATTTTGCTCATTTGTTTGTGTTGTTCATTAGTTTCCTGTAATAGGTGACAGCATAACGTATTTTTCTTTCGTTGCCTGGCTTATTTCGCTAAGCATAATTCTCTCTAGTTCCATCCATGTTATTGCAAATGGTAGAAGTTCCTTCTTTCTTTCTGCTACATAGAACTCCATTGTGTAAATGTACCACAGTTTTTTGATCCACTCATCTACAGATGGGCATTTAGGTTGTTTCCAGCACTTGGCTATTGTAAATAGTGCTGCTATGAACATTGGAGTGCATAGGTTCTTTTGAATTAGTGTTTCAGGATTTTTCGGATATAATCCCAGTAATGGAATTGCTGGTTCAAAAGGCAGTTCCATTTTTAGTTTTTTGAGGAAATTCCAAACTGTTTTCCATAGTGGCTGCACCAGTCTGCATTCCCACCAGCAATGCACCAGGGTTCCCGTTTCTCCGCATCCTCTCCAGCACAAGTTGTTTGTTGATTTGTTGATTATGGCCATTCTGACTGGTGTGAGGTGGTATCTCATTGTGGTTTTTATTTGCATCTCTCTGATGGCTAGTGATGTTGAGCATATTTTCATATGTCTATGGGCCCTCCGTATGTCTTCTTTGGAGAAGTGTTTGTTCAGGTCCTTTGCCCATTTTTTAATTGGGTTGTCTGTCTTCTTGGTGTTGAGTCGTATGAGTTCTTTATATATTTTGGAGATCAATCCCTTGTCTGAGATGTCATTGGCGAATATATTTTCCCATATGGTTGGTTTCCTTTTCATCTTGCTGATGTTTTCTTTAGCTGAGCAGAAACTTTTTAGTTTGATGTAGTCCCATTTGTTTATTCTTTCCTTTATTTCCCTTGCCTTAGGAGATATATCAGTGAAAATGTTGCTACGTGGGATATCTGAAATTTTCCTGCCTATTTTTTCCTCTAGGACTTTTATGGTATCACGGCTTACATTTAAGTCTTTGATCCATTTTGAGTTTATTCTGGTGTATGGTGTAAGTTGGTGGTCTAGTTTCATTTTTTTGCATGTCCCTGTCCAGTTCTCCCAACACCATTTGTTGAAGAGGCTCTTTTCACTCCATTTGATGTTCTTTCCCCCTTTGTCAAATATTAGTTGACCATATGAACCTGGGTTTATTTCTGGGCTCTCTATTCTGTTCCATTGATCTATATGTCTGTTTTTATGCCAGTACCAGACTGTTTTGATTACCGTGGCCTTGTAGTATAGTTTGATATCAGGTATTGTGATTCCTCCTACTGTGTTCTTCTTCCTCAAAATTGCTGTGGCTATTCGGGCTCTTTTTTGGTTCCATATAAATTTTTGAAGTATTTGTTCTAGGTCTGTGAAATATGTTGCTGGTATTTTAATAGGGATTGCATTGAATCTATAAATTGCTTTGGGTAGTATGGACATTTTAATGATGTTGATTCTTCCCATCCATGAGCATGGTATATGCTTCCATTTATTTGTATCTTCTTTAATTTCTTTCTTCAATGTTATGTAGTTTTCTGAGTACAGGTCTTTTACCTCCTTGGTTAAGTTTATTCCTAGGTATTTTATTTTTCTTGTTGCTATGGTAAATTGAATTTTTCTTTCAGTTTCTATCTCTGAGTTTTTATTGTTGGTGTATAAAAATGCCTTTGATTTCTTAATATTGACTTTGTATCCTGCTATTTTGCCGAATTCACTTATTAGGTCGAGTAGTTTTTTTGTGGAGTCTATAGGGTTTTCTATGTACACTATCATGTCATCTGCAAATAATGACAGTTTTACTTCCTCTTTTCCAATTTGGATGCCTTTTATTTCTCTTTCTTGTCTGATTGCGGTGGCTAGAACTTCCAAGACTATGTTGAATAGGAGTGGGGAGAGCGGACATCCTTGTCTTGTTCCTGATCTCAGGGGGAATGCTCTCAGTTTTTGCCCATTGAGTATGATGTTGGCTTCAGGTTTCTCATATATGGCCTTTATTATGTTGAGGTATGCTCCCTCTATTCCCATTTTGCTGAGAGTTTTTATCATAAATGGGTGTTGTACTTTATCAAATGCTTTTTCTGCATCTATTGATATTATCATGTGGTTTTTGTCTTTCATTTTGTTTATGTGGTGTATTACGTTTATTGATTTACGAATGTTAAACCATCCTTGCATCCCTGGGATGAATCCTACTTGATCGTGGTGTATGATCTTTCTAATGTGTTGCTGGATCCGGTTTGCCAATATTTTGTTGAGGATTTTAGCATCTATGTTCATCAGCGATATTGGCCTGTAGTTTTCTTTCTTTGTTGTGTCTTGACCTGGTTTTGGAATTAGGGTTATACTGGCTTCATAGAATGAGTTTGGCAGTCTTCCCTCTTCTTGTATCTTTTGGAATAGTCTGAGAAGGATAGGAGTTAGTTCTTTCCTAAATGTTTTGTAGAATTCACTTGTGAAGCCATCCGGTCCAGGGCTTTTGTGTGCTGGGAGTTTTTTGATTACTGCTTCAATTTCACTAGCTGTTATTGGTCTATTTTAAAGTCAGGGACATAAATAGAGAGAATAAAAAGGAAATTGCCTTGAAATCAGTATATGTTACCTAAGGCCTTTACGATTGGCCAGGCGTCAGTGTGGACAGCGGCGTTGAGCCTTTCCGCACCTGCCCCCGGTTCGATGCACCCACACCACGGTCGTCTTCACCCGCTGCCCACGGCGCTGCAGCGACCGCTCCGCGCGGCCGGCAGCCGGTGCCTGTAACCCCGCAGATGTTTGTGCGTCTCAGCTGAAGTCATCGCACAGGCGGAAGCCAGGACTCTGTTTTCCTTCGCGTCCTCCTCCCACACGCAGGCACTTCTCTCAGAAGACAACAGGAGTGAACATTAGACACGCCGCAGGGCGTGGCTGCGTTTAGTAAAGGCAGCCCCCGGTGTGTGGAGAGCCGAACTCTCTCCTCGTACCCCGGGATTACTCAACACCTACTGAAGTCATTTGAAATGTTTCCTATAAGACCAAAACCCACAGCCAACAGAATCACATAATCATAGAATATTGAACTTGGAGGAGACCAGTGCGGCGTGTGTCAAAACTGAGTAATATATGGCACTTTTAAAGGAAAATATGATTTAAGCTCCCTCTCCCCCCGCCTTGTTGACTTAAGCTGTTTTTGTTATAACGTTACTTAAATAGGTGCAGCGATAGAGCAAAGTATAAGCTTCCTAGGCCTCTCTTTTTTTTCAACCCCTGGCTGGGCAGACACCATAGTAGCTGTCATTCTACGTTGGAATGATCTTTCAAGGTGAAAATCATGCCAAGGTGACAGCATGCCTTGGTGTGGTCCCGCCTCCACCCTCACTGGCCGGGTCACTTCGGTCAGGTGGCCAACCTGTGCTTTGTCTATGACAGTAACCTCCACCCGCTGCCTTATGGAATAAAGGCATATGTAAGTAACAGTACAGACCATAGAGTTAGCACCCAGTATATGATAGCAGTTGTCCGTTCTCCTTTGTTTTCGAAATCACATAACCACGGAAAGTCAGGGCTTATTTAATTTAACCGATGATAACGTGAGTTTTTTATGAAAATATATGTGGAGAAGGTGGGTACAACATACCATTTACTGAACAGAATGGCATTAAGAAATTCAAGAATGTGTTCAGAATGACCAGACTCATATATTTTCGAGACTCTACTAGTTAGCAATTTGAAAACCAATTTTAATAAAGTGACACTCTAAAGTTGTTTTGTCCCTTCAAGGTCAGGTAAACATCGTCATATTATTGAAATCTGAATTAAATGCATAGTTTAGCTTAATCATTTCTGGAGTGCAGAGGAAAATGTTATTTGTTTAGAGACAAGAAAAAAGTCTGATAGATTTTTCAATTAGATTTAATAGCATGAGACTATCGATTATGTCAGTATCCAAGACCTTATAAAGTCACAAAGAAGTTAAGGTGTATCTGATCCCTAGTCCTTTCCACAGTTTTTCTTTTCTTTTTTTTTTTTTCTATGAAAGGCTGAAAAATCTACACATCTCAGAAAGAAATAGCAATCTGATAACTTTTTGATGTGTCCTGAAAGAATCCATTTGGCTTTCTATGGTGGTGAAGAAAACTTTTCTACCTACCATAATACAGAAAACATCTTTTTGAATTTATAGTAATTTCTGTGTCTAATATTTTCTTCTGCTAAATCTTATTCTGCCTGAAAATAAACTATTCGCTTATCTCAGATAGACATAACAACTGACCAACATTATCCCAAATCAGCAAGGAATATATTTCAGACAACAGAATTTTCTCTATACTTTGTGTAAGATCTAAAACTAATTTGAAAGCTAATATGGACACACTACCTTTTCTATATTCAGATACATAAAGCATCCGTCACATTTTCGTAAGTTTCCATTATGTCAAGCAGTTGTATTACAATGTTCAGATTTATAAATAGATCTGTGTTTTTAATTAGTAGTACCCCTCAGCAATTCCCACATCAAAGCTCTTCAATAATGAAATCTTTCCCTAGCTGCTTGGACATTCCTGTTGTTCACATTTTGAAAGCGTTTTCCATATTTCCAATCACTGATACCAACATCTGATTTTTTAAAGTGCTCTTTAAGCACTGCTGAGAATACAAAAGAAAAACATATTCAGAGGGAAAATGCAATAATGCCACGGTCAGTCTACCATCCTTCCGGTACCACCCAGGTTGACCCTTCTCAGCCCTGCTCCTTCAGAGACGTTGGCTGGCCCAGCGCCGTGGACGGGAGCTTCTCACCCCGCGGCTCCCTGTCCTCCAGTGCCCCCTCGCAGTAGCTCCCAGTTCTGAGCTCAGTGAGAGAGATGCCCAACGTGCAGATGCTTCTGAAGCCTCTATCTGCGGCTGTCCCGTGGACCAAATCTGGCCGTGGGCCCGTCGTATTCAACAAAATGAAGAAAGGCTCCTTAGCTCACGGTGAAGACTTGCAGATACCGTCACTGCTTTGCCATTGGCCACACCCGCAGGATTTCTCTGCTCATGTTCTTTAGTTCACTCTCTGAGTAGCTCTCCAGTTCATCCATTTCTCCCTTCAGGGAGATGCCTTAGAATAAGCTGCCATCACCTCACATTGGACCCCTTCCACAGCTCTGTAGCTGGGCTCCCCTCAACCTTGCTTCCTGTAGTACGAGAAGACACTCCAGCGATCTTTTTAAAATACAGGTATGATTAAAGCCTTGAAAGGCCTTCCACATGCATGGATACAAACCCAAGTCACCACTGTGGCCTGTCTAGTTCCCACCCCTCACATCGATGCGGCCTCCTACAGTAATGAATAAGCACGTGTCCCGTAACAGAGGGTGGGGGACGAGAGACCTGGCCTTGTCTGAAAGGCTCTCTCCAGAAAGGAAATCTGGGCTGAGGTTTGGACAGTCTGTAAGAGGTGACTGGAGTAAGTGGGGAAAGGGGACAAGTATTTCCATCATTTGTAATTTCACGTTTATTTGTATGATTCGTTACTTATTGAAAGCTGAGATCACATCTGTTTTTCTCGGCATTTCATCCATGGCACTTAGCAAAGTGACTGGCAAGTTGTTTAGCCCCAGTAAGAAATTTTAAGAAGGCAGCGAGGTTACTTCCAGATACCTAAGCAAAGACTAAAATTTTAGACTTCTAGGAACATTGCAATATTTCAGGATCACACTTCATTAATGTTTGAAACCATTGTGTTTAAGACATATGACATATGTTCCTGGGCTTTATATCAGGAATGAAGAAATTACTTTCCCCCTTACTCCTCTGTGAAACATTTGGAGTCTCAGTTTCCTCATCAGTAAAGTGGTATCTAACTTCCTTTCCAATTTCTTACATTATGTGATATTTTGGTTCTGAGACTTAAACTAAGCAGAACATTTTAGATAGGGAAAATCTCCTGTCAGAAGTGAGCACATCATACATTTATCTTTATTTGCTTTGTACTTAAAATGTGTCTTTAACCAGCCAGAGGATATAATCATACATTAAAATCAAATTGCTCAAAACGTTAAATGTAGAGACCTTTTTAAAACCCAGGCAAAACAAAAATAGATCATAAAAGAATACACATATAAAATGTAAACAATAGAATGAAATAAAATTAAATAGCAGTCTCTTCATCCCAGCAAGGACACTACCTACCCAAAATTTGTGAATTCCTTTGATGCCTCACATTGAGAAACATGTTGAATTCCCACAAACTTTAACACAGGGGACCTGCTTGATAAAGCATCTGCAAAATCCCAGGATCAAAACATGCGCTTCAGCAGGAAAATTTCAAAAGAGTACAACCCTGAGGCGACGTCCCCCAAGCTGAGTGTGTCACGAACTAAGTTGGGCCCCTTGCGTGTCAAGACAAACTTTCTGCAACGCTTCTCAACAGGACATTTACAAAGAGAAAAGCAAACAGGCAACACAGCAGTAGGTATTTTTTAATATATTTCAGATTTTAGTCAAACAAAAACAACATATGGGATTCTGAAGTAATTCTATAATGAATAAAATAAGAGATTTTGAACCTCTTCATACCCAAACTAGTGGATTTTATTCTCATGATTTTATGAGGCCTCAGAGGTGAGTTCTGGTTCATTCGGGAATGCACCTGACCTGGGGCATCAGAAAAACAGAGTTCAAGTTCAGTTATATAATGTGACCTTAGTTTCTCAATATTCAATGTAAATGTAAGGGTGTAAAAGAACAGACTCTGGAGGCCGACTTTCTGGTTTTTAGTCCCAACTGCACCTCAGAAAAAAATGACTCAAATAACTTCCTATTTGGTAAATGAGGTGTCATGTATTTTTTTAGAGTAGCCACTAAAGAATAAAAAGTTATAAATTCCAAGTAGAGGATGGAAAAATGCAATGACAAAAAATAACACAATCACAGGAAAGCAGAAAAATAAAAAGGAGCAATATAAACCGGTTGTGCAAGGAGCACACACGGACAAAAACGGACGGGAGAATGTAAGCCAGAATACATCAGCAATTACACTAAATATAAATGAACCAGGTGTTATCATTAAAAGGCAAAGATAGATTGAAAGTGTAAAAACCAAATAAACACTTTTTATTGAAGATGCATATTAAAAATAATACAGAAAGAATAAATATTTAGAAGTTGGAAATAGGTAGACCTTTTAAATATTATTCTCCCTCCCCCCAAAAATGAAATTTTAGTTATGGCAACATCAGAAAAAAAGAGATGTTATGGCTAAAGCACCACTGTATTTCAGCAGGGTCATGTCACAACGAGAAGAGATGTAATAGACCACAGGTCACGAAGAGCTTATAAAATTTTAAACTTTATTGCATCTAATACAATGGACTGGAGTGCTTTACGGAGGAGCGACGCTGCAAAGGACAGAAAGAGAAAGATGTTCCGTGCTAAGGGGTGGACAACGGAGCAGAGGCGGGGCCGGCACGCTGGAATCGGCTGACGTAAAGGCTGGTGCTGGCGGATGATAATCACGTTCTCTTGACTTGACCTTAACTTTAAGGGGCTGTAGCATCCTGATAGCAGCCGTTCTGTTTGTGCTGGCTGTGAACACATATATCAGATTCAGCAGCCCCTCCCACCAGTGTACCGACCTCATCTTGCCCATTTCCAGTCATGTGTCTGATTAACCTCCGAGTCCCAGGGCACCAGGGTCAGAAGTGTGAGTTCCTTCTATAAACACAGGGCCCAGCTTAGCACCACTATTTTTTTCTCAGAAAATAGAAAATAAATGTTCACTATAACAATGAGTGTGATCAACGGCTTATAACGGAGCCAAGGGAGAGGCGGCCCGGTGCGGCGGTGAACAGCTGCCCCTCTTCCAGGAGGTCTGACCCGGGGCTGGTCTCCGTGCCTCTGTGCTCTTGTTGGCAAGATGCGCCTCACGGTGTAGCGATGAGGATTCAATTAGTTAACTCCTCTAAGGCACTCTGAGCAGGGCCATATTTAAGTGGTTAGTTATACTATTACTATGAATAACATTAGTTTTATTACTGAGAGAGCTGAAAAAATGTCACATGGCTTATTCAAAAAAAATTCTCAATTCCATAGGAACTTCTTCAGTTTTTAGAATGTATGATGTTACTTTTGTTTGCCAAAAGTAATTCCCACAAATCTTCAGCACACACCAGCAAACTGCTAGAATCTGGGGAGACCGGCGGGCCACCAGAAAGCGAGGAAGAGCTCCCACGCTGTGGGCAGGGACGGCGCTCATCCCCACAGAGGCACAGTACGTGCTCAGGACAGACGTGTGCAGAGGTTGTGTGGAGCCTTAAGGCCATCGGGCAGTTGGGAATTTAAAGATTTTCTTTTTATTGTAGAAACTCTGGGAGTGGAAAAGAAATAGTTTTGGACTTTCCGGCTGGCCAAGCTGAAGGTCCACCGAATGAGGGGATTTATTTCCAAGGCTGCTTGTCACTCAGACATCATACCAGGATCCCATGTGGCTCTGCCAGGGCAGAGGCTGTGAGTGCCCGCTAGCCACCCAGCAAAGATCTGCGCTTTCCTTCCCTCCTGAGCAGTTGTTGCTGAGAACAGCAGCCCAGCAAGGAGAGACGTTTTCCGACACCTCTGACATTGGGTGGGGTCCTGGGACGCAGTCCAGTGAATGCAAAGTGGGCTGCGTGCTGTTGTTTCTCTAAATCTCTTGTGAGACTCGCCCCTCTCTCCTGCCTTCTCTTGGACACCCAGTGCTTCCTAAACCAGGTCCGTGCTTCAGGGAGAGGGGCCCTTACCACCGCCTAGACCTGATGAGGTGAAAAGTAAGTTTCCATTACGTTCAGCCACAAAGAATCTGGGCTCTGTTTCGGCAGCTAGCGTTACATCGCTAATAAAAGGGTATAAATGCGAGAGCAGCGATGCCCGGGAGCAGTGACGGTCAGGCCATGAGGCCGGGCTCACACCTGACCACAGCCTTCAACAAGCAATGGCCATGCCGCTGCCCGGTTAGACTCCCGATGGGAAAGCATCAGACCACTTCCTGTGAGAGTTCCCGAGCCTGGTTTCGCCGTCTTCCTCCATGATTCAGAGATTCCAGTACTTTGAGGAGCTACTAAACGTTCATGAATGCAAGCGTTTTCCTCACCAGTGAGGTTCGGTTAAACTTTGAATAAACATGCAAATATCTTGGGGCTGATTTAAAAACAAAATACACGCCGATCCCTTTGGAAGCCTGGATATTAACAACGACTGTGATTATAGTGGTCATGGGGTGAAATCATCTACAACTAGAGGAGCTACAAGGCAGTAGCTACACCATTTCTGAGCAGAGGGGAAGTGGCCAGGCCTTCCCCGGGCCACGGTTTCCTCGTGATTAAATCATTGCCTCTGCCAACCTCCGCCCCAGGAGACACCCGGCTCTGCATGGCTCTGAAAAGACGCAGAGTACCTGTCAGAAACAATCACTGGGGTTAAGAAAGAGTGAGGATCTGATTTTAGTGAAGGAAAATGTTTATGTATTGACAAAGAGACTGCAAGGCTTTCGTAGATTTAGTGCTATAATAAAGTGATTATACAGGACCCCACCCTGGCTGGTTTAGCTCAGTGGATTGAGCGTCGGCCTGCGAGCTAAGTGTCGCTGGTTCGATCTTCCAGTCAGGGCACATCAGAGAAGGAAAACTCTGACTCCAAAAAACCTCCGCTGCCTTGCGGCATACCTCTTCAGGGGAAAGGCTAAGGGAGTAAACCCCGACAGAAAATCCGGAGCCGGAGTCCCTAAGGCGGTTTGACGTTGTAGTCAACACCGGCAACTCCTGCGGCGCACCTGAAGCCAAGCTGTATTGACTCCGTCTTTCCCTTGGACCCTTCAGCTGCGAAGAGAGGGGGGGTCTGCTGCATGGGCAACAGCAGACCCTCCATATCACCCTGCCCAGGCTCTGTAGCTTCAGCTTCACTGGAGAGGACACTCCAGCGTCATCGCAAGATGTCGATTCAACACGGGAGGAGACAGATACCGTGTCACTCCCGAGTCGGACTGCACAGCCATTCTCAGCGGTGCAGATAGACTCTTAAGAAGCTACACCATCGTCTCTCGAGACGGACGGCTGCCGACGACGATATTGGTCTATTCAGACTTTCTGCTTCTTCTTGATTCAGTTTGGGAAGACTATAGGTTTCCAGGAATCTGTCCATTTCCTCTAGGTTGTCAAATTTCTTGCCATACAGTTGTTCATAATAATTTCTTATAATCCTTTGTATTTCTGTGGTATCAGTTGTGATTTCTCCTCTTTCATTTCTGATTTTATTTATTTGGGTCCTCTCTCTTTTTTTCTTGATGAGCCTGCTTAAAGGCTTGTCAATTTTGTTTATTTTTTCAAAGAACCAGCTCCTACTTTTGTTGATCTTTTGAATTGTTAGTTTAGACTCTATGTCATTTAATTCTGCTCTGATCTTGATGATTTCCTTCCTTCTACTTGATCTGGGCTTTGCTTGTTGTTCTTCCTCTAGATCTTGTAGCTGTAGGGTTAAATTTTTTATTAGATATTCCTCTAGCTTTTTTAGGTAGGCCTGTATTGCTATGAACTTTCCTCTTAGGACTGCTTTCGCTGTATCCCATAGGTTTTGGGTTGTTGTGTGTTCATTATCATTAGTTTCCAGAAACTTTTTGATTTCTTCCTTGATGTCATTGTTAACCCATTCATTATTTAATAGCATGTTATTCATTCTCCATGAGTTTGAATGTTTTTGAGTTTTTTCCTTGAGGTTGATTTCCAATTTTAAGCCATTGTGATCTGAGAAGATGCTTGATATAATTTCAATTTTCTTGAATTTGTTAAGGCTTGTTTTGTGTCCTACCATGTGGTCTATCTTTGAAAATGTTCCATGTGCACTTGAGAAGTATGTATATTTTGCTTCTTTGGGGTGAAAACTTCTATATATATCGACTAAGTCCATTTGATCTAGAGTGTTGTTCAGTGCCTCCATATCTTTGGTGTTTCTTTGCTTCGAAGATCTGTCCATTGTTGACAATGGGGTGTTAAAGTCCCCTACTATGAGTGTGTTGTTGTCTATATCTTTCTTGGAGTCTTTCAAAAGTTTCCTTACATATTTGGGTGCTCCTAAGTTTGGTGCATATATATTTATAAGGGTTATATCTTCTTGATGGATTTTTCCCTTAAGTATTATGAAATGCCCTTCTTTGTCTCTTTTTATGGACTTTGCTGTGAAATCTGTTTTGTCTGATATAAGTATTGCTACCCCAGCTTTTTTTTCATGTCCATTTGCTTGGAATACATTTTTCCATCCCTTTACTTTCAGTCTGTGTAGATCTTTTGTTCTAAGGTGGGTCTCTTGTAGACAGCATATATGTGGGTCATTCTTTCTAATCCATTCAGCTACCCTATGTCTTTTAATTGGAGCGTTTAATCCATTTACATTTAAGGTTATTACCGATAAGTACTTATTCATTGTCATTTTTCCCCTTTGTACTCGTGTTCTTCTCTGTCTCTCTCTGTTTCTTTATCTTCTTAGAGCAGACCTTTTAGCATCTCTTGCATTGCTGGTTTGGTGGAGATGTATTCTTTTAGCCTTCTTTTGTCTTGGAAGCTCCTTATTTCACCCTCCATTTTGAATGAGAGCTTTGCTGGGTATAGTATTCTAGGTTGTAGGCCTTTGTTTTTCATTGCTTGGAATACTTTTTGCCATTCCCTTCTGGCTTGTAGTGTTTCTGCTGAGAAATCTGATGATAGCCTTATTGGAGTACCCTTGTATGTTATTAGTTGTTTTTCTCTTGCTGCTTTTAGGATCCTCTCTTTGTCTTTGAATGTTGCCATTTTAATTATGATGTGTCTCGAGGTGGGCCTGTTGGGGTTCATCTTCATTGGGACCCTCTGTGCTTCCTGGACTTGCGTGACTCTTTCTCTCGTCATGTTAGGAAAGTTTTCTGTCATTAGTTTTTCAAAGAGGTTTTCTATCCCTTGCTCTTCTTCTTCTCCTTCTGGAATTCCTATGATGCGGATATTATTACGTTTCATGTTGTCCTGCAGCTGTCTTAGAACCTCTTCAGTCTTGTTCAGTCTTTTTTCATTTTGTTGCATTGTCTGGGAGTTTTTGTGTAGGTTGTCCTCCAGCTCGCTGATCCGATCTTCTGCTTCCTCTAGCCTGCTTTTAATTCCTTCTACTGTGTTCTTCAATTCAGAGATCGTATTTTTCATTTCCTCCTGGCTCTTATTGATAGCTTCTATGTCCTTTTTCATGCTCACGTAATTTTCTGTGAGTTCCTTGTAGTTTTTCTGGAGTTCTTTGAAGTTTCCGCTGAGCTCATTCAGCTTCTCCATAATCCATGTTTTGAATTCCATATCTGATAGTTCGCTCCCCTCTATTTCATTTAGCACTCTTTCTGGGGATTCTACCTTTCCTTTTGATGGGAGGTTGTTTCTCTGTCTCCCCATTTTTTTGACTCCTATTGTTTGTTGGTGCTTCTTGGAATGATCTGCACTTCCTGGATCTGCCTCCGGTGGCGTCAGATCATGTACCAGTCTGGCCCTAGCAGCCTGTTGGAGACTTCCAGGGATCTACTGCTGTTGTCTGTCTTCTTTGATTGTTAATCTATTCAATCTGTGATTAGCTGTCAGGCTTAAGGACTGTGGGTGTGGCAGCTTAAGTCCTGTAGGCAGGGCTTTTGCTTCCCCTCAGGCTGACGCCACCTGGAGGGGAATGGTCTACCCGCAGTACTGGGGATGAGTCAGCACCGGGACCCAGTCAGCCGCTCCTCCAGTTCTCCCCCCAAAGCCACCGCGCCAAACTCTCCCCAGGCGTCCCCAGTCCTCTCCGCCTTCCCTCCGCTCGAGCCTAGGGTAAGTGGTGGCCAAAATATTTTCGTATGTGATCCACTTAAGAGCTCTTTTTCTCCTGCTGTTTCTCTCCGGCTAGCAAGAAAGCCTGTGGCTTTTCGCTTTTCACAGCTGATACTATTTTACTTTCCACTCTGTCGCTGTAGGCTGGGAAGCCCAGCTGGGGGTTTAGACCCTGCCCTTCTCAGGGGGAATCCCCGGCTGCTGAGCTGTTTCTCAGTCCCTTCAGCAGCCACCCGTGTGAGCCCAGCCAGCCCTTCCGCGTCTCCGCACTCCCTACCGGTCACGTTGTGATGTAGCGGCCTTTTCTGTCTCTCCGTGGTTATAAGACTTCTTTCCAGCTAGTGTTCCGTTGGTTATTTCAGATGATTTCTCCAAAATTAACTTGTAAATCCAGACTGGTCCTGGGAGGAGGTTAGTGTAGCTTCCACTTACTCCTCCGCCATCTTGGATCTCTCGCATGTAAATTTTATGTATAGAAAAAATTAAACAAATATTGACATCTAGTTAATGATATGCAAATGTAAGTATTTAGTTGCAAATGCACTGATTTATGAAATTTATCTTGAAATATATAGTAAAACAAATAGATTATTGGGTGACTAGATATGTGATAATGCAAGTGTAGTAAAAAGAATGATGGTAACAAATGCTGATAGCTATTTTTGTGCTAAGCATTTTTGCCACAAACATCTCTGTCACAAGAATTTTTGCCATAAATATTTTCACCGCACAATTGACCATAACACAATTTCCTGTAAAAGATAAAATAACTGGATGACAATTTGGTTTACATTTGGCAGACTTAATATATTCAAGCTAGTTGTCAGTTTGGTTTCATTTCTACATTGACAAATTTTTGTATTATATAAATCTTAACCTTCATAATTCCCATTTTTATATTATATAAATCTTAGCTTTCATAATCAAAATATAGTGACAAGTAGATATGGTGGTCTGAAAATAGCAGATGATAGCAACTACATCTAAAGTCTTTTTTTTTTAAATTGATTGTGTTGTTACAATAGTTCCAATTTTTCCCCCTTTGCTCCCCTCTGCCCAGTACCCTCTTCTCCCAGCAATCCCACCCCCCTTAGTTCATGTCTGTGGGTCATGCATACAAATTCTTTGGCTTCACCCTTCCCTATATTCTGCTTTTTGTTAAATTAATTAATTATTTTTTATAACAATAAAAAATAACAATTCCTCCTTCTCAGACCTAAGACCCTTTATAATCTTATAAAGGACAATTGTCGAAGGTCTTGTGCTCCTCTAGCTGCTTTGAGCTGGACATGGTCATCATCCTACCTACCCTTGGGTCCAGAAATCCCTAATAAGAGTGGGGGTGTGGAGGGGAGGGTGGCCTTCCCACAAGGGGAAGGATCGTGCAGACTCCAGGTCAGTTGGCTGTCTCCGGTCAACGGCGTGCTTGGTTTAACAGGCTGGTGTCCTTGTTGTGTTCTGGGGGCAACAGATTAGGCAACAGAGTTAAAGGGCATCATTCAATCCATAACCACTAGATGACAAAAGGCAGGGATTAATTTTTCAATGTCCCATATTAGGGGGAAAGAAAAAAATAAATAAATAAAGTCTAATTGCAAAGCTGTATGTAAAGCCAGATTATACACTACACTACAAAATGATAACATATCAGTCTGCAAATCCTTCAGTGAGCACTCATTCCTGTCACCCAAGTTTACCAAACTATGGCAAATATGAAAGAGGAGGGTACTAATTCACAATAGTCTTCAAGAACATTAGTTATTGATTCTTTAGTTGAAAACTCATACCTCTCTTAGTGAAGAAATTATAACAAAAAGAAAAAGTGTGATGCCAAGTCGTGGAAATGACTCAAGTACAAAAAGTGTTAATACTGTGAACAGAAGTCTTCAAAGATAATGTATCTTGATTTTTTTCAATAAAGTCTTTTAATTTTATTAATTTTTAGTGTTTTATTATGTCTTTTAAAAAAAGATTTTACTTATTTTCAGAGAGAGGGAAGGAAGGGAGACAGAGAGGGAGAGAAACATAGTTGTTGTTAGAGAAGCTTTGATTGTTTGCCTCTCACATGCCCCCAACCAGGGACCTGGCTTGCAACCCAGGCATGTGCCCTGACCAGGAATTGAACCAGTGAACTTTCTGTTCACAAGTTGGCACGTAGTCGACTGAGCCACACCAGCCAAAGTATGTTATGTCTCTCTTTCTTTTTTTTTTTTTTTTTTTTTTGTCTTTTATAGCAAAATCACCTTATGGTCAATAAGTTGTACTGCAAAAATGTTTGCAGAAAAAATACTTGAAGCAAAGATATTTATGGCAAACATGGTTAGGACCAAAACACCCAGAGCTGCATTATTCATATAGCCAAAAAATGGAAACAATTTGCCATAGACTGAATGTTTGTGTTCTCCTGCAAATTTGTATGTTGGACTTTTACCTCTCAATGTAGTGGTATTAGGAGGTAGGGCCTATGGGAAGTGATTAGGTCATGAAAATGGGGCCTTTATAAATGGGATTAGCACACATAAAAGAAACTCCAGAGAGCTCTCTCTCCCTTCCTGGATGTGTGGACCAAGATAGCAGACACTAGGTCTGCTGTGATGCGATCTTGAACTTCCCAGACTCCAGAACTGTGAGAAATGAATGTTCATTGTTTAAGTCACCCAGTCTGTGGTATTTTTGTTATAGCAGTAAGAGCTAAGACATAACCCAAATGCCCATCAACTGATGAATGGATAAAAAGAATGTGTTGTTTGTGTGTGTGTGTAAGCTTCCAAAATAAACAAGCAATTCTTGGACACCAGTGGGTGTCTGAGAACTCAACTCAATTCTGACACTGTCTGCCTGAAGTAGAATTAGGTTCTATGGATAAAGGACTCACTTCCACAACACTGATCTTCACTACAGATACCAGTTGAAAACCCAGGTTGTTATCTGTGCTTCTGGCTTATTGGCTGTAAATCAGAAGTTCCCATGTTCCTCTGCTTTGGTTTGATTAATTTGCTGAACAACTCACAGAACTCAGGAAAACCCGTTTACTCACTAGATTAACAATTGATTACAAAGGATATCAAAGAATACAAATCAACACCCAGATGAAGAGATATATAGGATAAGGTCTGGAACAAAGGAGCTTCTATTCTTTTAGTTTGGGAGCTGGTGTGGAGGCACCTGGAGCATTTAGATCCTCAGTGAGGAAGCTTTTTACAACTGGGGCCAAGAATCTATCCTTCTGGGTTTTTATGGAGGCTTCATTACATAGTCACCGGAAGACCAACTAGCAACTATTCATAGATAAGACACCATTGAGAAAATCCCAGAATCACAGAGGTGAGGCTGAAGCTCAGCCAATCATTAACCATTGGAGATTGATTCAACCTCAAGCTTCTCTCCCCTCCCTGGAAATTTCCGGGTGGGACTGAAAGCCCCCATCCTTAAGTGCTTTCCAGAAGTCATTTTAGTCATATAACAAAAGACGCCTTGGTCATTCTCAACATTTGGAAAATTCTGAGCGTTTGGGGAACTCTGTACCAGAAACAGGGATGACGATAAAATAAATATTTCTTATTATAAATCACAGTGTCCCACCATACAATCTAATATTATTCAGCTATAAAAAGCAATAAAGTACTGATACATGCTACAACATGATTAAACCTTGAAAACAACATTATGCTAAGTGAAAGAAGCCAAATATAAAAGGCTACATATTGTATGATTACGTTTATATAAAATATACAGAAGAGGCAAATAAAGAGAGATAGAAAAATAAACTAGAGGAGCTGGAGATGACTGTTGATGGGTACAGAATTTCTATTTTGGAATGGAAACAATGTCCTAGGGTTAGATAATGGTAATGATTGCACAACCTTGTGAACATATTAAAAGCCACTTAATGGTGAATTTTAAGTTATGAGAATTATATCTCAATAAAATGACCAAAAAAGTAAATCTGATGGTATTAATGATAGAATCTAGGTAGTGAGTATATGACTTCTAGTGTTAAAATCTTTCCTATTTCTATGTATAATTGAAAATGCAAAACTGTTGTGAAAAAATTAGGGGCCAAAATTTCTTGATATTAATCCCTACTCTTTCATGGCCTGGATTTTGATGGATTTTTTGCTTAGCAGAGCCTTGAACCTGATAGCACCATGACTCACATAACTCACCTTTTTAAGCACTCAGGCAGCCATGAAATAGAGAAATATAGTGTAGAAACTGCTCTTAAAAATATCAAGCACCTTCCACAGCCCAAAATTTAAAACTGCAGAAAATGGAAATCCAGGCCAGTGCTCTGAACCAGATGCAGGCAAAAAGCAGTTAAGAAGGAATGAAAACAGCTCAGGGCCCGTCAGCCCTAAAGACTTTGATACTGAGCCTAACTTTTGCCTCACTCTAGGATTTCAAAATTGTTTCTTATGAAAATAGACCTTATTTTTCCAAGTGTGATTGGCCTAGCACCTAGAGAAAAGTGATTCTGTAATTGGAAAGTGGGAGCAGAGAGAGAAGGAATGCCTTGTGCACATAAGTTTTGTTCTCTTATGGAATAAAAACTTATTGGGGCAGTAGTATCCTGTGAGTCTCCACCATGATGTGAGCCTCTCAACAGACATGGATGATGTGACACGGTTAAGATACATTAATATAAATTTCATGTACTTTGCTTAGATATAATATGTTTACTGAGACCCACAAAGACATTCCTAATGTTATGAAGCTAACAATACTCAGAAGTGGAATGTGAACTATTTTCTCAACCAGTTTTCAGTCCCATCGATGGCAATAGTGTTCTCCATATTTGGTATTGAGTGAATACTCTTATAAGAAGATCCCAGAAGAGAGAAAAGAGGAAAACATTAAAATAAGAAACATACTTCTATTTGAAGCAAGTTATTGGGTAAGGTTTTGAGAATTTTCACTGGAGGTGATATTAATGGACAGAGTTGAGATCTGGTACTACCAATAGATAATCTTCTCCCTTTCCCTTTATTAAAAAAATTTATTTTATTGACTATGCTGTCACAGTTGTCCCAATTTCTTTTCCTTCTGTTCTCCTCCACCCTGTGACCCTCCTTCCCTCCAGTTGTCCCCCCCCACACTTAGTCCATGCCCACTGGTTGTGCATATAGTTCTTCTCAACATCTTCCTGTCTACTCTACTCCCTCCTACTATGCTTCTTAATTCCTACATTATCTCTCTCCCTTTTCCCCCTTTCCCCTCCCTGATGACCTCCCCCCAAAATGTTCCCCATACCTACAATTCTTTTTCCACTCTCGTTGCCTACTTAGTTTGCATTTGCTTCAATTCCTTAGCTTCTGTTGTTGATTGTTGTGATAGTTTTTATTTTAATGTTCATAGTTTTGATCCTTCTTCTAAACAAGTCCCTTTAACATCTCATATAACAGTGGTTTGGATCTGATGAACTCCTTCAGTTTTACTTTGTCCTGGAAGCACTTTCTATGCCCTTCTATTCTGAATGACAGCTTCAGTGGATAAAGTAATCGTATCTGTAGGTTTTTGTTTTTCATTACTTTGAATATTTCTTGCCAATCCATTCTTGCCTGCAGGGTCTCCTTTGAGAAATCAGCTGATAGTCTTATTGGGACCCCTTTGTACATAATTCTCTTCTTCTCTCTTGCTGCTTTTAAGATTCTCTCTTTATCCTTAATTTTTGACATTTTGATTATAATGTGTCTTGGTGTGGTTCTCCCTGGGTCCAGTTTATCTGGAACTCTCTGTGCTTCCTGGACCTGTAAATCTATTTCCTTCCCCAAGTTAGGGAAGTTCTGCTTCATTATTTTTTCACATAATCTTTCAATTTCTAGTTCTTCTTCTTCATCCTTTGGCAATCCTATAATTCAAATGTTCATTCACTTATAGCTGTCTCATAGGTTTCTGAGCCTCCCCTCATTTTCCTCACTTTTCATTTCCTCTTTCTGCACTGGTTGACTGTTTGTTCCTTCCCTATGTTCTGATTTGTTAATTTGATCCCTGGTTTTCCTTTCCTCACCACTTGCCTCATATGTATTTTTGTTCATTTCAGCAGGACTAGCCTTCATTCCTTCCCTGTCTTGATTAAGTCCTGCTGTTAGGTCTGTAAGCTGCCTTATGACTATAGCTCTGAACTGAGCCTCAGAAAGATTTTTTATTTGTTCATCCGTTAATTCATGTATTTGCTTTTTGGTGAGCTGTGTGATTGGTATTTCAATCATTAATCTTGCCATCCTGACCATTTTTCATTTACCTTTCCTTCTTGGGCAAGGCTCTCACACCTCCTACACTGTCGGGGGCAGAGCCTTGTGCACTCGTCACTACCGGGTGACCCTTCTTACCACACTGTGGTGCTTTGTGTGGGGGTGGGCATCCAAAATGGATTCCTGCCATTCTATCTCCGCTGAGAGACCAGAAGCCTCCTCTTCTGTCCCCACGCCCTCTGGGCCTCACAGTCCGAGACAATGGGGGTCTACCTGCCCCGGCATTGGAATCATAAGCTGATGGGTCTAGTCTGCAGCCAGGGTTGGTTCCCAGGCGCTTCTCTCCTCCCCTTAAATACAGGTGTCTGTGCTTACAGGGTCCCGCTGCTCGTTGCTGCAACTTCTGGCTCCAGCACAGCTTGATCTTTGTGCCATGGCTTTGCCCCTCCTACCCGTCCAGATGAGCATCACTTGTTTATAAGTTCATACATTGGATTTTTGTGTAGCTTTATTTTCTGGAACTTCTTATTATTTCTGGTTTTGCAGTAGTTATAGTCCTTCTTAGTTGTGGAGGGAGACAGAGCGTGTTGGTCTAGGCCTCCATCTTGGCCAGGAGTCTCCCCTTTCCCTTTTGATATGGTCAGTTAATTAGACTCATAGCTAGACTGATGAAGATCAAAATATCTGTATTTTAGAACCAAAATCTGGAGTGGAGCATGTAGCTTAAATAAGCAACCACTGTGTACTGACCCTTCCACATATCAACCTGTCCGACAGAGGCCAGGCTGCTCCGCCACCACCAGGAGAACAGACTAGAATGAGCCTGTCTGCAGCCAGGCTGATCTAAAGTGAGAGCAAACCCAGAAGTCTGATTTTGTCTTGTCAATTCACCAGTTTTATATATATATATACCATTCCTCTTCTCATAGGAAATTGTGGGGAAGGCATAGAGAATTAGAAGTGTCTTGTATATAATGTTCCCTGTTTAATGGAGCAAAAATTTATTTTCATTTTCATAAATACAAGAATCAGAGATTGTGTTTCTCCCCATTAGTTACCAATCTGTCCAAAATAATTTCTTATAATAGTGTGCATTTGCATGATATTTTTCAGGTTACAAAGGATTTTCTCATAATGATCTCATTAGGCCCTAATAAGGCTTTTCTGGAATGTAGTAAGTTGGAGGCTTGAAACAGAAATTCCATAAATAACTATGAGCCTTGTGATAATAAGAGGATAAAAAACAAGTGGAATTATAAAGGTACACATTCTACTCACCTGGTCATAACCTGTGTCATTTCTCCCTCTTCCTAATCCCTCCTGTCTAGTGACCAAGTTCTGACAAGTACACTTCCATTTTATCACTCATATACTACCTCCCCCTCAGTGCCTACCACCATAGGCTTAGTGTCAGCCTCATCTCCTTTCCTCTCACAACAGCCTGCTAACTGATTTCCCTGGCTCCAGAATGTGCCTTCTTGTCCATCTTTTACTTTTCAGACACAATGACCTTTCAAAAATATATATCTGGTCATCACCCCTCCCAACATGAGCCAGTGCTAGCTCTGAGATAGCTAATGTTATTATTCTCTTATTCTGAAATGTTCTAATGGAAATAGCATGATTACACTCTTCTGTGGTATTGTTACCCCTTGTGAATACCCTTTCCTTCTTCTATGATCTCATCCTGATTTCAGTTATTACCCTTTGACACACACACTTCCATCCATGGTTGAATTTTTTGGCTCAGCAGATGTGCCATTTACCCATATAGCCATTAAGAACAGTGTTCATGCTCACAGATTCTCCTTGGCAATGCCTAAAGAAGAAGTCATAGTACTTTATTTTGATAAAATTTTCCTCAACTTTGTTGAGATATAATTGACATATAACATTGTATAAGATTAAGGTGTCTCTACTGACCCCCAGTGATCAAGCCATGCAGATTCCTCCAGTGATCTCTGTGAGGAAAGACCTGAGAAAGGCCTTCTGAGAAGTGTCCCACAACACAGGAGGAGCCGTATATCCCCCTTGGGCTCTCTTTTTCCCACTGGAGAATCTGTAGCCCAGAGGGACTCTCTCAGAGCAGGAAGTTGCCAGCCTGCAGGAAGAGAGGTGTGGCCAGAGTATAGCCATTCATCTTTCCTTCTTATGCAGTACTTCTGGGTCTCTGTGGTCCAGGGCTGAGCTTCAGCCTCACCTCTGGGATTCTGGGATTTTCTCAATGGTGTCTTATCTATGAATAGTTGCTAGTTGGTCTTCTGGTGAGAGAAACTGAAGTCAGGCATAAACTATGTCACTGACTTTCAATATCTGTTCCAAATGTCATAGTATTTGAAAGGTAAAGGAATATAAGAATATTTCTGCTGCTTGGAGATGCAATCATATTTACAGTTAAACCAAATATGGTTACATAGAGTAAAGTTATGACTTAGTCAAAAGTACTTTTGGGAATACACATTGTCAAAATTAACAGCATAAGTACTGTGTCTCATTCAGTTATATCACCTTTATTGGGCATTAGTAATATTAAACCCAAGATTGATATCACTAGATCAGCAATGTAGAAAAATTCTGTGAGATGGGAAATTTATAAAGCACTGTAATTACGTTCTCCCCATCCATCATTCCCATCTCCAGATCCTAGAAATAGTTTCAGTGTAGTCTTCGTTTTACTTCCCTTCAAAGCCAATCATTTGAATAACTAAATTCAACCTTTATTTTTTTCTTTCAACAGTTTTTGAAAAACAAGAGTTTCAAATTCCATTCCAATGTTTTAATGAAGTCACTGATGTAAGAGTGAAAAAAAAATGTGGAATAGCCATGCAATATTATTTCTTTGTTTATTTCTGTACAGTGGTAGAAGGAAAACTATTCAGAAGAAATATACCCAACTGAGCCAAATTGATGGGTAATTTGCTCCTCCAGACCTTTAGTTGTATTCCCAAGATTGCTACTGTTACAGGATGAGCAAACCCATTATGGTGTAGTCACAATCCCAGTTTAAAACCCACTTGTAGCCTCCTGGGATTACCACCAATGGTAGAATACAATCATTTGCTAACTATGCACAGGATTTTGCACTCAAGGAATCTTATGCAAGACATTTCAAGGCATTTCTTTTGACATTAGTCAGTAGATACAAAGGAAATGTGCACGACTTAAGTTTCTTTATGCTTATTGGTTTTAGGAATCCAGGTAGCTTCTTGCTAATGACATGACTAAGACAACCACCTCAGTCTTCTAATCCCCTTCTGAGCAAGCAAATGAGATTTTTTAGATGCACATGAATCACTTTAATTTTTCTTCTAAATTTCTACAGGGAGTTACACAACTGAGTTCCATATACATAGATGTTCTTTATAGTCTAGGTCTTATTTGTCTGTCTATATGGTATGGCCACTGGTTGCAGCCACAGAGTTTGTAAGTATCCAAATGACTACCTGAAGGCAGGACATTTACCTCACTTCCTAAGCTAAATAGTCAAGACTCAGCTCTGCCCATTGAGCAAATTTCTGTTGAATTCTTCCTTTAAGTCTTATCCTCTTCTGGGTGCTGTTGATTGCCTCACAGCTACATGGCCTTCCACCCAGGACCTTCAATCAGTAAACAAAGCCAGTGAACCAGGCTATGCCTCAGCTGGGAGAAAAATCACAGAGTTCAGAGAGTGATGGAGCAAGGAAGATTCTCAGAGGCCTCTATCACTGTCCCTTTAGGCAATAAATCAACTTGCTCCTATATGTGCCCCCAGACATCCCCCTTTGCCATATCTGCTTTAGGAAACAGTGTGCTGGGCTAGTTCTTCCTTACTGGGCAGCCTCCCTGGCATCACCCAAGATTTGATCTGTATTTCCGGCCTCAAATTAGGTGGTACCTTTCTAAGGTGAGGGCAGTTTTTGATCAAGGCCAAGTAACAAGCTAGCAATTGTTTTTAAAATAGGCAGGTTTTGAGTTTCAAACTTGAGGGGTATCTATTGAATAATGTACTTGATTTCTGTCAAAATCTGCAACATGCATATCTTGTGGTTGTAGCTATTTCTTTACCATCTGAGCAGTTGGTTCATAAGAACAGAATGCAACTTCCTGTGCCACTTTGCTTTATACATTTTTCAGTACCTGTTTCTGCTCAGAAGCTCATAAAATGGAGACTCCTTTTGGTGATTTGTGAATTAGGTCCAACAAGATTTCTAGATGAGGAATATGGTATTGCTTAAATCTGAGCAGCCTGTCTTGCTTGCTTTGATATTCTTGTTTATTAGGAGCAACTCTGAGAGATAATTTACTTACCATGGTTTGAGGAATGTTGCTAGTTGCTCCCACCCATATAGTTTCCAAATTGAAACTGTCAGATATCAGCTGCCATTAACAGTCATCATTTACTTATTACAAGGGTGACCATAAGCCCAGAGGACCTTCTGAGCATCCTGTAAGAAGGCAGTTCTCAGGACATAAGTAGTGTCATGCTCTAACTTTTTCTTACTGGTTATCAAGACAAATACAATCTCGTTAAATTATGACAATATGTTAGTAAATTCAAATATTTCTGTGCCAAGCATACTGGTTTTATTCCATGAGAATGTCATTGTGTTCATCTCAACTTGAAAATTGAGATTGGAAAGAAATTATTAATAAGAGCTAAAATGGCATATCAATCTCCTTTAGCCTTTATGCATAGTCTTTAGCATATCAAATATTACTAAAGCTATCATAGAAACCAATTCTTTAAATCCTCCAGTTTTCTATCAACATCCAGGACCCAATCAGCCTTATGGGTTGGAGCCAAATAGGTCTGTTAAGGGAGCTAGTAGTGTCACTGGACAGGGGCCTGGCCCTGAGTGGATCTGCCTAGGGCCAGCAGTAGTACAGGGTTCTTTACTTCATGTAGGAAAGACTTCACAACACAAGTCCAGGTGACTATGAGGATACATTTATTAAAGCTGGGGACAGTGAAACAAGGAAATGCTTAGCACAGAAGAGGCAACAGGAGTGCCTAGGCAGGGCTGCCTTAGCTCACTGGGAAGTCAGGTTCAGGGGATTAGCCTGGGACAAGCTGCCAGCTGCCCATTGCCTTAGAGGTTAGGAGATGCCTGCCTATGAAGAAAAAAGTGAGGGAAGAAGGAAAAGGGGTCGGCATAGGATGCTCCCCAGAGGGAGAGCATGTGTGCTCAGGATCCTTTGTGTTGAGGCTTTTTTTTTTTTTTTTTTTTTAATCTTTCTTGCAGTTCAGGAATCTTATGGGAGGTCTCAGGGGAGCGTTTCAGTAGAATATTTATGGTCTCCACTGATTGGCCTGTGACAGGGCAGGGTGTCTTCAGTCATTGCAGTTGGTCCTGGCATTGCCCACCTGGTTTTGTTACTTTTCTGTGCCTGGATCTGAAATACAACTGAGGCCTAGATGTTATCTCCAGGGAGGAAAGGCCAGGGAAAGAGAAGTTACTCAGAAGGCAAGGTCCTTTTTTTCCCCAAATTTGCTCCCTGCCAGGCACTTGGGGACTTCCGCCCTGGTCACCATCTATCTGCATCTGGCTATAAATTGTTTGGCCATTGTGTTTAGCTATCTGTCTCAGTTTTCCTATTCCACTTGTCAAAAATTTTCCTAGTTTTTCACTATCTTATCTCAGTAGGAATCAAGACTTCTACTTCAATTATTTGCCTTATCGATGCTTCCTGGAATTCTGGATTGTTTAATGTTTAAGGAGGAGCAATATAATTCCAAAGGTTTCTGATGGGGCATGGCCAATTAAAATTAAGCAAAGAAAGAGTGCACCATGCCTCTTTTATGTATAACATCATCCCAGCTATATACTCAGGTTAAGGTGACAACTATCAAATAATCTTTCCAGTCACACTTCTCAATGTGTCACTTCCCCCTTACCTTGGTTCCTTTCACTTACGGCATCTTCAGACCCTCCCAGTTTCATCTTCAGGCCTTTTAGTGCACCTTCTGTCTCCCATGTTTATCAGGGTTTTTGTTCTGCCTACCTTCTTTCTTACTTGGGAACCCACCAGTAAATGAAGAATATGGATTATAGGTCCACTGATTAATTATTTCCTTCCCAAGCAACAAACAAATCATGAGCTACTCCTTGCCCTTAGCCTGCTTCTCTATGAGACGAACAAAAATATAACCTTCAGTTACGAGACTAATTAGGTTAGGAATAGAGCCTAAGAAAGGATATGGTATGCACAAGATTTATTTAGAGAGTGCTATTCAGAGGAACTGCTAGAGAGAATATGAAGCAGAAGAGGGAAGAGGAAAGAAGTAGACAGGATGTTACTTCAGGTGCAGAATAGCCTTGGTTGGATCCTGGGCGATGTACTGAAGTACAATTTGCACCACAGAATTGTTCCTCCTTAGGGTAGGGGTTAATCTATCATATCTATTATCAATTATTCATTCAATCATTGGCAATAGGCTGTGCTGGAGGAGTTGATAATATTCCTGAAAATGACTGGCATAATCTCAGGGCAATTCTCCCAGGAAGTGGGCAAGTAGGCAGCTGTGAGCCATTAGCAGTCCACACTGGCAACAGGTGGGGGGGTGTGTACCTGTTGGTAAAGGCAATTTGGGAGAGGTGGCAACAGCATCTATCACACATACTCTCTTCTGTCTACTTCTCAAACACATAGTTCGCTTGAGAATTCTAAATATGTATTAAAGAGGAAGTGAAACATTGTTTAGAAATGGCATTGGTGAAGTGACAGGTGTATAATATGAAGCAAGTTAATGGTGTGCTTTGTAAAATGAAATAGACTACATTCTGGGTCCCCTCAGACAAAGGGATGCACAGAGATTTGGTAAGGGTAAGCATACTGATAAATATGGGAGCTACCGTTTTAGAGCAGAATTTTAAAAATTCTGGTGGCAGAAAATTATCACAAGGATGTATATAATTTGAACTTTCTAGTAGCCATTCCTTTTCAATAATCATTACCAGGGCCCAATGAGAGGTGATCTTGGAATAAAATTTGAAGCCAGTATTTCTTTGTTACTATATAAAATTGGGAAAATTTATCTCCAGTGTATACATACATATTATTCATACTTCCATCATTATACCTCTAATATTCTTGTACTAATTTTTCACCACATCTCTCCTTCCCTCTTGGCCACCAACGTTTCTTTAAGGTAGGAGACACATCTTATACATCTTTCTACTTTATTCCCAGTTGAAAGTCTGTATACTTTAATTGCATAAATGAAGAAAAAAATGGAGTACTGAGGAAATGTTCTAAGGATTCATAGTTCCATTGGCAAAAGAATCATCATTACTATGGAGATTGTGTGTAGGACCTTAGGTTTCTCAGGAAGTGATCACTTCTCTTCCAGTAAATATCCATTATAATTCACGGGAGCAGTTTCAGTTTTCAAGTTTGTTTGATTCACCTCATTTTCACTCCTTTAGGATTATTAGGGCAGATCGAGTCCTCATTATGGTTTGATTCTCAAACACAAAGGGAAGAGGGTAAAGCTAGGAAATAAATGAGACTTCATAGCTCAGGTAAAAAGAAATCATTTGGAAAAAATAAACAATACTTAGTTTCTTCTTTGACTGAAAGAATGAGAAATGAACGCAAATCCATTTATATAATTGACAGGATAGTTTTTAGGGTTATTGATGCTGTATTATAGTTGTAACAGAGATTTCAGTCTTTCAACTTCAGAAATAAAGTAGCAATATTGAGTGTTTCTTAAAAAAATAAACTATGTTAAAATGCCAAAGTGATTTGTTTTTGGAAATTTACCTATATTAATCAGGTTTCGCCATAGAAACAGATACAATAAGAGATACATAGCTCTATATATGTTGTGGGAGAGAGAGTGGGGTAGGGGAGAGAGAGAGAGAGAGAGGGAGGGAGGGAGAGAGATTGATTTTAAGTATCTGGCTTACCTTATTGTGGAGGCTGGCAAGTCAAAAACCTTCAGGGTGGGCTGAAAGGCTACAGATTGAGGAAAGAGTTGATATTTCAGTTCTAATCCAAAGATCCTCTGATAGTGCAATCCCTCTTATTCTGGGAAGAGCAGTCTTTTTCTCTTAAGGCCTTCAACTGATGTGATGAGGTCCACAATCAAATTATGCGGGCAATCCACTTAAGTCAAAGTCTACTGACACAGATGTTAAATTCATCTACTTAATACTTTTGCAATATTTTTAGAATAATATTTGGCCAAATGTATGGGTGCCATGGCCTAGAAAAATCGACACATGAAAATAATCATCATATTGGCCGAATCCTTTACAACCCTTTCCAGTATTTTGCTCCTTTTTTCTCTCTAATATTTGAATAATTTGTTCTATTTTGAGCCCTGTGCATTTATTCACTTTTTTAATTCCTATTTTTAAAAATCTTCCTTTTTTTTTTCAGCGTATTTTGTATATCAATTACATCCTCCCCTAAATTAGTTGAAAAGTAAAATTTCTGTACTTTCCCCCCTCCTATAGTTGAAACATAGCTATTTTGGGAATTGTGTTTCTAGGATGCTGAGGTAAAGAAAAATAATGAATGAGCAGTCATTTTTTTATCTGAAATTGCAAATAAATGATTCACAGGATAAAGCTCACATCACAGGTTACCACACACCACTAATCAAGGAACTGCTCAGAAATTTCTTTGGTATATAATTTTATTGATTTCTGTATCTCAAGAGTTTAATTTGAGTGGGTCACATTGATTTAGGTGTTTGAGAGTCTTTTCAAAGATGTAACATAGAGAAAATAAAAGGTGTTCAGTTCCAGTCTGAGTCTGAAGGCCTAATAAACAGGAGGACCAATGGTGTAGTTCTAGTACAAAGACTGGCAGGCTTGAGACTCAAAAGCCAGAATATCAGTTTGAGTCTAAAAGTGGGAAGAAAGCCAATTAATGTAGCAGTGTGAAGGCCATCAGGAAGAATTCCTTCTTACTCATTGGAAGATCAGCCTTTTAATTGTAGTAAAGAGGTGAGTCTGTTTTACTCAGTCTATCAATTTAAATGTTAATCTAATTCCAAATCACCCTCATAGAAACACCCAGACTAACACCTGACCAAATAGCTATGTACCCTGTGGCCCAGTCAGGTTGACACATAAAGTTAACTGTGACACTATCATAGCTCTATTGAACTAAAAGAATATAATCTCAACAATAGAATGACGCTTATGAAATCTACAAAATATTAATATTAAATAGCAAATTCTAATCCAAATGGGATATACAAAATAGGATATATATATGAGGTCTGTCTGTCCAGAGGGTATCCAGACATATAATATGAAAAATAGAGACATTTATTGAAGATGATACAAGAGAAAAGAAATATTGTACATATGATAATGACACCTCAGTCCCCTTCAAAGTAGACACCTTGGGAATTCACATAGTTTTCCTAGTTAGTCATCATCAGCTTCTCCATTGTATTCTTCCAAATCTCATCGATGGTATGAAATCTCTTCTCTTTCAAAGGTGATTTTAGTTTTGGGAAAATAGTCCCAAATCTGGGCTGTAGGGAGGCTGAGTCACCTGGGTGATTTGATGTTTTGCCAAAGAGTTCTGTACAGGACATAATGCATGAGAGAGTGTAATGTCATGATGAAGCTGCCAATTACCAGTTGCCCATAGCTGAGGTCTTCAGAATCATCTGAATAATTTCCATGGAGGAATGTTTAAGCTTAATGCAAAATCTGATCCAGATTTGTTGCTCTACTCTCAGTCATTTTGAATGCAACTACCATATAATACACATGCTTACTCAATAGCGTCTACCACCCCCACTGACTAGTATAGTGAGGTCATCATTGTTCGCACAAGCACATTCCAGTTCACTCTTCTTGGCGGCCAGGTTACATTGATGTCGTGCAAACCATTCTCATATTAACAATGGCTGGACTTTTTCTAGACAAAACTCATATATATATGATTCATATATACATATGAATTTTAATTATAATTTAATTATCCTTAATTCTTTAAGGATATATTAGAAATGCTATTTTTTTTAAAGATTTTATTTATTCCCAAAGAGAGGAGAAGGGAGGGAGAAAGAGAGAGAGAGAAACATCAATGTGTGGTTGCTTGTCACGCTCCCCAAACTGAGGACTTGGCCTGCAATCCAGGCATGTGTCTCAACTGGGAATCAAACTGGCAACCCTCTGGTTCTCAGGCCAGCATTCAATCTACTGAGCCACACCAGCCAGGGCTATTCCTATTTTTTATAAACCATGAAAACCTATCTCAAAAAAATGTTGAGTCATACATACCACTGGAAGTTGTGGTATGGTGCTTTGAGTATTTGTAGATTGGTAGTTACATTATACAAATCTCTATGGGAGCAATGACAATTACTAATGTCACTTCATTATCCATATATTGTAAACATAGTGGTTGATATCCTTAGTGTTAGTGGATATGAACATTAATACAATTTATTATATGATGTCAGTAGCCTAAAATTTACCAAGTTCTTATTTGGTAAAATTTGGTTAAACTTTCATTTATTTCCTAATATGCACCACTGCAATACTCTGAGGATGCGGCTAAGCAGGGTGTGATGAACCACTTCCAAGAGGGCATGAGGTCAACTCCATTTGATCTTTTTAAATCCAAGGGTATTTTTAAGGGATGGACACTAAAAAGTTATAACATTATTTTCAAAAAATGTCTTATTATTGTTGACATTATTACAGATGTTCCCCATTTCCCCCCACTTTTTCGCTGCTCCACCAAGCCCTACCCCCTCTCCAGCCTTCACCACATTGTGCTGTCTGTATCCATGGCTATGCCTATATATGCATACATGTTCTTTTGCTAATGTCTTCCAGTCCTCTCCACCCACGCCCCTCTGAGATTTGATAGTTCCATGTATCCATATCTTTGGTTTTATTAGTCAGTTTATTTTGTTCATTAGATTCCACATAAAATGAAATCATATGGTAATTGTCTTTCTCCAGTGGGCTTATTTTGCTTAGCATAATATTCTCCAGGTTGTATAAAAGAGTCAAGACCAGGATTCTATATTTATAGGTATAAAATAACATATTCAGCACCTAACTTCAGATTAAGCTGTATTAAGTCACATTTTTCATTATGGAAAATTCCTCTTAGAGGTCCTTCAGGACTTAGAGCAGTATGGCAACATTGACACACACATAAATTTAGTCTACAGAGATCCAAGATGGTGGAGAAGTAAGTGCAAGCTACACTAACCTCCTCCCAGGACCAATCTGGAGTTACAACTCGATTGTGGAGAAATCATCTGTAAAAACCAAGTGAACACTAGCTGAAGAGAAGTCTTACAACCACGGAGAGACAGAAAAGGCCACTTTATCACAACATGACTGGTAGAAAGTACAGACATGCGAAAGGGCTGGCTGGGCTCCCACAGGTGGCAGCTGAAGGCACTGAGAAACAACCCAGCAGCCAGGGGTTCTCTCTGGGAAGGGCAGGGTCTAAATCCCCAGTTGGGCTTCCCAGCCTACAACAACAGAGTGGAAAGTAAAATACCATTCAGATGTGAAAAGAGGAAAGCCACGGGGTTTTTTGCTGGCCTGAAAGAAACAGCTTGAGAGAAACAGCTCTTAAAGGGATCACTTATGAGAATATTTTGCCACCCACTTACTCTGGGCTCAAGCAGAGTGAGGGCAGAGAGGACCAGAGACACTTGGGGAGAGTTTGGGGCTGTGGCTTTGAGGAGAGAACTGAGGGAGTAGCTGACCAGGACCCAGTGCTGACTCATTCCCCGTACTGCAGGCAGACCATTCCCCTCCAGTTGGCATCAGCCTGATGGGAAGCAAAAACCTGCCCAGCAGGAATTATTCTGCTTCACCCTCAGAGCTTAAGCCTGACAGCTGATCACAGATTGAATAGATTAACAACTAAAGAACACAGAAAAAGACAGTAGATCTCTGGTAGTCTCCAACAGGCTGCCTAGACCCAGATTCATACACAATCTGATGCCACCAAGGGCAGATCCAGGAAGTGCAGATCAATCTAAGTAGCAGAAACAAACAAGAAGAATCACAAAAACGGGGACACAGAGAAACAACCCACTATCGAAAGGAAAGGAGGACTCCCCAGAAAGAGTGCTAAATGAAATACAGAAAAGCAAACTTTCAGACATGGAATTCAAAATATGAATTACAGGGAAGCTCAATGAGCTCGGCTAGCTCAAATAAAACTATAAAGAACTCCAGGGAAACTACAAGGAACTTACTGAGAATTACATTAGCATAAAAAAGGACATAGAAGCTATCCATAAGAGCTAGGAGGAAATGAAGAATACAATTTCTGAATTGAAGAACATGGTAGAAGGAATTAAAAGCAGGCTAGAGGAAGCAGAAGACTGAATCAGTGAGCTGGAGGACAATGTAGGAAAAAAAATCCCAGACAGTGCAACAAAACGAAAAAAGACTGAAAAAGAATGAAGAGGTTTTAAGAGAGCTGCAGGACAACATGAAACATAATGATATCCGTATCATTGGAATACCAGAAGGAGAAGAGGAGCAAGAGTTAGAAAACCTGTTTGATAAAGTATTGACAGAAACCTTCCCTAACTTGATGAAAGAAAAAGTCATGCTAGTCCAGGAAACACAGAGGGTCCGAATGAAGATGAACCCCAACAGGCTCACTTCAAGACACATCATAATTAAAATGGCAACATTCAAAGACAAAGAGAGAATCCTAAAAGCAGCAAGAGAGAAACAGCTGATAACATAGAAGGGCGTTCCAATAAGGGTATCAGCTGATTTCTCAAAAGAAACGCTACAAGCCAGAAGGGAAGAGTGAAAAATATTTCTTGTAGTGTTTCTGTTGATATATCTGATGATAGCCTTATTGGAGCTCCCTTGTATGTTATTAGTTGTTTCTCTCTTGCTGCTTTTAGGATTCTCTCTTTGTCTTTCAATGTTGCCATTTTAATTATGATATGCCTTGGAGTGGGCCTCCTTGAGTTCATCTTCATTGGGACCCTCTGTTCTTCCTGGACTTGTGAGACTTCTCTCCTCATGTTCAGGAAGTTTTCTGTCATTACTTTTTCAATCAGGTTTTCTATCCCTTGCTCCTCTTCTGCTCGTTTAGGTATCCCTTGATACAGATATTGTTGTATTTAAATTGTCCTGAAGCACTCTTAAACTCTCTTCATTCTTTTTCAGTCTTTTCTCATTTTGTGGCAGAGTCTGGAAATTTTTTTCTACGTGTCCTCTAGATCATTGATCCGATCCTCTGCTTCATTTAGCCTGCTTTTGATTGCTTCTACCTTGTTCTTCAGTTCAGAAATTGTATTCTTCTTTTCTTCCTGGCTCTTACTGAGAGTTTCTATTATCTTTTTCATACTAGTATAGTTCTCAGTAAGTTCCTTGTACTTCCCTGGAGTTCTCTATAGTTCCCCCGGAGTTTGTTGTAGTTTTCTCTAAGTTTGTTGAGTTCATTGAGGTTTCTCATTACCATTGTTTTGAATTCCATATCTGATAGTTTGCTTGCCTCTATTTCATCTATCCCTCCTTCTGGGAATTCCTCCTTTTCTTTTGTTGGGGTGTTATTTCTCCTCCCCATTTTGGGTGGCTCTTCTTATTGTTTCTGTTCTTAGAATGACCTGCTTTTATTTGCTGCCTTTGTGGTATGACTTTCTTGTATACAGTTGTTGAGCTGCTGCCTCCAGCTGATGCCACTTACAGGGCAGTAGTCTGCTTAAGAGATTTCTCCCATAACACTAGGATCTAGTCTGCTGCTCTCCCAACTCTTTCTCTAGAGCCAGCTCCCAAAACTTTTTACAAAGTGCCTCTAGTTCACTTCACCCTCCTTTGGCCTCAGCCAGGGGTGAGTGTGCTGCCTTGTGCAGGCCAGGGGCAGCTGACTGATTGTGCACTGAAGTGAGGGTGGGAGGGTCACAGGCTCTTCTGCACACTGGCCGGTGCTGGCAGAGTGCAGACTGGTTGTGCACCTAGGCAGGCAGGCTGGGGGCACTTCTTTCAGCAGGACGCCAGGCTGGTTGCGCGCCTGGGTGGGCAGATGGGAGCAGTTCCATGAGTATGCTCATGTGACCCACAGGGAGGGTTGGGAAATGGGCGAGTGGTCCTAAAGAATCTCGCCCTACCCCTAGCCTTTCCTCCCTTGTCTGCAAAAGCAATCAAAAAAGGAAAGGAAAAAAAAAAAAAAACACACACACACAAGCGCTCTTCCTTGCCTCTCAGAGCCAGATGCCACCTGGCTCACTCCTGTTTCTGTCAGCAGACAGAGCTTCACTCTCCACCCCTGACTCCTCTCAGGAGAAACCTAGGGTCACTGAAAAATCTTTGCTCACTGTCAGCCACAGCTCTGGGAGCCAAGCCAGTCAGAAATCCCATCTCACCCCTTTCTCCTCCGCTATACTCACCAGACATGTTGCTCCCAGATGGTCTTCTCTGAGCTAGCAGCACAGAGGTTCAACTCCTGCCAGAATCTAGATGTTAACTGAGGTGCTCTGTCCACAATTAGCCTAAACTACATACAGGTCGCAGGAGCAAGTAAGCGTAGCCTCCCCTCATGCCTCCACCATCTTCGATCTCCCCAAAGTCTTTTCTTTTCTTTTTTTTTAAGTATATAATATTGATTATGTTGTTACAGTAGTTCCAATTTTTTCCCCTTTGCTCTCCTCTGCTCAGTACTCCCCTTCCCCCCAGCAATCCCACCTCCCTTAGTTCATGTCCATGGGTTGTGCATATAAGTTCTTTGGCTTCACCTTTTCCTACATTATTCTTAACTACCCCCTGTCTCTTTTGTACCAACCAATTATGCTTCTTAAACCCTGCACAATTTCCCCATTTCTCTCCCTTTCCCCTCCCAGCTGATAACCCTCCAAATGATCCCCATACCTATGATTCTGTTCCTACTCTGGTTTGCTTAGTTGGATTTTGTTTTTATTTTTTAGATTCATTTGTTGATAGTTGTGGGTCTGTTGTCATTTTAGTCATTTTAGCGTTCATAGTTTCGATCTTCTTTTTCTTAAATAAGTCCCTTTAACATTTTATATAATAGTGGCTTTGTGATAATGAACTCTTTGAGCTTTACCTTGTCTGGGAAGCACTTTATCTGCCCTTCCATTCTAAATGATAGCTTTGCTGGACAGAGTAATCTTGGTTGTAAGTCCTTGCTTTTCATCACATTGAATACTTCCTGCCAGTCCCTTCTTGCCTGCAATGCTTCTTTTGAGATATCAGCTGATGGTTTTATAGGCACCCCTTTGTATGTGACTCTCTGCTTTCTCTTGCTGCTTTTAAGATTCTCCCCTTATCTTGAAACTTTGACATTTTAATTATGATGTGTCTTGGTGTGGTCCTCCTTGAGTCTAGCTTGTTTGGGACTCTCTAGCTTCCTGGACTTGTATGTTTATTTCCTTTGCCAAATTTGAGAAGTTTTCCTTCATTATCTTTTTCACATTAGCTTTCAATTTCTTGCTCTTCTTCTTCTCCTTCTGGCACCCTTATGATTCAGAGTTGTCCCAGAAGTTCCTAAGCCTCTCCTCATTTTTTCAGTTCTTGTTTCTTCATTCTGTACTGGTTGACTGTTTTTTTCTTCCTTATATTCCAAATCATTGATTTGAACCCCGGTTTCCTTCCCTTCATCAGTGGTTTTGTGAGGATTTTACTTCGTTTCATTTAGCATAGCCTTCACTTCTTCCCATATGCGTTTGCCATACTTAAGTATATCTGTCAAGTCTGTGAGCATCTTTATCACCAGTGTTTTGAATTCTGCATCTGTTAGGTTGGCTATCTCCTCATTTGTTAAGTTGGCTATCTCCTCATCGCTTAGTTCTCCCACTGGAATCTTGATCCCTTCCCTCTCTTGGGCCATATTTCTCTGTCTCTTCATCTTGACAGGCTCCTGTGTTTGTTTGCCTCTGTGTCTTAGGTAAAGCTGTCATTTCTGTTACATTGTAAGAGGCAGAGCCTTAGGTATCATCAGTACAAGGTGACCCACTTCACTATGTTGTGGCACTGTAGGTGGGGTAGGGGGTCAGAGAGGAAATAGTGTTGCTTGCTCAGCACCTGCCTCTTTTTCAGGCACTTCTCCCACTTTTGTATGGGACTGGCGCCTCTCTAGCTATTGCCCTAGCCATCGTTCCCAGAGTGGGTGAGTCTGCGGATGTTCTAGGACCATAGGGGCCCTTTAAACATGTGGACTCTGCTGAGAGACTGGCAGTTTTTTTCTTGCCCCAACCCCCACTGGTTTGCACAGTCAAAAGCAATGAGGATTTATTTCCCTGGAGCTGGGACCATGAGCTGTGTAGTCTGGTCTGGAGCTGGGAACGCTCCCCAGGTGTCCCTCTCAACTTTTTAAAACATGTTACTGCACTTTCCACCAGCCTGCTGCTGCCGCCGCTGCCACCACTGCCGCTGCCACCACTGCCGCTGCCACTGCCACGACCACACTGCATCCTCTCTGCCTGGGCTTCACCCCTCCTACCTGTCTGGATGAGTATTTCTTCTTTATATCTTTGTTTGTTGGACTTCATGCAGCTTGATTTTCTGGAACTTCTGGTTGTCTCTAGTTTTAAGGTAGTTGTATTCCTTCTTAGTTGTGGAGAGAGACCCAGCATGTCTATCTAGGTCTCCATCTTGGCCGGAAGTCAAAGTCTTTTCTTAACAGTATCTTTCAATGGGCAAAATTTTAAATTTTGATGAAGTTTAATTTATTTTTTTCTTTTATGATTAATGCTCTTAGGGGTATCTAAGAAATATTGGTCATAGAGAAGTTTTATTTAGGAGCGTTATAATTTTATCTTTACTTCCAGGTCTTGTTCCATCTTGAATTACATTTTATATGTGATGTGGGGTGGGGATTGACATTTACTTTTTCTATTTGCATATCCAGTTCTCTGGGATCATTTATTAAAAACATTTCTTTCTCCATTCAACAGCTTTGGCATCTTTATAAAATATTTTTACATAAATATGTGATTCTACTCATGGGCTCTCTCTTTTTGTTCCATTCATCTATTGTCTACCCTAGGGGTTCAAACTGTGGCCTTCTCTATTGTTCCCCTTACATCTCTCAGTTTTTGTTTCATGTGTTTTGAAGCTCTGTTATTAAATCAATACACATTTAGAATTATCATTTTTCTTGAGAGATTGATTCTTGTATTACTATGAAATGTCTTTTAGTGCTGAAAAGGTACAAACTTATTTCAAGTTCTGTATTCAACGTTATCAAGATAGTCTTTTCAGCTTATTTGTAATTGATGTTTGTGTAATATATATTTTCTATCTTTTTACTTTTTCTTTTTTTTAAGTATATTTTATTGATTACATTGTTACAATAGTTCCAATATTTTCCCCTTTGCTCCCCTCCGCCCAGCACCCCCCCTCCCCAAATAATCCCTCCCCCAAGTCCATGCCCATGGGTCATACATACAAGCTCTCCTGCCTCACCCTTTCATATATTCTTCTTCTTCTTTTTTTAAATAATTAATTAATTATTTTAACAATAAAAAATAACAATCCCTCCCTCTCAGACTTAAGACTCTTTATAATCTTATAAAGGACAATGGGAGAAGGTCTCGAGCTCCTCTAGCTGCTTCAAGCTGGACATGGTCGTCGTCCTACCTACTCTTGGGTCCAGAAATCCCTAATAAGAGTGGGGGTGTAGAGGGGAGAGTGACCTTTCCACATGGGGAAGGATCATGCAGACTCCAGGTAGGTTGGCTGTCCCCAGACAATGGCATGCTTGATTTAACAGGCTGGCATCCTTGTTGTATTCTGGAAGCAACAGATTTGGCAACACGGTTGAAGGACATATTCAATCCATAACCACTAGATGACAAAAGACAGGTATTAATTTTTCAAAGTCCCACATTAGGGAAAAGAAGGGCTTCTTTGGAGGAAGGTGTGCCAGGTACATCTCACCTGTCCAAAACCCTTTTGTCCATTATACTTAGTTTGGGCTGAGGGAAATATTATAGGTTTCCCCCCTCTCAGGCCTCTGGGCTCTTTCTGTCCAAGCCTTTAGGATAGAAAAGAGAAACCATGCTTGGGCTTTGGTTATTACCAAAAAGCCCTGAGGAACTGGGATTGACTTTCAAAGGTAATAAAAATCCACGAGATAAAAGGCCTGGTACCTTGGATGGATGCACGGTCCATGGCAATCTTTCCAGGGAAGGAATGAAGGTTGTTTTCCTGAAAGATGGCTAGATGGGACCTTAAGGCACAATGAAAAACCAGAAGGACTTGGAAAAGACAGGTGTTTACAGGCAAGGCTGAATGCCAGGTATGTGGTTCTGCTTCTGTGCCCTGAAGGGCAGACTGAAGGTCACCCTAAATTTTCCTTGCATAAGTTCCAGCAAAGCAGAACTAAGGATCATAAGTGATCATTTTCTGCTCTTGTTGTGTTTATGCAAACGAACAGGATAAATTAAAAATTGACTTAATGCAGCCCCTTTAATGACAAGGAGGGTAATCTTACGGAGAAAAATCATGATTCAGGGAAAATCACAATGCTCAGTGGTAGACTATAAAGTAGTGCAGCTAACCATCTTTAAAGTTTTTTTTCATTTAAAATTTGTTTTCATTTGAAAGTTAAACTATGTCTGTGGCATTATCAAAAATGTTTAATTTACAGGCAAGAAGAATGTCAAATGCCTTGCAATTGGATGTCTTTCCGATAAGACAGTCCTACAGATTTAGAGACTTGTATGTGGGTTATGTTACATAAATTAACATGTGTTTTCTGTTTTCAAAGGGCATAAGCCTACAATCTCATTACCTGAGTGATTGTCTCTATGTATAGGCCTCACTTAATCCTGTCTGCATTGCTGCCTCCTGAGACTCAATGGTTTGGATGAACTAAGTGGCTGGGTTGGAGAAGAATGGGGTGGTCTGTGGGCTTCACTCTACCTTTTTACTTTTAATCTCTCTGTATAGTTATAATTAGAATATATCTTTTATAAACTGCATATAGTATAGTCTTGCCTTTTTTCAGTCTGACAATTTCCAACTATTAGTTAGAATATATAATTTATTTACATTTAATAAAATTATTTATATTGTTGGAGTTCTGTTTACTATCTTAAGATATGTATTTTTTTTTAATTTTCTCCATATCTTTTCTGTCCATTTTCCTTCTTTAATGGTTTCTATTGAGTATTTAATATTCTACTTTTATCTCATTTTTAAAATCTTAGATATAATTTTTTAAATTAGTGATTGCTCTAGCGATTTCATTTTGCATTCTTAATTTACTACAATCTACCATGTTGTATTATTATACTTTCATTTACCACCCTTCCATTCTTTGAGCTATTATTGCCATGTATTTTACTTCTACCTATTCTATAAAATCCACATGTATTATTTTTAAAATCTGTTATCTCTTAAATAAAAATTGAATTTCAAATGTGTTTCATATTTATACACATATTTTCTATTTCTGATACTTTTCATTGTTTTGTGTAATCAGGTTTCCATCTAGTATTATTTTCTTTTAGCCTGGAGACTGTTCTTTAACATAGTGGTGGTACCTTTTCTTTGGTGACAAATTCTTTCAGCTTTTGTTTATCTGAATCTTATTTTGGAAGAGTATTTTCTCTGGTTACAGAATTCTGAGTTGACTTCTTTTTTCCCCAGCATTTCAAAAATTACATTTTGGTCACTTCAATAAGTAGCATCAAGCCATTTTTGTTGACTACTTGCATATAACTTAGGCTGTTTTCCTGACTGCTTCCAAGATTTTCTTCTTAAATTTGGTCATTAACAATTTTACCATAATATGCATAAGTGTAGTTTTTAAAAAATCTTTATTTATTTATTTTAGAGAGAGGGGAAGGGAAGGAGAAAGAGAGAGAGAGAAACATCAATGTGTGGGTTACCTATCATGCACTCCTAACTAGGGACCTTGCCTGCTACCCAGACATGTGCCCTGACTGGAAATTAAACCGACGACCCTTTGGTTCACAGGCCAGTGCTCAATCCACTAGCTTCACCAGTCAGGAGTGTAATTTTCTTTTAGTTTGTCCTGCTTGGGGTTTGAAAGATTATTAAACATATGGGTTGATACTTATCATCAAATTTAGAAAAAAAATTGATGATTATTTCTTCAAATGTCTTTTCTGCTCCAGTCTCACTGTCTTCTTCTGAGACTACAATTACACGTTAGACTATTCGATATTGTCCCAGAAGTCCCTGAAGCTTATCTTCAACTTTTCTATCTGTATACTTTGTATACCTTTAGCTCAGCAATTTTCAACCTTTTTCATCTTATGGCACACATAAACTAATTACTAAAATTCTGTGGCACACCAAAAAATATATACTTTGCTGATTTGACAACAAAAATTGGTATAATTTTGTTTCATTCACACCAGATGGCTATTGTGTTGGCTGTTGTCATTTTTTAATTTGACAGTTTAAGGGAAAAGAAGTCGGTACCCCTGACTAAATAATCAGGTATTGCATGTTTTAAAAAGTCTTGCAACACACTTGTTGATAATCGCTGATTTAGCTCATAGCTTTCCAGGACTTGTCTTTGACCTGAACTCATGAAATCTCACACTGCATATGTTCTCCTTAATATTCACCAATAGAGCCAGGGAAAACCTCTTTTGGCTTTCTGGATGTCTTTTTCTATAGAGCTTTCTTTTATTCCATACTTTTCCTCACAATTTCCAGTCTCTAAGATTTCCCAAATGCCAATCTCTACAACCTTACCTCAGCGAGCCCGTCATGCTCTGACTAGGCTCTACCTCCCTGTGTTACAGGCTGAAAACTATCTTCAGGCAGAAAGTGAGGAAAATCATGGGGCTCACTTCTTGTTTTTCCTTTCTTTTAGGAATAATCAAAGTAGAATTCTATTGACCAATATGTGAAAAGACATATTGTGCATTTACAAATTTTTACTGCTTAAGGACTAGTATGATACGTTTTTTCATCACGGCTTCAGGCAGAAGTCTCTGAACAGTGTTTCTAATTTTTTTTTTTTTGGTTCCTTCTATACATTTCTTAATACATATGTAGCTAGATATTTTACTTAAGATGCTGGACACCCCAAAATGGAATTTTTTCCAAAAAAATTTATTTATAAAAATTGTGCATTTATTCTTACATGTTTAAACTTTAGTCACCTTCAAAATACTCTCTATTTGATGCAATACATCTATCAAGATGTCTTTTCCACTGGTCAAGACAGTTTTGAATGCATCAATTTTGATGCCTTTTAGTGCTTCTGCTATTTTTTTGTTTCACCCCTTCCGCATTAGCGAACTATTTCTTTTTGAGGACATTTTTTCATCCAGGGGAACAAACAAACTAAAAAAACGTCTTCCAGGGCAAGATTGGGTGGGGGAGAGTGGGGCACGGAGGTCATGCTGTTTTGGTTAAAAACTGCCGAACACTCAGTGTGGTATGGGTAGTGGGCAGTTCCACTCGTAAATCATTGGTCATGAAATGGGCATTGAAAGACAAATTCCATATGATCTCAGCTATAAAAGAAATCTAATGAACAAGATAGAACCACAGGCATGGAAAGATGGAACAGACTGACAGTGACCAGAGGGGAGGGAGGAGAGGGATAAATAACAGTGGACAAAAGAGGAAGGAACTAGTCAAGGAACAAGTATAAAGGACCCATGGACATGGACAACAGGATGGGGATTGACTGTGGGAGTGGGGTTTGGGATGGGTGGAGGAGGGAAAAGGGGGAAAAATTAGGACAACTGTAGTAGAATGACAATTTTTAAAAAGTCTTCGAGAAAATTCACTGGAGTCAAACACAGCCTCTCACAACAACCAGCTGGTACACTGACAGATGGGTTCCTGGAACACTCACCTAACAGAGGAAGCTTGTACTACAAAAGGCCCGCCATCCAGAAGATAATTCTGTTTTATTGGGGGGGGGTCCCCCCTTGTATATATTTACTACTAAAAAGTGGATTTGTATTAACTTTTATTTTTTAACTTTTGAATTTTTTTATAACAGATAGAGATTGGCAAACCATAGGGCAAATCTAGTTTGTTGCTATGTTCTAGTTGGCTTTCATGATTTCAAAAAAAAATTTTGCTTTTAAGATTTTAAAATTAGGTGATCCTACATGGAAACTGAGTTTACTTCCTCTTTTGAAAACTTGGAAAAATAGACAATATAAAATGTCTGTTTTTACATGGCAATAATCTAGATCCATCAGGTGTCTGATTTAGATATATGTCGGCAGCCGTCCGTCTCGAGAGACGATGGTGTAGCTTCTTAAGAGTCTATCTGCACCGCCGAGAATAGCTGTGCAGTCCGACTCGGGAGTGACAGTGTCTCCTCCCGCGTTGAATCGACATCTTGCAATGACGCTGGAGTGTCCTCTCCAGTGAAGCTGAAGCTACAGAGCCTGGGCAGGGTGATATGGAGGGTCTGCTGTTGCCCATGCAGCAGACCCCCCCTCTCTTCGCAGCTGAAGGGCCCAAGGGAAAGACGGAGTCAATACAGCTTGGCTTCAGGTGCGCCGCAGGAGTTGCCGGTGTTGACTACAACGTCAAACCGCCTTAGGGACTCCGGCTCCGGATTTTCTGTCGGGGTTTACTCCCTTAGCCTTTCCCCTGAAGAGGTATGCCGCAAGGCAGCGGAGGATTTTTGGAGTCAGAGTTTTCCTTCTCTGATGTGCCCTGACTGGAAGATCGAACCAGCGACACTTAGCTCGCCGGCCGACGCTCAATCCACTGAGCCAAACCAGCCAGGGGGATACATATATATACACATATATATATTATACATATATATATAGTGTGTATATATATATATATATATATATATATATATATATATATATGTTCCAAAATTACATTGTTTTTCTCGGGTATTTTTCTTGCTATTAAAATCAAGTAGTATTTACTCAAAATGAAATGCTCATCCTTCACAAAGGTGTTTTGCTTCCATTCCCAAGTCTAATATGTTATTAAAGTTCATAAGCTTAAAAATAATGACACTCTCTCTGGACCTACATGGCATGTTGCTCATAAAATTATATGCGAGTTTGGAAGAAGGAACTCCTACCTTTTGGCAGCAGCATGGATGGAATTGCAGAGTATTATTCAAGGTGAAATACGCCAGGAGGTGAAAGACAAGTACCACATGATCTCACCTATAAGAGGAATCTGACCACCGCAGACAAAGATTGGGATCCTGGCTAATGCTCACAATGCATTTTGCCTATGAAAAGAGGATGGAACTGTGGATCTTGTCCTGATTGGTGTGGCTCAGAGGATTGAGTGCTGACCCAACACTAATTGTTGAACTCCAGATGATGGGACTCAGTTGGGCATCGTCCCACAAACCAAAAGGTTACAGGATCAATTCCTGGTCAGAGCACGTGCCTGGGTTGCAGTTCAGTCCCCTCTAGTCCATTCAAAAGGCAACTAATTGATGTTTCTCACATCAATGTTTCTCGCCCTCTTTCTCCTTCCCTTCTTCTCTCTCAGTTGCTGCCAATCACTCAGTTCTGATTGGGGAGGTCCTTTCTGTGCTGTGGTGCCCTCCAGCTCTCTGATTTAGATAAAGCAGGTGTTAATTAGCTTGCTGCAGTTGTCTGTCTGGTCTGCTCTACTCACTTGTGTAATCTATTTGACCCCTTGGTATTTGAGAAGCTACTATTTAATACTTATGGTTCCTGCAATGTATAAATGAAGTTATTAACATGTTGCCTTAATTTTTTTCTGATAAATCTCCAGTTGATTTCTGGGGTTTATCAGGCTAACAATTATATAATTTATGAATATTTATAATTTTTCTTCTTTTAATTTGTTTTGATTTAGTAGTCAGAACTAAAAAGTTTTTAATTAAAAAATCATGAATTTATGCTTATACTTCCAATTTGAAACTTGGATTGTAAGATTCTGAACATTTTTAATTTTATAGTTGAGTTAAATCTTGTTATGCAAGAAAGTTTTATGTCTAAATATACTAATAGCTATATATTTGCTTTATGCTATATTATCCACATATTTAAAAATAAACAGTATCAATATAACTATGAAAAATACCAAGTATAGATGAAAATATCTTTATAGCTCTTTTTGTTCTTGTATCTCTACATGGATGTATAATTATGCAAATAAAATTATTCTACATGCATGGTTATTAACCTGATGGACAGTTAAGCTTGTTTTAGCTTGTTTTCAATTTGAGGGGATTCCTCTTTAAATAAATTATTATTATTTAATTATGCAAATATTTTTCATGACTCCAGTTAAATCTCAATACCAAGATATACATTCACTAAAGTCTCACTTCCATCCTGACTTTTCCACACTGTTCTTTTCTGTCACCAAGAATTAAGTTAATGAATAATAAAATTAAATAAATTAATTTTAGCTTTTATTTTTAACTAAGATTATATGTATATATAAATTTATATTTACATGTCTGTATATATATATGCATGTGTGTAGATATTTTATATTTACTAGTAATATCATTTTTGAGGTGTCTCAGGACTACAAATTCTAATCAATTAAATGTAACATGGTCCTTATAGGCAAGGACATATAGTTATGGTGATTCCATAGCACTTTGCACCTATTTCCATGATAAAATGCAATTATCAGATTATAATTCTTGCTTAGTTTCTACCTCTTCAACTATACTGTAAGCAGTGATATACAGGGATGGAATCTTACTCAACCATGTTACCTCAGATCTTAGCAGAGTGGGACGTGCCTATGATGTGGTCTTAAATTGTTTGCAGCTGAAATGACTTCCATGGAATATTTACCCTGACTTCAAGCTCAATTAAAGATCAATGACCAGAACTTGCGTTTGAACCTGTATCTTGATTTCTCGCACAGGCTTTTCAGTCCCTGTGTTCTCAGGTTCAGTACAAACATTCTGCAAATTAGTAATGTTTTCTCTCTTACCATTTTTACTTTCTGGGCTGGGTTGTGAAGCTCTTCCTGTTACTGCTTAAAATAGAACTTTCCAAATGAGTGACTTGGCTTCCTGCCACGCCACTCCTAACACCCCCTGGGGAGGTGTGAGTGCATAAAGGCTAGGTGGATCACAGCTCACAAATCACTTAGGTGATCTTGTGAAAATGCAAATTCTTATTTAGCAGATAATGTCTGAGATTGTACATTTCTAAAAACTGCCAGGGGATGCCATGCTACTGATTTAAAGGTTATCCTTTGAGTATCAAGGGACTAGATAACTCACTTCACAAACTCATTAATTCTTTAAACATTATTTAATGTTACTATGTGCAAAGCACTGGGCTAAGGAACTAAACTTAGTTCCTTAACTTTTGCCCATAAGAATCCCACAGTCTACTGTGGCAGCAAACAGTAACAATTGAATACTATAACTGACATGACTATTAACAGAATAAGACAAGCTATAGACTGGGAGAAAATATTTACAAAAGACATATTTGATAAAGAATCAATATCTGAACTATATAAAGAACTCTTAAAACTCAACAATACACTTCCGATCAAGATGGAGGCCTAGACTGACATGCTCCAACTCCCTGCACAACTAAGAAGGAATACTACTACTGCAAAAACCAGAAATAACCAGAAGTTCCAGAAAATAAATGGAAGTCCAACATATGAAGTTATAAAGAAGTGGTGCTCATCTGGACAGGTAGGAGGGGCGAAGCTAAGGTGGAGAGGTCAAGCTATGCTGGCAGCAGCAGCTGTGGCGATGGCAGTAAGCACAGACACCCGTACTTAAGGGGAGGTGAGAAGAGCCTAGCGGACCCCTGGCTACAGACCAGACCTGTCAGCTTTGATTCCAACGCTGGGGAAAGCAGACCTCCATTGCCTTGAACGGTGAGGCCTGGAGCGGGTGGAGATGGAAAAGGAGACTCCTGGTCTCTCAGTGGAGATTGAACGCCAGGAATCCATCTTGGATCTCCATCCCCACAGAAAACACCACTGTGTGGTGAGAAGGGTTGTCCAGTTGTGATGAGTGCATGGGGCTCCGCCCCCTATAGCATAGGAGGTGTGAAAGCCCTGCCCAGGAAGCAAAGATAAACACTAAATTGTCAGAATGGCACAGATCATGGTAGAGATCCCAATGATGCTGCTGACCAGACAGCAAATATCTAATCTAATGAAGCAGCAGATAGAAAATCTTTTTGAGGCACAGTTCAGAGCTTTGGTTATACGAATGCTTACAGACCTGACAGCAGATCTTAAACAAGACAGGGAAGGAATGAAGGCTAGTCCTACTGAAATGAACAAAAACACATAAGAAACTAGTGGTGAGAGAAAGAAAACCAGGGATCAAATCAACAAATCAAAACATAGGGAAGGAACAAACAGTCAACCAGTGCAGAAAGAGGAAACAAAAAGTGAGGAAAATGAGGAGAGTCTCAGAAACCTATGGGTCAGCTATAAGCGGGCAAACATCTGAATCATAGAGTTGCCAGAAGGTGAAGAAGAAGAACTAGAAATTGAAAGATTATGTGAAAAAATATTGAAGCAGAACTTCCCTAACTTGGGGAAGGAAATAGACTTACAGTTCCAGGAAGCACAGAGAGTTCCAAATAAACTGGATCCAGGGAGAACCACATCAAGACACATGATAATCAAAATGTCAAAAATTAAAGATAAAGAGAGATTCCTAAATGTATCAAGAGAGAAGAAGAGAATTATGTACAAAGGGGTCCCAATAAGACTGTCAGCTGATTTCTCAAAATAAACTCTGCAGGCAAGAAGGGACTGGCAAGAAATATTCAAAGTAATGAAAAGCAAAAACCTACAACCATGATTACTCTATCCAGTGAAGCTGTCATTCAGAATAGAAGGGCAGAGAAAGTGTTTCCAGGACAAAGTAAAACTGAAGGAGTTCATCATATCCAAACCACTGTTATATGAGATGTTAAAGAAACTTGTTTAGGAGAAAGAGGATCAAAACTATGAACATTAAAATGAAAACTGTATCATAACAACCAACAACAGGAGCTAGGGAACCAAAACAAAGGCAAACTAAGCAAGCAACGAGAGTGGGAAAAGAATTCCAGGTATGGGGAACATTATGGGAGGAGGTCATCAGGGAGGAGGAAGAGGGGAAAGGGAGGGTGATAGTACAGGAGTTAAGAAGCATAGTAGGAGGGAGTGGAGTAGACAGCAAGATGTTGAGAAGAACTATATGTACAACCATGGGCATGGACTAAGGTGGGGGAGGGCATGGACTAAGGTGGGGGACAACTGGAGCAAGGGGGGCACAACTGGGTGGAAGGGAACAAAGGAAAAAGAAATTGGGACAACTGAAAGAATAATCAATAAAGCATATTTTTAAAAAATGCAACAATACAAATGCAAACAACCATATTTAAAACTAGGCGAATAACTTTAATAGATACATCACCAAGTATATATACAGATTTCTCATAAACATGAAAATATGTCAGCATCACATATCATTAGGAAATTTCAAATTAAGACAATGAGAAACCACTATACCTATTAAAATTGACAATATTCAAAACACTGACATCAAATACTGGTGGGGATGTGGACAAACGGAAACCTAAGTTTATTACTGATGGGAAAAATTGATGCAGCCACTTTGGAGGGCAGTTTAGCAGTTCCTTACAAAATTAAATATACTCTTATCACATAATCCAACAATCACCTTTCTTGGTATTTGCTCAAATGAGTTGAAACTAATGTCTATACAAAAACCTGCACACAGGTGATTATAACAGCTTTGTTCACAATTGCTGACATTTGAAAACAACCAAGATGTGCTTTGGTAGGTGACTGGATACATAAACTGTAGCACATCCAGATAATGGAATATTATTCAGTGCTAAAAAGAATTTTAAAGCACTACATATGGTATGGTTTTCCAACTACATGATACTCTGGAAAAGGCAAAAGTATGGAGACAGTAAAAAGGATCAGTGTTTGGGGGGAGAAAAGAATGAATATGTGGAGCACAGATTTTTAGGCCACTGAAACTTTCTGTATGTTATTATAATAAAGGATACATGTCACTATACATTTGTCAAAACCCACAGAATACAGCAAGAGTACATCTTAATGTAAACTAGTGACGTGGGTTGATAATGATGTGCCAAGATTGGTTCACTGCTTGTAACAAATGTAGTTCTCTGGCTCAGGATGTGGATGATGGGGGAAGCTGTGCATGTGTGGGAGGAGGGGGTATATGAAAATTCTTTTTATTTTCTGTTCAGCTTTGCTGAACCTAAAACTTCTTTTTAAAAAGGTATGTATACACAGATTGGTAGATATGATCAGCCCAGAGAACCAATTCTGGGACCTAGAAAGTCTTTACTGGTAGACAAAATAAACACACACACACACACACACACACCCATATACAATATATGCTTTAAAAAAATAGTGTTTGGGTGTAAGGGCAGGCAGTCTTGGATGGCCAATCCAACTCTGGAAGAAAACATATGAGCAATACCCCACCTCCTCTGGCAGTCAGGACCAACCTCCACAATTAAATAAGTGCTAATGGGAGACAATGAGCAACAGTGGGTTACAGGGGTTTCCTTCTGAGGTTCTTAATGTGCTTTCCTCTAAAAAGTCTTTTATTGGGGCCACTGCTGTAGAGAGGGTTCAGCATCACCAGCATATTGCTCTCATCTCATGTCCACACCAAACTAGCCTCTGTGCTGAGAAACCTATACCCAAATTATCCGGGGTGTCTTTTAATGGTAAGGATCACAGAGCCATAGAATATTCTGAATCACAATTTCTTAGTGCTGGGAGTTGGTCATCTGCAATTTAGCAGCTCTTTCAAATTGTTTTTATGTGCCACAGTGTTTGAGAATCACTCTTATATTTTATAATCATGCATTTTTTGGTACAAATGTCAGCACCAAAATGATTCCAAGTAAGTTTTAATAACTATCTTCTTTTTGGAATCAACAAGCTTAAAATTCATGGAAAATCATTAAGTTATCTATATATCCTTTTTCTCATATTTTATTAATGAAATACCCCATGTAAATAATACTGAAATAGATTTATTTGTGAAATACATATATAACTCTGATATCTTTTATTAAAAGGAAATATAAACAAATGATTTGTCATTTTGGAAGCATTATACAAATATAAGTTAAATCATTAACAGAGGTGAAATCATTATCAAATTATGGTAACGCATGAATATTGTCAAGAATAAGCAGAAATATATATATATATTTAATTTTATTTTGAAGGAACTGTTTGGCTTTGTGTATTTATCTGATAAGGACAGTTAAATGTATCCTCCCATACTTCCTGTTTCTATTTTTAAGAATAGCACCAGCAGCTAATTTATCTTTTGTACATTAGTTTTCTGTAAATGCAGCTTGTTTAAAAAAAGCCTACCTAAAATTGGTTGCTTAAAATTCTAGGAGTAATGATATCTTACTGAGTAGATAATAATGACTCTAAAACAATACCCACTACCCCAATCTAGAGGTCAAAATCTTAATGTCTGTGTTACATAAGAAAAGTTCAGCCACAAAATCTGTTTTATCTTTTTGGGACAAAAACTTTTATGGTAGTCATACTCCTATCTCCATAATTTCATACATCATTTTCATAAATTTTCTTTAATGACTCATTTTCTCTGGTATTTTGAGTTTCTTTAGCGAACTGAAATGGTATATTAATTTTGTCAGTTTTTCTTCTACCGTTTTTGTAAGCCCCCACCCTTTCTTCCCAATGCTAACACACACACACACATCCCTTCATATTCATTTGTGCAGCAGCTCATGTATTTGTTCAAATGGATTCTAACCTCTGCTACCCACATTGTATAAGGTCTTTTGCATCACTTAGTAGCAGCACCAGACAGCCCTAATAGCCTCAAGCTGTTGAATAAAGTTGCAGGCTATTTTTGAAATAATTAGACTCAAGTACTCTGGAAAACTGAAATCATATCTCCTTGCTATACTTTTAAGTGGCTGCAACCTCAATATTTTAAAACAGATTGTTATCAAATTGTACTACTTCACTGTGTATGATTTGCTCTGATTCCTTAGTAAAAAAGAAAATCCTAGCAAGATACAGATGTGGTGAATGAAAATATATTGACCCATACTGACCAACTAAATATTTTGGACTTTTCTCCATTTATCAGTTGTGCTTTTAATTTTATATCAGGCCAATCATGAAGCAGTTTAAACCATCAATATGCACCTGCCTGATGATAACTATTCTCACTAATTCTTATCTTTATTCAGACACCCACAAGTATATAAATTCAGCAGCATTATGTCAATCCATATACATTAGTCTATGTAACCCAAACACTGAGTCACCACATTGTTTATAAGTGCACCATACATTAATTTCTCCATTACCACAGATATTTGCTTTGCAATATAACCGGTAGATATAAACATTTATTTCTCAGGTATAGGGAACATCTACCTACATCTAGTTGGTATATTCCACATCATTATTGCACGATTTATTCTTTCCATTCTTTTCTTATGTTGTCACATCTAAAATTATTCCTCTTCACAGTTAAGAAACCCCAACATTAGATTGACAGAGGAAAAATTTTTATTATCAAAGATTAACTGGAAATAAACATACTATCTTTACCATATTTATGGTTAGTTGGTTAAATTGGGACATTCTTTTTAAAGAGTGTAGTGAACTAATCCAGATAACATATATGTCTCTTCCTTACACACCTTTCTGATAGCTCCAAAGAAAATATTGACTTTATATGTTGGGTAAAATGTAGCTAAGTTTAAATGTTCTACTACACTGCTATTCAGGATATCATTCAGTTTTGGAGAGGAGGCTTTGTTATTCATGGCAATAATACAAAATGCTCCAAAAAGAATTTTCTGGGAGAAATTTTAGTCATTTGTCCTATGGACCCTTAAGACCCAAGCACCAACATGAATCTCCTTCAAGTGAAACTTCTCAGGTCAAGGAATATTATTTGACATTCTGAGAGTCTCAGATAATGGTTTTGACATGCTGATCACTCAGTGATCACTGGTGAGAGATCAGGACCAGATTTAACTCCTCACACATATGGCTGCATATTCTGTAGGTGTTTCTTTTATGTTTCTTGCCTGTCTTGGGTTCATTTCAATGATGGTGTGGTTCAGCGAAGCGTAAACAATGCTCTGTTTGTTTTCCTCCAGACATGGGTTAGAATAAACCCCAAGCTCCTCCTGGACTCTGAACGAGGGGTCATTATCATAAACTTCACTTTTTAATGGCAGGTTTTGGGAATTTTGCCTGGCGCCCACCTCAGTTTGCTCATTCCTGCAGGGCTGAGGAACATCAACCTATAAGAGAAAAAAAATTGCTTTAATTATCATTTAAAGATGTGATGTGCATATTTATTAGCAAACTATGAGTGCAGACTAAATTGAGCCCTTATTCATGGAGAGAATTAATCCACTTTTCCTCACATATGCTGTTTGTCATCTTTTTCTTCTTAAAGGATGAAAGGCTTAAAGACCACTATGTTCCTCCAAAATAGTTATTTTGTGCTTTATTATTAGTCACTTTTGAGGTCATAGAACAGTTTTAAATTCCTCTTCAAAGTGAAAAGCAGAGCCCAAATTTATGATAAAAGCACAAATATTCCACAAGAATTTCAGACAGCCTACAACATAATGGATAGTATTAACACAGTTTAGAAAGAAAAAACATTAAAGATAGAGCAGAACAGATATCTTCTAAAGAGACAGAAAGAATAAATATTATGAGTTATCAAAGATATATTATGATTTGAGAACTATAATTGAAAAATTGCTGTTTTGTTTGGGGGGGTACTTAGAAAGTTCTAAAATATTTCAATAGTTATTTCCATCATGAGAAAATTCTTACATCTCCAAGTAGAGTCAAATATTTTAAAGCTGTTGTAAAAGAGGTGAAAGTATGGCAACTAAAAGTAGAACGGGCACTGATGTCTTTCACCCTTTTCAGTTATTTGTCATTTCTAGTTATACAAGGGGACTCAGCTGGTGAAAATGAAGATGTTGTGTTGCTTCAGTTTTTTAAATTCCAATTTTGCCAGTTTATGTTCTTGAAGTTTGGCCTAACTGCTTTAAGGTATCTGGTTCACAGCCTTTGATAGCCTACATGCCTCATCTGGCCCTTGGCTGTTCTGCATGTGATGTGTGCAGTGGGACTTCCAGTTCTCCTGAGCAGAGGTCTACCACACAGGCATTTCCGGGCCTATGCTGAGAAGCTAGGTATTAACTGCTGTGTACACTGCTTCCCTCTGAGGAGGTGTCTTCCCTGGAAATAATGCTAGGGCTAGATGACTGAGAGAGTTAGAGATTGCTTTAAACTTCCCTGTCTCTTGGCTCAGATGGAAAGTGTCCCAACCTCCACTCAGAGGAGCATGAATAAAGCCTCTGGAGGAGCACTGAAGAAGGAGGCTGTCATGTGACCTCATAGTCATGAATCTTTTATATGTCAATAAGGTCTCTGTCATATTTTTCAATCTGTGTCTGGTAATCCACTTACCTGACTTCTTCCCAAAAGATGGCTCATGTCCATGGAAAACTGTTAACGGTGAATGGGGTAAAAGAAAACATGGTGCTCTGTGGCTGAGCTTATCCTGTGAGCACCTTATCAAGGGGGTGGGTGCCACAAGGCTGGTGCACCTGCAGGCGGCAGGTGAGGATGAAAAATACTGAAGAAGCTCTCCTACTGCGCACTTGTATGGCACCTTCCAGTTTACAATGCAGTTTTACAGATGTGTTGAGGTGTAATTCATGGACCTTAAAATTCACTTTTTTAAACATACATTTCAGTGGTTTTTAGAATAGAAGCACTTTTAAACCCTCAAAGGACCATTCTGGAACAAAATGAGAACTTTGGCTTTTACACGTATCTACCATGCTTTTACTAGTTCCTTCTTCTACTTTGGGTTTCTATTTCATGGTTCCCATACAAGTTCCTTCTTACAGAATTTTTAGTCATTCTCAGAGATCTAATATGGCATCTCTTCTATTATGTTTTTAAATCTTTGACAACTCAAATGGGGAAAAACTGTGAATTCCTGTGAAAGACATGAACACCTTAAAGCAAAATTCCCGAATAATTTGCACACAAAGAAAAACCCCTCTTGAATTGAAGTTCACATAATAAACAATTTGTCCAGCTTTACACAGGAAGAAATATGACCACATTTTGACCAAACTGGGCTTTACTTGTATGATAAATTATTTAGATTGTTTTAAAAGATTTCATGGTTCTCAGGGCTGATTGTAACAGAATGTAGTTTGTTGTTGTTGTTGTTGACTATAGGAGAACGATGATACCATTTAAGAAAATTTCCCTTCTTGAGGAAACAAAACCTTAGCACCCATCACAATGATGTCCACTGATGCTTACTAAAAACTTAATACAAGTTTTTAAAGTTAAATGTATTTGGACTGATTTAAAATTAGGCAACTGGTGGGGAGTGCTGAGTGCCATTTAATATTACATGTAGGATCATTGGCTATATCTGCCTCTGACATTTCTGGAACTTCCAGGAAGGTTACTACATCTTTATCTCTGCTCTAGTTTACTGAAACATACATGCATACACACACACATGAAGTTCCTTGGCAGTACCCCATTCATGACTATAGTATTTGTTTTTAACTAAAGAACTTCATACATTTTTTTTCCAGAAATATAACACCTCATCTTGCATTATTTTTTGAGTTCCAATGTTTACACAATATTGAACTCAAAAGAAAGGGCTCAGTTTATACCCTAAGAACTTATAGGAAAAATTGGCACTGCCTCCAAAACATCCTTCCCTTTGTCTGGAAGTTCTCTTCCTTGATGAGCCCACACACATCATGAGAGATTTTTGCATGGTAGCTCTAGCTGTGGTCATGCTTCTTTATCTGCTGGTGTGCTTTATGAAGAAATCATAACTCATTTAATGAGGTGATTTATGGCTCATTTTTCATTAACTTATGGGTTAACTTTGTGAGAATAAATGAAAAACCCTGAAGTCACATAATAGGCCAAGAGCAGAGCCAAGGTTTACGGTTCAGTCTCGGACTTTTCTGCTTTGAGTCCACACGGCCACCAATGCTATTCTGAAAACTCACTTATTTTGAGACTTGTTAATTCTGAAGACTCTGCTTCAAATGGAGGAGGATGTAAAATAAACACATTTTTAAAGCAAGTCAACATATATAGCACTTAGAATAGTACCTGGCACATGGTAAGTATTACAGAGACTCAAATTTAAAAATAAATAAGTAAATAACATACATATAAAAAATACATGTATTAACATGATATAACATAGATTACATTGTTTTAACAGATACAGTGCACATACCACATCAATTCTCCTTTCTGCTGTATCAGAAGGCTTCTTTTGTTCTCCTGGAATTCAAAAAGAAAAATAAAAAACCAAAAGGAATAAAGGACAACACAAAATTATTCTCCAAATCCCTGTAAATTAGGGTTGTGGTAAGAATATGGGTCCTAAAATCAGACTGCTAAATTAAAACTCAGTCCCTAGAGCAAAGGTGGAATGCCCCTCTACTCACGCCCACCCACTTGCTTACCAGTGAGTGTTATGATTAGTTTGGCTTCTTTATTTGCTGTGACTAGCATGGCATATACAATTCTAATTTTGTGAATTCATGCTGCCCTATTTTCTTCACTGGTTCTTCACTTCTCACTCCAGAGAGCCCTCTGGCATATTCTAGGGGAAGAGGCAGCATCTCATACAACAGTTTTAAAAGGCTGGAAATCTTTGTTTGGGGACATTCTGTACTCAGTGCCAAACATACTGCTGTCCTGTCACGTGTATGACCAGGATTTCCTACTATCTAGTTCATTTTGAACGTGGTAAATCAAAAGACTTATTCCTGAGTTTCTTCCTGAAGTTCTGAGAGAAGTTCCAACAGACCCAGAGGAGGTGCTGAAACTTTGAGTAGGACCATATAAAGGTCCTTGGAGTTGCAAATGTGGAGTTGAGGTTACACAAGACTCCCTCAGGATTCTGAGAAGGTTCTGGGTTCTGGAAGTCCTCACCACAAAGAACCAGAAATACTTTTGCCCAGACAAAGATTTCTTATGGCAGAAATAAGGATTTCTTTGTTTAGCTTAGTATCTATAGGTACACTGTGGTTGCTGTTGTGGGAAAAGGAATGGGAAGAGATGGCAGAGGAGTAAAAGGAGAGAGGGAACGGATGTGGTTCAGACCAGAGCTAGATCAGAATTCTCCATACATCTGTCTCTTAAGTGTTCATCATGACATTAAAGGCATTCTTACAAAAGCAGAAAGGAATTGTTTTTAATATATCACATCTCCTCTTTCATGCAAAACCCAGTTATTATTGTTGTTGTTGGGTGAGGGTTCAGTTTGAGCATGTGTTGGTAATGGCAACAGAAAGTGCAAACATGTGAATTTCCTCTGAGGACAGTGGGTCTTCATTTAGACAAGTGTATGTGTGGCTGGAATGGTGTGGTGTGGCTGTGAACAAGAAAATGAGACAACTAACTCAAATCAGACCCACTAAGAGATTATTTCAACCTCCTTTTCAACATCCTGAAAATTTAGGAGTGCTTCTCACACAAGCCAAAGATTGACACAAGCAGAATAAGTAACTTCCAGCCATGTTCCCTCCTTACCACAACCTTTGGCTGGAGCACTGTTCTGTGGAGAGCATGCCTCCCCCTGAATAGAGAACACCTGAATTAATCCATTACGGTTTCTTGGTGGAAGGATGAGTTGTCCCCCAGGAAATCATTACCCATGGTTTATTGCAACAGGAATAACAACAAGAACCAACTAAAAATATATCGGTCCTGGTAACTGAACTCAAAATGTGTGGCACAGAGCCGTAGAAGGAAGATGGAACCCACCTTGGTGCCTTCGCAGGCAGAAGAATAGGTAGAAACAGGTAATGAACAGAGGCAATCCTCCCAAAGGAAGCAAACCATAGAGGATCAAGTGTCTGTTCTCTATCTCATTTTTGGAGGGTGGTCCTGAAGCACTGGTTGTATCTGAAATGTTAGTCACTGCTAAAGATAGAAAATCTGAAATATATTAGGATTGGCAACACCCCCTGCATTGTTAGAACTTGAATGAAGAAGATGCCTCCATTCCCTTCCAGTAAGCCTTCCCCAAGAACCCCAAGCCTCAGTACTCTCACCCACTTCTTGCTTTACTGCAACATTTTTTTTCTGCTAGGGTTAATCCCCTATAAAACAACATCCATAAAGGTCTTAGAAAATACTTCACCACAGCCTTTCATTTACATCGTCTTATTTAACTTCCATTTATCACTTCAGAAAAGTAAGCAAGCCATTATTTTTATCTAGTTCCATGACTTGAAAAGAGTATTATTGCTTTAAGACTTGCCCAAGGTCAGCGAGCTATTAAGTGGTACTCGGGATTCAAGCCAACATCTTTCTGAACTTAATTCAAATTCCTTTAACACAATGCCTTGTCATCGTCTCATAACTCTTAGGTATCTCCAAATACCAAATCCTTTTAGTATCTCCACATATCTTTGATATCTCTAAATATGGTTTGCTGGGCATTTAGCTGGTTCTCGTTACTTTTGATCAATGTTAACATGCATTATGACCCTGTTTGTCCATGATAGGTTGCAACTCATTTGTGGGTCATGAGATAACTTAATAGATTACAAATTGCATTAAAAAATAAAACATAACAGAATACAAAATATTAGAATGCATCACACATCTTTAATGCTGTACTTGTGTTATTTTTTTATGCAGGAAAGCTTTCTTTCTAAATGTATTAATATAATTACATATTAACTTCCCCATATGCTTGGTTTTGGGGGTGTAGGTTATCAGGAGCTACTGGAACTGGGTATAAAGTGGTTTGGAAATTCAGAGTGGTAACAAATGTTGCATTATTCATGCTGCAGCTGCTGTTTAGTTTGGGCGAGTAGCTAAGTCATTGCCAAGGGTAATAGACACAGCTGTCTGGGGGAGGAATGTGGATAGGAATAAAAACTAAGGTTCTCACAGCAGATAACTTAATGCAAACAAGTCCACTCAGTTAAGAAGATACAACTTTTATTATTTTTCTAACTATCAAATGATCTAGTTTCCTTAGTTTTATTTAATTAGATTGATACTCACTTATTAGAGGATGTTCTGAATTATTTTCAGTTTGTTCTGAAATTAAAAACAAACAAACAAGGTAAGTATTGAATTTGGTTGTGAAAACAATGTGCGTGTATATCAGGTATGTCCAAAATCAGAGCTAGTATCTGAGATGACACCTGCATTTGTACACTGCAAATCCAGTAATCCAGCAAAAGGCAGTTTACATAATTTCTGGGTTTATTTTGAGGCTCAAAGAAAGACTGAATAAATACAACACAACCCTTTTCTTAAATACAAGGACACAATACAGCCTCTATTGCATCTTCTGGTACCAAGAATAAAAATACGCACATGCAGCAGGTATCCCAAGGGGGCGTGGAAGGCCACAAGGGAAGAATGCATTTGATGACATGTTGGGCACTCATTCTGAGACAAAGATTATGTCTCACTTCCTGCCTACTCATACCACCCCCACATTCCTGCTAAGACAATGACTGCTTGTCTTTTCAAAATTCCTAATCAGGAACTGACCAAAGGCAGACTGGGGAGGGCAGAGTTGCCGGTCATTGTGTGTTCTGGTGACTATTTCCCAGCTCTGTCAGTTTTTCCTCTGAGACTTTGCTCTGCAAAATGCATTTGTTCATTCTGGAAGAACATTGCTTTCCCCAAAATGTGCAAGTCCCTCCTTTATCACATACCTATTCTTACATAAACCAGTTCTTAATTTAAACATAAAAAGCAAATGAGAATCAATAAATCAACAAACAACAAGTGCTGGCGAGGATGTGGAGAAAAGGGAACCCTCTTGCACTGTTGGTAGGAATGCAGATTGGCTCAGCCTCTGTGGAAAGCAGTATGGGGTTTCCTCAAAAAATTAAAATGAAACTGCCTGATGAACCAGTGACTCCACTTCTGGGAATATATCCAAAAATACCAGAAACACTAATTCAAAAGAATATATGCATGCCTGTGTTCATTGCAGCATTATTTACAATAGCTAATATTTAGAAACAGCCCAGCTTCCATCAGTAGATGAGTGGATTAAAAGTTGTAAATCTATAAAAGGGAATGTAACACAGTGGCAGAAGCCCCAGAATTTGGGGAATGAGACTCAGTGGAGCTCAGCCATTTTCCTGAGGAATACCTGGTTTCTTAATATGTAAATAGTTATGGCCATTACACATGCCAAGGAAATGGGAGGGGCTTTGACTGTAGAATGGTGACTAAAAGCTTATGGGACCTGCACCAAATTCTATAAGTGGCCATAACTGGTCACCATACCCACTATGACACAGGTCATAGTCAGGGATTAAAAAAATAACGCAGCAGCCATTAAGCAAAAGAGAGAGCCACATGGGTTGAAAGAAAGCAGAAGCGCCCCACCAGTGGTCATAGGCTGGGTGGGAAGGAAGGTGCCACGCGGTTCTGGATTAAGAGCTGAAAAACACCACGGCACAGGGGAAACCTCCCCAGTCAGGCACAGATGAATGGGAGCTGCCGGTAAGGCTGAACTGTGTCTGGGAAATACAAAGCCACGGACTTCAATTTTCCTAGAGGGAAATGGTACCTCTGACTTTTTCTGTTCTAAAACTAGCCTAGTTTGGCAGGGGGAGGCAGAACTATGTGTTTTGGGGTATTTTAAAGAAAGTAAGACTTAATGGCAAAAATCTGCCATTAATATAAATCTGTATAACTTTTAAATAAACAATTATTTTCCTTTTCGCCAAACTCTGGTATTGGGAGTTATGCTTTTTGGTGGCAGGCAACCAAGCCATTCTCAACTGAACACCCTGTGGGTTCTGTTTCAGGAATACTACTCAGCTGTAAAAAAAGAAGGAAACCTTATCTTTTGCAACTATATGAATGAACCTGAAGAGTATCATGCTTAGTAAAATAAGCCAGTCAGAGAAAGACAAATACCATGTGATTTTACTAATATGTGCAATCTAATGAACAAAATAAGCAAAACACAGAGACTCATAGACACAGAGAACAGACTGAAAGCTGTCAGAGGGGAGGGCAGTTGCTGGATGAACGTAAAAGGATTAAGCAAAAACAACAACAACAAAAACCTCATAGACACAGACAATAGTGTGATCACCAGAGGGAAAGGGGGGTTGGGGGAGGTAGAAGAGGCTAAAGGGAGCTAAATCGTGATGCAAGGAGGCTTGACTTAGGTGGTGAACACACAATACAATGTACAAAAGATGTAGTATAGAATTGTATGCCTGAAACCTATATAATTTTATTAACCAGTGTCACCCCAATAAATTTAATACATTTTTTAAAAAGCAAGTGAGAGTCAAATTCAAAAACAGGAATAATCTCAATACTCTCTAAGAAATATATTTGAAGGGGAGAAAATCAAGTATTTTTTATTATACCTCCAAAATGTATTTACAAAAAGCACAATTCTTAAATATAATTTCCAAGTACATTTTTCTCCTCACCTTGTACTTAGTTCACTGAATACTTTGAGATAGAGAACAAAAGGAATTTTTCTTTGACTCTTTCCCTATTATTTGTTTTTTACCACTTCATGAAAGGAAAATTCCCTCCAATTAAAAGCCAATTCTTAAATAATTTATTTGACTTTTCAAAGAAGCAGAGATGATGCAGAGGACTATGACACAGTTCCTGCTTCTCAGGACAGTATAATCCTTGATGGGATAAAAGATATATACACACATTACTTTGGTACAAGGAAATGTGTGATAATTGAGAAGCACAGACCTTTAATAGCATAAAAATGGCTAGAAAAGAGAAATCACTTCTTCAAGGGTGAACATGAAAGTCTTCAGTAAAAGCTTGGGAAATGAGCTGGGTTTGACAGGAGAGGTAGCATTTGACAGATGAGTGGGTGCCCCATGTGTGGTGGCAGCAGCATCAGGAGGATCATGGTGAAGACATGACAATGGAGTTGAGAGTTTCTATGTGGTACGCAGAAACAATCCATAAAGGGAAGTGGAGGATGGACTGTGGAAGGCCTTGAATACTGATTAACAAACGAGCCCAATATTGTAAGTGCAGGGTATGTTCTGCAGGACACTGGATAAAAGAGTGGCATTATAAAAAAAAGTTTATTAGAAAAACTAATGGACAAAAATGGGGAAACACTAAAGACAAGGAGCCCATACAAATAACTGAAATCATTGAGAAGGAAGATCATAAATGTCTGAGATGATCATGGAACCTGTAGGAGGGAACACGTCACAGAGTAGGAGGTTGTTGACAGACAGGAATAGAAGGACAAAGAAAAGTCCTGGGGAATTCCCCATGGGAGTCTGTGGTATTAATTAACAGAATGATAAGAAATGAAGTGATATAAAAGGAAGAAGAAAAGGAAATTAGGAAAGCTTTTAGCTTTCCTTCAGATCTCGTCATCCTTCATGCTCTTATTCCAGTCTGGGCCTAATAAGCACATCCCCTCAGGGCACAAGGTTTAAGAGGGACTGCTGCCTCCCTTTCCTCAGAAATTAGCTCCCCCTCCTCCACAAGGGAGACACATTAATTCTAATTTTAACCTTGAGTTGATTCCCTAGAACAGGTATTTTACCAACTGTACAACCATTGGGGGTGGTCAAGGAATGACTCAAATCTAGGATAGACATTTGGCTAAATTTCTTTCATACAGAAGTAGATTGGTCCCCATGACATAAGACTAAATTGTACAAGAAGGCTCTCTTCCAAGGGAGGTGGACTCAATGTCATTACATTGAATTTTGTTATACATTACATTAATATACATTATATAAATTATCTAGTAGTACTTAATTATTTTATATTTAATAGTATAATTAATATGGGCCTGGAAGTAACATTTTTGCAAGTTTGGCTTATTTTTAACATTTATTTTGCCAGTTGCAAATGCATTACTTCTTTAAAAATTCAGTATTTTATAATATCTCATTACATTAATTAATAGTACTATTCTTTCCAGGAAGCATTCTTTCCAAACATTCTCAACATAGGCTTCTCTGGGTAGTTAAAGGCAATTCTTTCACTAACATAGATTATGTTATTTAATTCAGTTACCAAGAAATATTTATTGTATACCCATTATGTGCCAGACACTAATGCTATCTGTTTGTAGAGAAGCAAAGATGTTTGAGACATAGACTCCATTCTAAAGAGGTTTATAAACCAGTACATGGATGGTCACAGGTAACTAGCACTGGGTTTGACCCAAAATCTCCAAAAGCAGAATCTCTATCTAATTGCATCCTACAATTCTGTGCTTCAGAGTAGAAGGTTGCAACTAGCACTACAATATTGTGCATTCCTTCATTGGCCTGCTTTAAATAATTTTAAAGTGATTTAAAAATTTTAATGGAATTTAAGTGGATTCCTTTATTGGGTTGCTTTAAGAATTTAAAGACTGACTCCAAAGTGTGCATATAAAGTAACAAATTAATTTAAAAAAACACACACAAAATGTAAGCAGTTAAGTGAGTGGCATCCATAGCTTTCAGGCATGCTACCACCGTACTATACCTTTTTTAAATTTCTCTTTTGTGATAACCTTCAATGTCATTTTATGCCCACAAAAGAAATTCCACCTCATTTCTTGTAATTAAAGGGTGATCTTCTTTGATCCAAATACATTTTATGTATTAATGTAAAAATTACTATTTTAATCATTTAAAGCATAGAATTCAGTGGCACTTAAAATATTCATAGTGTTGTGCAATTATCACCACTTTCAAAGTTTAGAACATTTTTATCACCCCAAAGAGAAACCCCAACCCCATTAAGTTGTCATTCCCCATTTTCCTTTTCTCCCAGTCCCCAGAAACCATTAATTATGATTTACTTATTCTGGGTAGTTTGCATGAACAGAATCATATAATATGCAATCTTTTGTATGTGGCTTCTTTTATTTATCATAATGTTTTTGAGGCTCATCTATGTTGTAGAATACATTAATATATTATTCTTTTTAATGTTGAATAATATTTCATTATACGATTTACCACATTTCCTTTATCTTTTTACCAGTTGATGGACACTTGGGTTGTCTCCATTTTTTGTTTTTATAAATAGTACTGCTATAAGCATTCATGTACAAGTTTTTTCTGGACATATATTTCCATTTCACTTGTGTATTTACCTAAGAATGGAATTGCTGGATCTGTAACAACTAGATTTAACCTTTTGAAGAACTAATGAACTTTTCTTTTAAGCAGCTGCACCATTTTATATTACCACTGGCAATGTATAAGAGTTTCAATTTGTCCACATCCTTGTCATCACTTGTTTTTAATTCTAGTCGTCTCAGCAGCTCTAGATGGTATCATTGTATTCTTAAGTTGCATTTTCCTCATGACTACTGACATCGAGCATTTTTTCATGCACTTATTGGCCATTTACATATCTTTGGGAATAAAATTTATTCAAATTTTTTGCCCATTTTTTTCATTGATTGCTTTTTTATTTAAGTTTTAAGAATTCTGTTTATATCCTGAACACAAGTTTTTATTGAGTATATAATTTGCAAATATTTTCTTACATTCTATTTGTTCTCTTTTCACTCTCTTGATAATGTTGTTTGGTGCAGAAAGTTTTAATTTTGATAAATACAAGTTATCTATTTTTTCTTTTGTTGCTTATGCTTTTAATATCATATCCAAGAAATCACTGACAAACCCATGAAGATTAGTTCCTATGTTGTCTTCTAAAAAAACCGCAATATTATATTTTATATAAGTATGGATTTTATAGTTTTATATTTAAATATCAGATCCGTTCTTACCTTTTTGGTATATATTGTGTGAGGTAGAGGTCCAAGTTATTCTTTTACATTTGAATATTTAATTGTTCCAGTACCACTTATTGAAGAAAGTATTCTTTTGCCATTGAATGATTTGGGCACTCTTGTCAAATATCAACTGACCAGGGAACTTCTGGCCAAGATGGAGGCCTAGACTGACACAACTAAGAAGGAATAAAACTACCTCAAAACTAGGGACAACCAGCAGTTCAAGAAAAACGAGCTGCATGGAAGTCCAACAAACAAAACTATAAAGAAAAATACTCATCCAGACAGGCAGGAGGAGCGGAGCCGGAGCAGAGAGGACATGGTGAGGTAGCGGCAACAGTGACAGCAGTGGCAGGCAGGCAGAAAGTGCAGTTACACGTTTTAAAAAGTCAAGAGGAACACCTGGGGAGCATTTCTGGCTCCTGACCAGACCTCAGAGCACAAGGTTCCAGTGCTGGGGAAAATCAAGCTTCATTGCTTCTGACTGTCCAAACCAGTGGGGGTTGGGGAGGAGGAAGAAACTGGCAGTCTCTCAGCAGAGTCTGCTTGTTTAAATGGCTCCCATGTTCCTAGAACATCCACAGACCCAGTTACTCTGGGAATGACAGCCAGGACAACATCTAGAGAAGTGCCAATCCCATACAGATGTGGGAAAAGGGCCTGGAAAGGGGGTGAGTGCTGAGCCAGCAGCATTGTTTCCTCTCTGACAGCTCCCCCAAATACAGCATCACAACGTGGTGAAACGGGTAACATTGTACTGATGATACCTAAGGCTCCGCCCTTTAAAATGTAACAAGAAGTGACAACTCTACCTAAGACACAGAGGCAAACAAACACAGAAGCCTGTCAAGATGAGGAGACAGAGAAGTATGGCCCAAAAGAGGAAATGGATCAAGGTTCCAGTGGGAGAACTAAGCAATGAGGAGATAGCCGACCTAACAGACGAGGATATAGCCAACCTAACAAATGCAGAATTCAAAACACTGGTGATAAAGATGCGCACAGGCTTGACAGATATGCTTAAGTGTGGCAAACGCATAAGGGAAGAAGTGAAGGCTATGCTAAATGAAACGAAGGAAAATCCACACAAAACCAATGGTGAAAGGAAGGAAACCGGGGTTCAAATCAATGAATTGGAATATAAGGAAGAAAAAAATAATCAACTAGTACAGAATGAGGAAACAAGAATTGAAAAAAATGAGGAGAGGCTTAGGATCCTCTGGGACAACTTTAAGCATGCCAATATCCTAATCATAAGGGTGCCAGAAGGAGAAGAGAAAAAGCAAGAAATTGAAAGCTTATGTGAAAAATAATGAAGGAAAACTTCCCAAATTTGGCAAAGGAAATAGACAAACAAGTCCAGGAAGCACAGAGAGTCCCAAACAAGATGGACCAAAGGAGGACCACACCAAGACACATCATAATTAAAATGCCAAAAGTTCAAGATAAAGAGAGAATCTTAAAAACAGCAAGAGAAAAGCAGAGAGTTACCTATAAAGGGGTGACTATAAGATTATCAGCTCATTTCTCAAAAGAAACTTTGCAGTCAAGAAGGGACTGACAAGAAATATTCAATGTGATGAAAAGCAAGGACCTAATACCAAGATTACTCTATCCAGCAAAGCTATAATTTAGAATGGAAGTGCAGATGAAGTGCTTCCCAGACAAGGTAAAGTTAAAAGAGTTTCTTATCACCAAGCCATTGTTATATGAAATGTTAAAGGGACTTATTTAAGAAAAAGAAGATCAAAACTATAAACACTAAAATGACAACAAACTCATAACTATCAACAACTGACTCTAAAAAATAAGGACAAAATCCAACTAAGCAAACCAGAATACAAACAGAATCATAGTATGGGGATCGTTTGGAGGGTTATCAGCTGCGAGGAGGATAGGAGAGAAATGGGGATATGGTGCAGGGATTAAGAAGCATAACTGGTTGGTACAAAATAGACAGAGGGAAGTTAAGAATAATATAGGAAAGGGTGAAGCCAAAGAACTTATATGCATGGCCCATGAACATGAATTAAGGGGGAAGGAGGCTACTGGGCAGAGGGGAGCAAAGGGGAAAATCTGGGACTACTGTAACAACACAATCAATGAAATATACTTAAAAAAATCAACTGACCAAGAATGTATGAATTATTCAGGACTCTTAATTCTATTCCATGATCTATATATTTATCCTGTGTCAATACCATAGTTTTAATTACTGAAGTTTTGTAATAAATTTTAAAATAGGAAAGTGTTGATTGCTCCAACATAGTTCTTTCTCAAAAATTTTTTGTCCATTCTGGGCTCATTGCAGTTCTCTACAACTTTTAAAATCTGATTTCCATTTCTGCAAATAAAGATTGTTGGGATTTTGATGAGATTCGCATTGAATATGTAGATCACTTTGGGAAATATTGCCATCTTGATGATATTAAACCTTTCAGTCCATGAACATAGGATGTCTTTCTATTTATTTACATCTTCTTTAATTTCTTTCAACTATGTTTTATTCAGTGTATTATAAGTTTTGCACCTTCTAGGTCAAATTTATTCTTAAGTGTTTTGTCATTTTGATAGTATTCAAAATGAAATTTATCCCCTTAATTTCTTTTTCAGATTGCTAATTCATTGCTAGTGCATAGAAATACTACTATTGCCACCAGGGCCAAATCCAGGAAGTAAAGAAAGTGCGCCTCTACAAAAGTATATAAGACATGGTGGGAGGAGTGACTCTCAGTCAGCTACCGGGAAGGAAGAACCCACCAAAGAGCAACACAACAACAACCAAAACCCAAATACAACCAGACAGCCCAAATAAATGGCATAAAGAACATTCCCAGAGCATCAAGTTCAGGAGATCAAGGAGACTTCACCACTGAATCCCACAGGTCTCCTACCACAGAAGGTCACAACAAGAAGACAGGAAGTCAAATTCAGATCAATCCAAGAAGCTGAAACAAACAAGAAGAGTCACACAAAAAATAAGGAGACAACCACCAATTAAAAGGAAAGGAGGAATCCCCAGAAAGAGTGCTAAATGAAATAGAGATAAGCAAACTACCAGACATGGAATTCAAAATAATGATTATAAGGAAGCTCAATGAGATCAGCAAACTCTAAGAAAACTACACAGAACTCCAGAGGAACTACGAAGAATTCCAGGGAAGCTACGGGGAACTTACTGAGAACTACATGAGCATTAAAAAGGACATAGAAACTATCAATAAGATCTATGATGAAATGAAAAATACAATTTCTGAATTGAAGAACATGGTAGAGGAGATCAAAAGCAAGCTAGATGAAGCAGATGATTGGCTCAGTGAGCTGGAGGATAATGCAGAAAAAAATTCACAGACAGTGCAACAAAATGAAAAAAGACTGAAAAAGGATGAAGAAGTTTTAAGCAAGCTGCAGGACAACATGAAACATAATAATATCTGTATCACAGGAATACTGGAAGGAGAAGAAAAGGAGCAAGGGATAGAAAACCTGTTTGAAAAAGTAATGACAGAAAACTTCCCTAACTTGATGAGAGAAAAAGTCACACAAGTCCAGGAAGCACTGAGAATCCCAATGAAGATGAACCCAAACAGGCCCACTCCAAGACACATCATAATTAAAATGGCAAAACTCAAAACAAAGAGAGAATTTTAAAGGCAGCAAGAGAGAAATAGCTAAAACATACAAGGGAGCTCCTATAAGGCTATCATCAGATTTCTCAACGGAAACACTACAAGCCAGAATAAAATGACAAAAAATATTCCAAGCAATGAAAAACAAAGGGCTACAACCAAGACTAATCTACCCAGAAAGGCTCTCATTCAAAATGGAAGGCAAAATAAGGAGTTTCCCAGACAAAAGAAGGCTAAAAGAATACATCTCCACCAAACCAGCATTGCAAGAGATGCTAAATGTCCTGCTTTAAGAAAATGAAGAAACAGAGAGAGACAAAGAGGGACACAGGTACAAATGGGAAAAATCACAATGAATAAATATCTCTCAATAATAACCTTAAATGTAAATGGACTAAATGCACCAATCAAAAGACATAGGGTAGCTGAATGGATTAGAAAGCATGACCCACATATATGCTGTCTACCAGAGACCTACCTCAGAACAAAAATATCTACACAGACTAAAAGTGAAGAGATGAAAAAAATATTTCAAGTAAATGAACATAAAAATGTCTGAGATAGCAATACTTATATCAGACAAAACAGATTTCATAACAAAGGCCATAAAAAGAGACAAAAAAGGACATTTCATAATACTTAGGGAACAATCCATCAAGAAGATATAGCCCTTGTACATATATATGAATCCAACATAGGAGCACCCAAATATATAAGGAAAGTCTTGGAGGACTTCAAGAAGGATATCTACAGCAACACCCTCATAGTAGGGGATCTTAGCACCCTATTGTCAACAATGGACAAATCTTCCAAGCAAAGAAACACCAAGAATTTGTGGCACTGAACAACACTCTAGATCAAATGGACTTAATTGATATATACAGAACCTTTCACGCCAAAGAAGCAAAATATACATTCTTTTCAAATGCACATGGGACATTTTCAAAGATACACCACATAGTAGGACACAAAACAAGCCTCAACAAATTCAAGAAAATTAAAATCATATCAAGTATCTGCTCTGATCACAATAGCTTGAAACAAGAAATCAACCTCAAGGAAAAAAACTAAAAAAAAAATTCAAATTTATGGAGACTGAATAACATGATGTTAATGAATGAATGGGTTAACAATGACATCGAGGAAGAAATCAAAAAGTTTCTGGAAACAAATGATAATGAACACACAAGAGCCCAAAACCTATGGGACGCAGCAAAGGCAATCCTGAGGGGCAAGTTCATAACAATACAGGCTTACCTAAAAAGGACAGAAGAATCTCAAATAAACAACTTAACCCTATATCTACACGAACTAGAGGAACCACAACGAACAAAGTCTAGAGCAAGTACAAGGAAAAAAATAAGATCAGAGCAGAATTAAATGACATTAAAAACTAAAAGAACAATTCAAAAGATCAATAAAACCAGGAACTGGTTCTTTGAAAAAGTAAACAAGTTTGACAATCCTTTAATCAGATTCATCAAGAAAGAAAGAGAATACCCAAATAAATAAAATCAGAAATGAAAGAGGACAAATCACAACCAATACCACAGAAATACAAAGGATTATAAGAAATTACTCCGAACAACTAAATGACAAGAAATCTGACAGCCTGGGTGAAATGGAAAAATTTCTGGAAATATAAACTTCCAAAACTGAATGAAGAAGAAACAGAAAACCTGAATATACCAATAACAACTAGTGAAATTGAAGCAATAATCAAATAACTTTCAGCATACAAAGCCCTGGACTAAATGGCTTCACAGGTAAATTTTACAAAACACTTAAGGAAGAACTAACTCTTATCCTTCTCAAAATATTCCAAAAAATCCAAGAGGGAGGGAGGCTCCCGAACTCTTTCTATGAGGGCTGTACTATCCCGATTCCCAAACCAGGTCAAGACACAACAAAGAAAGAAAACTACAGGCTAATATTGCTAATGAACATAGATGCTAAAATCCTTAACAAAATATTGGCAAAGTGGATCCAGCAATACATTAAAAAGATCATACACCATAATCAAGTGGGATTTATCCCAGGGATGCAAGATGGTATAATATTGGCAAACCAATAAATGTAATATACCACACAAACAAAGAGAAATACAAAAATCACATGATCATATCAATAGATGCTGAAAAAGCATTTGATAAGGTTCAGCACCCATTTATGATTAAAACACTCAGCAAACTAGGAAAAGAGGGAGCATACCTCAACATAACAAAGGCCATATATGAAATACCTGCCACCAACATCATACTCAATGGGCAAAAACTAAAAGCTTTCTTCCTGAGTTTAGGAACAAGACAATGGTATCCACTCTCTTCACTTCTATTCAACATAGTTTTGGAAGTTCTAGCCACAGTGATCAGACAAGAAAAAGAAATAGAGGGCATCCAAATGGAAAAGAGGAAGTAAAAATGTCATTATTTGCAGATGACATGATAGTGTACACAGAAAACTCTATAGACTCCACCAAAAAACTACTCTACCTAATAAGTAAATTTGGCAAAATAGCAGGGTATAAGGTCAATATTCAGAAATTGAAGGCATTTCTGTACACCAGCAATGAAATATCAGCAATAGAAACTAGGGTAAAAAATCCTATCCTATTTACTATAGCAATAAGAAAAATACAGTACTTAGGAATAAATTTAACCAAAGAGTTAAAAGACCTGTACTCAGAAAACTACATAACACTGAAGAAAGAAGTTAAGGAAGATACAAATTGATGGAAGCATATACTGTGTTCGTGGATGAGAAGAATCAGCATCATTAAAATGTCCATACTACCCAAAGCAAATTATAGATTCAACACAATCCCTATTAAAATACCAATGACATATTTCACAGACATAAAACAAATACTTCAAAAATGTATATGAAACCAAAAAAGAGCCTGACTAGCCTCAGCAATCTTAAGAAAGAAGAACAAAGTAGCAGGAACCACAATACCTGATATCAAACTACATTACAAAGCTAGGGTAATCAAAACAGTCTGTTACTAACATAAAAACAGACATATAGATCAATGGGACAGAATAGAGAGCCCAGAAATAAATCGAGGTCTCTGAGGTCAATTAATAGTTGACGAAAGGGGAAGGAGCATAAAATGGAGTGAAACTAGCCTCTTCAACAAATGGTGTTGTGAGAATTGGAAAGAACATACAAAAACATGAAACTAGAACACCAACTTACAGCATACACCAGAATAAATTTGAGATGGGTAAGACTTAAATGTAAGCTGTGACACCGTAAGTCATGGAGGAAAACATCGGCAGTAAAATCTCAGATATCCCACACAGCAATATTTTTGCTGATATGTCTCCCAGGGCAAGGGAAATAAATGAAAGAATAAACCAATGGGACTACATCAAGCTAAAAAGTTTCTGCTCTGCTAAAGAAAACATTAGCAAGGTGAAAAAGGAACCAACTGTATGGGAAAATGTATTTGCCAATGATAGCTCAAACAAGGGTTTGATCTCCAAAATATTTAAAAAACTTATATGACTCCACACTAAGAAGACAGACAATCCAATTAAAAAATGGGCAAAAGATTTGAATAGACACTTTTCCAAGGAGAATATACAGAGGGTCATAGGCATATGAAAGAATGCTCAACATCACTAGCCATCAGAGAGATACAAATTAAAATCATAATGAGATACCACTTCATACCGGTCAGAATGGCCATCATTAACATATCAAACAACTAAAGATGGAACTGCCTTTGATCCTGCAATTTCACTGCTAGGATAATACCCAAAGAATCCTAAAATATCAATTCAGAAAAACCTATGCTCCCCTATGTTCATAGTAGTGTTATTTACAATAGCCAAATGCTGGAAACAGCCTAAGTGCCCATCAGTAGATGACTGAATCAAAAAACTCTTATTCATTTACGTGATGAAATTCTTTACAGCAAAAAAAAAGAAGCTCCTGCCTTTTGCAACAACATGGATGTAACTGGAGAGTATTATACTTAGCGAAATAAGTCAGGCAGTGAAAGGAAAATATCGGATGATTTCACAGGAACCTAATGAACAAAAAAATGAGCAAAATAGAACCAGAGGCATGGAAACAAGGAACAGACTGACAGTGAACAGAGGGGAGAGGGAGAAGTGGAGAAAGAAGGGGAAGGGTCTAGTCAAGGAACTAATGTAAGTGACCCATGGACATGGAAAACAGGGTGGGGGTTGACTGTGAGAGAAGGGGGAGGTGGGCTAGGCAGGGGAGAGCAATGGTGGAAATACAGGACCACTGTAATAGAACAATTTTAAAAATGGAAGAAATAAAATAAATAAATAATAAAAAAAAGAAATATTGCTATTTTTCCATGGAGCATACAACTTGTTGAATTTATTTATTAGCTCTAGTAGTTTTTGAGGATTTTAAAGGACTTTCTTTACATAAGACCATGTCATCTTTGAATAAATATTTTTACTTTTTCCTTTACAATTTGGATATTTTTATTCATTTTTTCTTGCTTAATTGCTATGAGTAGAAGTTCCATTTCAATGTTGAATAGAAGTGGCAAAAGCATACATTATTGTCTTGTTCCTCTTCTTAGGGGGAAAGCTTTGTTTTTCACCAGTGTGTATGATATTAGCTATGGGATTTTTATAAACCAATTCTTTTACTGTCCCCAAGTCTTCTTTTTTTCCCCCCTATGTTTCATTCAGCTTGATTTTGCCTAGGTTAACACCACCCTGTCTTTCCTCTGTAGTTTGAACTTTTAGGGGCCCTCTGGAGAGGGTCTGGGGAGATGGTTAAGGCCATAAATATTTTTAAACTTTATCAAGGAGTCAGGTTATTTGTGTGCATTTTGCCTTTTGTGCAAACTATGAACTCTTAACATAACTTTAAGGAACTATTATTAGTAAAAGTCAAGGACAAAAAAATGAAAGAAAAAAAGAAAAGAAAAAGCAAACAAGGACAGAGAATAAAAGATGTTTACTGCTATTGGTATTCAATTTGTAATTCTCCCACATTTCAGTGATCTACTTATGGACTTACCAAGTAAATTTTATCCTCCCTTAAGGCAAAAACAATGATTTTTAATATGTTTATTGATTTGAGAGAGAGAGAGAGAAAAGAAAGGCATCAATGTGAGAGGGAAATTTCTTGGTTGCCTTCCGTATGCACCCTGGCTGGGGATCAGATCCTCAACACCTCAACCTTTTGGTGTATGGGATGATGCTCCAACCAACTGAGCCACATTGGTGGGTCAGGGTAAAAACAATAAAATTTATTACATATTTTTCTGCTCTTTAATTCACTCACCCCAAAACACATACACACACACAACATGTGCACAACTTTACAGCCTATGAGGTGTGGCAATGTTCTAATGATTTATATAAGTTCAGTGTCTAACATATTATTTGAGAATCTGGGTTCTCCTTTTCCTTGAAACATAATGAGAAAAATATTAGATAGTCTCAGTGTATAGAACTCACCTGTCACATAAATAGTTATGGAGAAGCCTTCGATGAGTCCAGATGAAACATTCACAGAACAGCGATATGATCCATTGGCACTAGCCAGTGCTTGATCAAAATGCAGACTAGAGACAAAAATATTCTCTTTTTCAACCTTCGTGTATATCTTATGTCCTTTCCCAAGAGGTGGACACTTTTCTCCTTCAAGCTTGCACCAGGTCACATCAGGTATGTTATCAGCACAGTATTTCACAGGACATTCCAGGTCAAATGATTTCCCTGCTGAGACATTTTGCACGGAATCTCTTTTAATATTAATTTGTGTAGTACATGACTTTTCCCCTGAAAAATGAAAAAAAATTAAATTCAAATATGTTCTGGAAGGACCAGATATTTCCCACTTGAAAAGTTTCTACCAAAGATTTATTCAGCATGATTCTATAATTTTTTGAGATAATATTTTCCAGTAATTAAGAATCAGTAGCAGAGTGTCTGGCACATGGTAAGTACATAATAAATATTTATTGAAAAAAACAAATAAATCATTTCTTTAGTTGTTCAATATTTCATAAATATCCAAAATATTATAAAATTCCAAAATATTTTTATTGTATTTTATTTTATTTTTACTTATTTTATTTTATAGCTACTTTAATAGGTAATAAATGTTTTTTATCAATTACTTACTATACTTCATAAGTACTTTAACTCTTTTAATCCTCACAATACAAATACATGACAGTGATTTTCAACTGATGTGCTACAAGGGGCACAATGGTGTACCATAATAATTTTAGACATGTAATAACTGACTATGTAATCAGGGACACTGACTTCTTCCCAAGGTTGTCAAATTTTTAAAAATGACAACAGCCAACAATCAATAGCCTTTGATATGAATGAATCAAAATTATACCTATTTTGTCAGATCAGCAAAAAATATATTTTTTGGTGCGCTGCAGAGTTTTAGTAATTAGTTTATGTGTGCCATGAGGTGAAACAGGTTGAAAATAACTGATATATGTTTTTTATTTATATTTTATTGATTATGCTATTGTAGTTGTCCTGATTTTCCCCCCTTTGCTGCCCTCTACCCAGCATCTCCCACTCCTTCAGGTAATCCCTACACCTTTTTTCATGTCCATGGGTCATGCATGTAAGTTCTTTGGCTACTCCATTTCCTATATTGTACTTTACATCCCTATGGCTTTTCTGTAACTACCTATTTGTACTTCTCAGTCCCCTCCCCTCTTCACCCATTCTCCTACACCCCCCTCTCACCTGGCAACCATCAAAATGCTCTTCATATCAATGATTCTGTCTTTGTTCTTCTTGTTGGCTTAGTTTGTTTGGGGATTCAATTGTTGATAGATATGTACTTATTGCCATTTTATTGTTCATAGTTTTGATCTTGTTCTTAAGTAAGTCCCTTTAATATTTCATATAATAATGGTTTGGTGATGATGAACTTCGTTAGTGTTTTCTTGTCTGGGAAGCTCTTTATCTGCTCTTTGATTCTAAATAATATCTTTGCTGGGTAAAGCAATCTTGGCTGTAGGTCCCTGCTTTTCATGACTTTGAATAGTTCTTGCCAGTCCCGTCTGGCCTGCTACATTTCTTTTGAGAAGTCAGCTGACAGTCTTATGGGAACTCCCCTGTAAATAAAACTAACTTCTTCTCTCTTGCTACATTTAAGATTCTCTCTTTATCTTTAACCTTTGGTATTTTAACTATGATGTGTCTTGGCATGGGCCTCTTTGCATCCATCTTGTCTGGAACTCTCTGTGCTTTCTGGACTTGCATGTCTATTTCCTTCACCAAATTAGGGACATTTTTTTCATTAGTTTTTCAAATAGATTTCTAATTTCTTGCTCTTTCTCCTCTCCTTCTTGAACCCCTATGATGTGAATGTTGGGACACTTGAAACTGGCCCATAGGCTTCTTACTCTATCCTTGTTTTGGGGGGTTCTTTTTCTCCTTCTTGTTCTGTTTGGTTGTTTTTTGCTTCCACATGTTCCAAGTCTTGGGTTCATCCACTCTACTGTTGTTTCCCTATAAATTGTTCTTTATTTCAATTAGTGTATCCTTTGTTCCTAATTATACCTTTTTTATGCTCCTGAGATACTTACTAAGTTCCTTGAGTATCCTTATAAACAGTGTTTTGAACTCTGCATCTGATAGATTCCTTATCTCCATTTTGTTTAGGTTTTTTTCTGGAGTTTTAACTTTTTTTTTCATTTGGGCCATGTTTGTCTCCTCATTTGGCAGCCTCCCTGTGCTTGTTTTTATGTATTAGGTAGAGCTTCTATGACTCCCTGTTTTGGTAGTGTGGCCTAATATAGTAGGTGTCTTATAGAGTCCAGAGGCACAGCCTCCCCTCTCACCCAAGCTGGGTAATCAAGGTACACCCTCATGTGTGCTGAGTACCCCCTCCTCTTATAGTTGAGCCTTGCTTTCTGTTGGCAGGTCAATGGGAGGGGTTCACCCAGACCAGTCAGCTGCAAAGGCTGGCTGTGACCACTGACCATCAACCTCCACCCTCCATGGAGAATCAGCTGTACAACAAGAGGGTGGTTGTGCTCCAACGTGTTCTGTAGCTGTTCACTGTGTGCACAAACTCTGGGGTTTCCTGGGTGGTGCATGCCAAAGTCTGCCCCAACCTGTGTTCTACACAGGGTCACCCTATATGGGCTATAAAGCAATCTGCAGATGGCTGCTACTTGTGCTGAGCTTTGAGGTTCCCAGGTGAAGCCAAACGTGATCCAAAACTGGCTGCTGCTAGTGCCGGTTCTGGTACCACTTAGCAAGAGGTACAGGGGCTGGGAGATCATTGAGGCCAGCTGTTGCTTGTCTGAGAGGATTTAGGAAGTTGTGAAGTATGAGCCAACACTAGCTATTTTTATGGAAAAGTCACTGTTAACAGCTTTTGTGAGTCCATATTTTGGTTGGGATGGAAACTCAGAGGATCCCCAGGGTGGGGAAAATAGCCAATTTAATGGAGTCTCAGATATGGCACGTACCTCCCAGCTCTGTGGCTCTGTAGGGGGAGGGTTCGGAAAAGGGACAATGACCTCTGCCCATTTTTCTGTCTGGGAGAAAGCTGTCCCCCAGCTCTCACCCTGATGCTAGTCACTTCAGTTCCTCCCCATATACCACTGGTGCTTTTAAAGCTGCTACCCTGGTGCTGAAGCTCAGAATTAGTTAGTCTGAGTAAGTCAATGTGTGGGTTCTTTAAAAGGAACTGCTTGAGACTCCAGTCCCATTGACTCAATATTTACTAGTTTTTGTAGCCAGAAGTTATGGGAACTCATCTTCCTGGCACTGGAACCCCTGGGCTGGGAGCCCATGTGGGGCTGAGACTCCTCACTCCCAAAATATCCCTCCCAAATTTTTATCCACCACACATGGATGTGGGGCCAGCCCATTCCACATCTCCATCCTTCTTACCAGTCTGGATGAATGTGGTTTCTGTAATTTCATAGTTGCTGGACTTTCATTCAGCCTGGTTTCTGATGGTTCTGAGTGATAGTTGTTCTTGTTCTCAAGTTTAGTTGTGATTTTTGATGTGGTTGTAAGAGAAGGCATACTGTGTTTACCTATGCCTCCAACTTGACTGAAAGTCCCTGCTAATATATGTTATTATGGCCCTGCATTCACCATACTGCTCTACCTAGCATAATGTCCTACTTCCTTTCTATACCCTTGCCAGGATGAACATGCTCATTTCTAGCTATTTCCTAACACCAGATAAACCTCTCATTATAATTTCTGCTCACATAATATCAATCTTTGCTCAGAATAAGTATCTTGTTGAGTTTTCAGGAATCATATTGAGACAAGAGACCTACAAAAACTTTTAGGACCTCTGAATATTTATATATTTGTAAATGCTCTGAGATCTTAAATAAGTTCACTTTAAAACTTCCTAACTGCTTCTAAAATTCAGAATAAAAATGAAAGCAATATGAAAGTCAAGTTATGAGAATGAGGTTTTCAAAAAATTGAAGAGAAAGGGTAAGATAATTTAGCAAGAGGAAGTGTCCAACAATATAACATCTGGATGTGGCTAGACTTATGACAAAAAAAGCAAGGAGGCAGAGGGAGAAAGACCAAGTGAAACCTTTGTTTCCAGAAGTCCAATGCTCTCCCTAAGGTTAACAGTCTATCTCAGCTTCCTAACTTCCCTTTTTATTTACTTGGATAAGTTAATCATAGCTTATGGAGCCTGTAATTCTATGAAAAACTAAATAATAATTACAGACAAAGACCTCCTTCTCTCAAGAAACCTACCATTTAATTGGCGAGACAAAATTAAGTAACAACAAAGTCTCTGTATCTGAAGTAAATTTTCTATCTACCGCTCTTTTTTCTTCAACCTTATCATGACTAAAAGCAGAGGGATCTTGTAGAAATAAATAAGAAATGGTTGCCTGTCATCATGGGGCTTGCCTTCCAGTGGAAAAGAAAGTGGGAGAACAAAACAACAGAGTAAAGAGGTGCAAACTTTGCATGGGTGTGCAGAAGATTCACTTCAGCTAGGGCTGTCAGGGCAAGGCTTAATGGAAAGGTTGTATTTGAGCTGAACCTCAGTGAATGGTTAGCTTTTTGATAATTAGAACAGTGAATGGGCATGGGAGATATTTTAAAACTGAGGAAATGAAAGGGCAAAGACAGAGAGGCCAGGAATCTCATGGCAGATGCATGAATTGAAACACATTTGGATCATGGTTTACTAGTCATGGAGACTACTAGTTTTTTCAGAACAATTGGAATAAGCATTAGGTGGGAGAAGTTTAAATTTTACCAACCATAAGAAAATACAGAACATGATTCTTTGGGGACATTTATAAAAGTCATGGAGATAGCTAAAAATCAGAATATTTATTTGAACATAGTTGGTCAAATGCTAACACATTTTGTGATACTGAGATAGCCACCAAGACGCACTGGCACTCCATTTCTTTAAAATAAAATAAAAAGATTGGACGGCAAAAAATAAGAAAATTATTACTCACCATCCTCTACTACACAAAAATACATATAAAACTTCACCTCCCTCGATATGTGACCAACACTACAAAATTACTTCTAAGTCTCACTTTCTGTTATAACAAGTTAGCTTCCCATCTAGCCATCAAACTCACCCAATGCTACAAGCGTAGCTGAACATCCCTTGTAGTTCCAGCATTCTCTGACTGTATGCTAAGGAGGAATGCACGGAGTGGAAGAGGGTTAGCTGTTTGTCCTGACCGTATCACTGATTTGCAGTGAGATTATGGAAACATCCCTGCAGTGCCTGCGTATTCTGATTGGCAGGATGGAGATCAGAGACTATGGAGATCACTGACTGCCACATTGCCCGGCACAGGAATTTTTTTTGAATGGAGGAATGAATAGAAAAATAGAGGCTAGTCAACAGGCACTAAAAGTCATCAAGAATACTCCTTCTTTGTATGAAGAAGATATTATATTCCCTATGTCTGAAACTAAAACTAATGTTTGTAGTGCAGGAATGATGCACTGAGCCAAATGACACAATTGTAACTTTTTATATGCTAAGTAGTTTATTGCATACTATTTATTATGTTACCATAACTTTTATGTTATACATTGACTCCTGGACTCAACTGTAAACTCAATTCTAATATTCCACTTGACAAGCATGATGACACTTCTTTGCTGCTTGTCCTGAGTTGTGCATATACATCTTATGACACTCAGAACATCTAAAGCTGTCCCCAAGGGGTTTGTCTTGTCAAAACAAACCATTTTCTAAAGCTAGATGAAAATCATTTTGCTTTTGGCTGGGGTTTATAGGCCAACATCAGTTATGGTTGTTTATGCTATTATTGCTCCTGCTTTTTATTTTAAACATTCATACTTAATGGCAGGAAATCCCAATGCTAAAAGTAATTTAAATATCTGAAGTAAAAAGATGAAACCCCTACCATCCCCACGCCATCAAATGATGCAATATCCTTTTTGCAAGTCACTATAGCTTTAGGAAATGTCTCATTTAAAAAATTTTCATGAGACCCTGGCTGCTATGGCTCAGTGGATTGATTGAGCGTCGGCCTGCGAACCAAGTGTCACTGGTTTGATTCCCAGGGCACATGCCTGGGTTGCACACCAGGTCCCCAGTTGGGAGCGTGTAAGAGGCTACCACACATTGATGTTTCCCTCTCTTTCTTCCTCCCTTCCCCTTGCTCTGAAAATAAATAAATACAATCTAATAAATGTTAACAATAGAAAATATATTTAAAAAGAAAATTCTCATGAAACCACTATTGTACTATTAGTTTGTATTGCTATATCCTATGACTAGGCTGTGCCTAGCATATTTGATGCCCAGAGTACATTTTTAACAACTTCCTCTTTTTAATGGAAACATATTTTCAGAAATACTCATGAAATGAAACAAATAGTAAAATGGACAGAAAAGACACAGTCAGTGAATATTTTTTTCACTGAACTTTGTATAGAAAATCATGCTAATTAAAAGATATTTCAAAAATAATATTGGAATTCAAAAAAGTAAAAATGTACAACTATTTACTTAACAGTTTTTATATCTACCTACATAGTGTAAACTTTTATTTTAATCTTCACCAGACACTGTTTATTGATTTTTCTTTTTTAGAGAGAGAAGGGAGAGAGAAAAAGAGAAATGGTGTGAACTTTGATTCTTTAGTTATAGCTTGTCATATTACTTTACATAAATAATTTTCCAATAACTAGTAAGTAAATTTTATTAAAAACTGAAATTCTACAAAAGATAAAATTTAGGCAATTACTAAATTGTAACACTAATGTAAAGTTTTTTTCTTGATTCATTTTAAATTTTAAAACAATTAACACTTTAAGGACAAGAATACATTTCAATTGTAAAAATATTAATTTTAAAACATTTCATGTATGAATGAATTTTAGTTCTTGTATGAAATTATGTATCACAGTATGTATAATTTTAATATTTCAAATTTAAACAAATAAATATTCAAAAAGTTTGCATAGAATGAAAAAAATAAAATACTCTCACGTTCTGTCTGTGTTTATACTCACTGCGCTATTATTGTGCATTTAAAATCTACTGTTTAAATGCAAGTCTGTGGAGTCTCACAGGGACTGGGAATACAAACTGTGCCTTGAGCAAGCTCAAATGATTGTGAACATTATGAATTTACTCTTGAAATGTAGGTGGATTTGTGGATGTCCAAGGCCAACTCTGTAACTGCGAAGTTTTCTGAGTTAATTTTCATGTAGAATAAAATGGTTATCAAAGGGGAAGTACTAAAAATGTGCTAATTTGAAGCTTACACACATAGTATTAAAACTCAGCAATAACCATACTAGTCATCTAGAACTTTAAGCCAAAATTATTCGTAGGGGGAGGAATATTTTATCACCGATATTGTTCAGAATTGCTGGTACATGGTGATAATTAAAAGTAGAGCACCTTTTATTTGTTTTAAAATTCTATAAAGACAATGTACCCCTTAGTGCCCACACCAGAGGTTTGGACATCCTATTGTCCTTGACTATTTAGTAATGTTTTTAGTGCAAAGTGGATGCAGAAAGAAGCTTACATCACTTCTTGATTTTTCTATTAGATTTTTTCTTTGATTATCTTGATTATACAGTTTCTCAGAGCTTTCAATCTGGAAGAGGGAGAGAACCCTTGTGGCTGGGTCAATCAAGAAAGGCTTCAAGGAGGATGTTGAACCCCCTCCTGCCCCACACCCCACCCTAGGGCAATTCTGCTTCTCCTCTCATCATTATACTGTAATACCATCATCCACCTAGCCACTTGAGAGCCATCTTGACCTCTTTTCACTGTACCATTTTATCGGTCACCAAGTTAGTTTGATTCAGCATCCAAAATTTGTCTCCATGCCATTGCTTTAATTTGGGTCTTACTCTGTTTCATGTGGATTATTGTCACAGCCTAGAAATTAGTCTTCTACATTTCAAATTTAGCCTTCATCCCCTATCTCTACTTCAACCCATTCTCCACACTACTGTCACAGTTTGCATGCTTAAAATGAAAATGCAATCACAAGACTTTACCCCTACTCCCCTCCCCTGCAGACTCTCTAATGCTTGCAGGAACACATTCAGACTTCATCAAATGGCATTTTACCCCTTGTCTCCTTATGCAAATTCCCACACCCCCATACTCCAGAAAACCAAGGCTACTTGATGCACCACCAACCCCGCCCCATGAATGTCCTATATTATTTTGTATGACACATATCACTCTATAAATATGTGTTTATGCATGTCTTCCTATCTGCTCTACACCCTTTTTTGGTGGGATGGTACCTGTTTCTGCAGAAGAAGATGGCCTTAGAAAAGGTATGAAAGTGAGAAGGCATGATGTACCTGAAACCAAACAGAGACAGCTTCATGGAGAGAAAAATCTTCTGTCCACAACTCTGACTCATGCTCTCTGTGTGCTAAGGACACAGAGCAGACACACCTGAGCCCTTTGAGGGGTTGCCAAAGGCATCTCAATATACCCTGCAGTGGTTAAGTTATAACCATTAAAGAGAAAACAGACCTCATAAGCATGCAGTATGGAAAGATCTGATTTATGTTCACTCAGAGGTAATATTGAAAATATTGAATAAGTGACACTCTGTGGTCATGCAGATACCCAGACCAACCAATCAGAAAAGCACGCCAGTCATAAACAACTGCCTGGTCCAGTACCTTCCAGCTGAGCAAGTGTAGCTGCAGGTATAGATGTCATCAGAAGCCAAAAAGGGTAGATAATTTGTGAAACTTATTAGCTCTTTATAAAAAAGTTTTGTAATTCTAACTTAATGTGAAATACATAAGATTGTGAAATACATATTTTTAAATGTTTTGATTATAACCATTACCACGAGGAAACTCCCAACCAAGCTTTCCATGGAAAAATTCTTACATATTTATGAAAAGTTCAAAATAATTATTTTCACTGAAAGAAATGATTGCCTGTAATAAATGCAGAATGTCTTACTGGAGCTAAGACAGCATTAGAGTTGAACATAAAAATGTAACCAAGTAATTTTTGAAAGACTGAAATGATTATGAAAGGTATAATATGCTACTAATTTTCTGTGACACCAACCAGAATTTTAGCTTCTATCAGAAGATACCAACGAACAAACACAAACTTCAGATACATGGTGGGGGGGCCTGTGGAAAGAGAGAATTCTTCAGACTCAGGAGAAAAACAGGCCTTCAGAGGATGCAGGTGGTCTGATCTGCCTAACTTTAGAGGGCTGGAGTAGTGGAGAGGAGAGGCGATATAATGACAACCAAGGAAGAGAAGCCAGTGCCTTTTACTTACAAAATGATGTGAGTTTAATGATCCCCTGAGGCAGTGTCTTGAGCATAGTCAAGGCCAATCCACATATAGCAGTAGCAGCCATGTAATCACACATCACACAAATCAAAGATGCTGGAAGAGCATCCACCTAGACACTCTCAGGGAATTACATGCACAACAACAAAAAGCCCATATAACCAATGTTCTTCCCATCATAAGCTGACTGCCATCGACTCACAAAGTTAGGGATGTGATGACATGAGATGAGAGTAGGGGAGTTCCACCTCATTCAGAACCATTAATATAATGTTGTATTATGCAGTGTTGACTAAACTTATGACTTTAACTGTGCGATAAATAAACTCACATCATAAAGCAGATATTTCCAGAAATGCAAGGAATACTTGGGAAAATTTGAATAAGAATAAGGTACACAGACTGGGCTGTACTGTAGTGAGCCAGAGCTAGGCTACATGATCAGTGGTCTGTGATGGCAGAAGTGGAGGAGACACTGAAGTGACTTCAGAGCCAGAAAGGAGTGTGGGCAATCATCGGGTTGAACACAGAAAGCACTACCATTAAGAGCACCATGGGCCCTGGCTGCTGTGGCTCAGTGGATTGAGTATTGGCCTGCGAGCCCAGTGTCGTTGGTTCGATTCCCAGCTAGGGCACATTACTAGGTTGCATGTCAGGTCCCCAGCTGGGGACGCGAATGAAAGGCAACCACACAGAGATGTTTCTCTCCCTGTCTTTCTCCTTTCCCCTCTCTCTAAAAATAAAAAATAAGTAAACAAACAAATAAAAAAATAAATTATTTTAAAAAAAAAAGGAAAGAAAAAGAAAAAAAAGAGCACCATGGACAATTCCACCACCACACAGTGTGCCAACCTCATGCACAACTTCATCTTGAAAGTCCGGAGTACGGTGCATGAAATTGACTCCCAGAATGACCTCACCTTCTTTTAAATTCACACCAAGAAAAATGAAATTATGGCTGCACCAGACAAAGACTATTTCCTGATTGTGATTCAGAATCTAATTGAATAAGCCACTCTCTTGGCTCCATATATCATTTCTTAATTTAATGCCCCTTACGAATAATAGTGTTAATTATGTCAACTGACTGGCAGATAGAAATCACCTTAGAGCCCATGCAGATCAATCGAGTGGCCACATTGGGCTATAGCTCCACCTGATCCTACCAAAGTCATCCCCCTGCTGGCCAGTCACCCCCAAGTTCCGAGGATGCCCTCTTTCCTCAAGTCCAGGTTTTGAAGCAAAAGCTTGTAAGAGGCCCACACCCTGCTTCCTTCTGATCTTTGGTTCACTTGTTGCCCTTGGAAAAGGTTGTTTTTCTTTAACTAAAAAATTGGAACTTGAAAAAAAAAGAATGAGGCACAATGTTAAAATCAAAGCTTCTCTTATAAGGGTGACCATTATTAGTTTAATAAAACCCTATAAACTTATCTTAAGGGGTATAACAAAAACCTATTGAGTCTCAGTCCCTACTGTCAGGTGGAAGACATTCACCTATACCTACCTGAGAAACAACATATAATGTATTATAGATAACTGATATAGAACTAGTATGCAATAATAGTTTATATTTTTCTTCTCTGGGCATATTGTCTGATATGGGTCTTTTAAGAGAAATAGGCATCTCTTCCCAGTCTAAACATGCATACTGAGAGAGGAGAAACAGAAAAAAGGAGAGGTAGGGAAAGAGAGAGGTGGAGGGACACAAACAGAGACAGACAGAGAGAGAGAGAGAGAGAGAGAGAGAGAAAGAGAGACTGGCTTACATAATGTAAAGTTCATTTGGCAAAAATGGAATGAAATAATTAACTTCACATCAAGAATACACGTGGTATAAATCCATATTTATTCCATTTACTTAAAAAACAAAGACCACTAAACAAGAAAGTTGAGAGAACTGTTAAAATCATCTTTTATTATTTTTTATTCTTTAAAACTTCCTGAAAATGATACTTGAAACTTTCCTTTAAGTTTGCTTTATAAGGTACTTATTTAACATACTTTGAAGCAATCTCTTCTAGGACTAAAATTTCTCATCTTGTGATAAGACTACTTGAGGGGAGCTTTGAAGACTATCTTTTCAATTTAGTTGCATTGCACAATTTAAGATTAAGACCTGTATCTCTTGATTTTAACTAGTTTGGGATTATTCTGAAGTTGATTTGCTTTGAAACAGTCATTCTAGTATTTGCTGTAGCTTTGTCTAAAAGTTAGCAAAGTTTACAAAATACCTGTGCCATGTCTCCTCTTGACATATTAAAGAATAGGACAAGCAAGGAGCTTTAGTCATCATTAGGTCAGATAGCACATGAATAATTTGAGTCACATCTGGAAGCTCACCTCCAGAATCAGTCATTGCCAGGCTCTACAGTCATTGCCACTTGCCCACAAATGCACTGCACCTCACATTATCCAGGTGCTGTAGACCCACCCTAGATCCTCCAAAGAGGAGAAACAGAGAAACATAGATGTATGACTAATATTTTTTGAGTTCTTATTATGTCCTATGCACTTTTAGGTATATATATATATATATATGTGTGTGTGTGTGTGTGTGTGTGTGTGTGTAAAATGTCATTTGGTCTTTGCAACAATTTTTATGAGGTAGTTACTATTATTATCTTTAAGTTTGGAAAACCAAGTGTTGGAGAAACTAAGTCACTTGGTCAAGATAACTCACAAGTGGTAAGCAGAGTCAAGACTAGGACTTGAACCCAGGCCTGGCTAACCCCAAAGCACAAGTTCTTCTCTAACAGGGGTTAGTTGTGAAAGTAAATGAGAACATATAGGAAGAGTTCTTAGGACTATGCTTGGTCATAATAAACAATAAACACCAGGTATTACATGTTTTTAATAAAATGAGTTTAGAGAGATGACACAAAAGTTGAGTTACTGTTCAAGGTGGCAGAAACAGGATGGAAACCCAGGAGATCTGCCTCAAGTGCCCCTGCTCTGAACAATGATTCCCAACTGCTTTCATAAGGACTAGTGGTGATGCAAAAACACTGGTATCCTTACCAGGCAAACAAATATAAATAGAAAATGCAGTATATCCCAGAGAAAAATGTCCTTTTATCTGAGAGATGAAATCCTACAGAAATATATTAACCAGCAAGGTCAGCCTTAGTCAAATAAAAAATCCTTTGTTGCCCTGGCCATGCAGCTCTGTTGGTTGGAGCATCATTCTCTGCACCAAAATGTTGTCAGTTCAATTCCTGGTCAGGGCACATGCCTAGCTTGTGGGTTCAATCCACAGTTGGGGTGTATTGGGAGGCGACCAATCAATGTTTCTCTCTCTCGCTCCTCTCTCTCTCTCTCTCTCTCTCTCTCTCTCTCTCTCTCTCTCTCTCTCTCTCTCAAATCAATGGAAACATGTCTTTGGGTACTTTTCCAAGTAGATCTCTACCAAGTGAAAAATGTTCCCTTGTGATTCTACCCTATTGGTCACTGTCTTTGTCTTCCCATGACAGAGGATTCAGAGTACTGCCCATCCTAGGTGACAAGGATGAGTATCTAGCAGAGACTTTTTTGGCCGATGTGTAGTTACCTCTCTAGACAGCAAAAGGTTTTAGCCAATTTAATGAGCACTTAAAAACAATGATTCATGTTGATAATTTAGAGAATAGTTCTGGCAGGGAAAGGCACTGACTACCTGAAACAGGTGGGCCTGTCTTTTAGAGATGATAGGCTCTCCGCCTTAGTCACAGTGACTTCAGAAAAAAAAGCAAGGCAGAAAAAGCTAACAGTATATCATAGAAGCTGTAGAAAGCAGCATCCAAGGAGACTTTGGAAACCAACATGAGTATTTCTAAATATGTGATAGAAAAGTTATGTGTGATGCTCAGTGTAAGTGTGGGTTATGTGTTAGTGGAAAGACACAGGGAAAGTTCATTTTCACTTTTTTGCCAGATGCTTCCTTGCCTTCCTAATATTTATAGTCTGCCGCAAAGACCACACTGAGATTCACTGGCATTTTCAAATCCCTAGAAGACACAGTATCCATTTGGGCAGAAACTGCCAATTACCCCCTTACCAATGTTAATTCTTCTCTTCTAATATCATAGAAGAAAATAAAATGGGACCATGGCCACCCATCTAGGACTTAAATGCCCATCCCTTCTAATAGCCACTTCTGGACAATGGACTGTTTGTGATGTATTCAAGCTTCAGATTGTGCTCATAAGATAAATGTGGCTATCAGGAAGGAGGGAGGATGAGAGAGCTCTACTAGCTAAACCTGATGTTTCCCTATGACTGGCCTAGATGGCTGTTCCAACAGTATCCTGGACTGTGTTCAAAGTGAACCTCAAAATGTACATGTTTATATTCTGAGCATACTAAAATGATACTCCTGCTTGTGTATACACAGACACGTGCAAATAAGTAATTTCTTCTACAGGATAAGCACAGAAATCAGAGTCCATGAGAGGATACCAGAAAATTGAATAATATTGAGCTTATTTTGAAGAGAATGGAGACTATTAGAACTGTGAAGCAAATTATTATGACACAATTCAAAGATACAGTGTAACTCAAGTCTCATGATTCCCAAACTCTATTATTATTTCTTGGTGATTAGAGATATAGTAGATAATGATGTCAAGAGTTGTTTATAGATGAATTCTGTCAACCCAAATAAGAGATGGTTTTCTAATACTACTTTACAGATCTCTCAAGTTAATTCAATTTTGGACTAAAAAGAAAAAAAAAACATTATTAACTAAACTTGCACAGTACTTATGATTCATCAGGCACTGTTCTAAGTGTTTCACAGAATTAATTCACTTAACACTCACAACAACCCTATAAGGTCAATATCGTTATTGTCCCCATTATTTACATGAGGAAATTGTACCAGAGAGGTTGTAGTCACAGAACCAGTAAATGGCAGAGATGGGATAGTAATCCAGTCAATCTAGCTCTAGAGTCCCAGCACTGCCTCTCCAAAGAATAAAGCGAAAGGTTGATTTCATTTTTGGACCTGATTGCAAATGCCTGTGAACATTTTCTTTCAACAATTCTGAACTCTAAGCAAAGGTGAAAGTCACAAATACTAAAAATAAATTAGGACAGTCAAGTGAGAGCATTTGACTTCAAAATTATAATAGAGGAAATTTTGATAGTGGGACAGAGGAAGCAACAGTTAATTAAAAAGCTTTTCAGCATTAGGAAAGTCTCTTCAAGGCTGTTACCAGCACAGAAATTAACCTTTTCATACCATAATCCAGGAAATCCTGTAGCTGAAGAATGTATTCTTAGACATTTATGTCAAAGGTAGTCATATTTTGTGGGAGGCATTTTTATAATAACAATACCAATGCATTTGGCAGAAGGCACAGCTCCATCTCCTGTGCCCATTTCAATAGCAACAAATAGCTACAGACAGAAATATGCCTGATAAAGACCCTGAAACTTCAAAGAATGAGAGACAGATGCAGAGCACCTTCTACCCTAATGTTTCTGCTCTGACCGACCCAACAATATGGTCAGTTTATAGTAAAGCAACACAATCTGTGTGCGATGTGGGGTACGGACCCATGGTCCATACTGAACTATCACAGTAGAGGCTAAAGAGGACACAGGCAAGACTCATATGGAGACTTGGCCATAACCACTGTGTTTTCAAAGGAGCCAATCTATGAGTGTCCACTGGTACTAGACCAGATTTGGATTTTTTTTCCCCTCACAATAAGCAGTGATCAATCAAAGATTTCCTACAGCATTCATTCAGGACCATATATAGTGCTGAGAAGTAGTCAAACATTAACTGCAGTGTTCCTGCTTGCTTTAAGGTGGAATCTAGGTTGACTCTCTGACTAAACAAGTGGCCCACGGTTTCACAGCTGGAAGGTGAGGAGGCAGCTGATTGACAGGGGCTTCTCCATCTGCAGCCTAGTTCTTGCCAGCATAATCTGCCTACCTGCCCAGGAAGGGAAGGTGCAGACCCTTTGACCCTTAAATACTTTCATTGGGACAGAAATTCTATGCCAGATACTGAGGGGCACAGTGCCCCCTCGATTTTTTATTGAGAAACCCAAAAAGCAAGCAAGCATAATTTTATTATAAAGAAGGAAGTTTGTAGAAAATGTTACATTGTTTCCAACCTTATTGTCAATGCAGCCTGATTCCTGGGAAAAGGCACAGAGATCTCACATTGCTTTGAAGTGGAGGGGGAAAAGCTTTACAATTAGTTTTAAAAGCTTTGACTCTGTGTCAGTGTAAAGAATTCAGCAGTTGAAAATTAACTAAATCACAGGAAATCCCCAAGATATAAAGGTTAAAAGTAATGTGATTTTTAAGGAATAGTCATCAGCTCTGAGAGAAAAATCTCACCAAACTTTCCTTATCTCAACATGTGTCCTAAATTTAATGCAAGTAATGCTGTGATTCATCAACTGCTAAATAAGATACCTGGCCAGGACTTTGTCCATGGCTTTCCATTTCATTTTCCAAATAGTTTGATTCGCTATATTTGGGGCTAAATATATTGTATAATATATTTCACTTATTCATTTTACTTTAGCTTTAAAAACTCAACTATTTTAAATAATAATGTTAAAACTTACTTCCCATTTAACTGAGTTTTGAGGGGTTGCTTGCTGAAAAGAATATTAGCAAAAATACCATTAACATTTATCGAGCTTTTATTGTGTGTATTTATTATGCCAGGTACTTTACCTGTATTACTGCCTTTATAGTATTACTGCCTTTATAGTGTCCACAATAGGTCCATACTTTAGGTACAATTATTATCTCTATTTCACAAAGAAAATTGAGGATAAGACAGGATAAGAAACTTAAAGTCACACAGTAAGTAGCAGAGCCAGTAAATTAAGCCAATCCTAACACTCAAGTTCCTTTTTGTAAGCATGTTGGGAGGGGGAATACCCCAATCTCAGTATGATACAGCACTAAAAATTATTTTATTTGATTTTACAGGGAATAGTATATATACTCTTTAAATTGGTTTAAATTCTGTCTAATGAAATTTGACTCTAGTTGTAGTTATATGATTGTAGACGTCTGGCGGAAAGCGAAAAAAATCCACTCATCCATCTAAACCCCTTGTCAACATAATAACAAATATACACACATAAAAATACACAAACATGAAAATGCTTAGATGACTGAAGGGAAGATGTGTTTTGTCCCTGGTTACGTGCCATCCTGGCATTGTGGAGACAAATTCCAAACCACCCAGTTCCAGAATTGAAGATGACATTCTATAGGTGTCAGGGGCCACACAAACTGGTAAGAGTACGTGTGCTTGGGGAAATGATGAAGCAAGATATTTGAAACCAGACCTGAGAAAATCCAAAACCACTACTAGCTATTTATAGCCCTTCCCCCTTTACAATATGGAGTCTCCTGTGTCAGTGTAAGGGAGCAACTGAACTCACCAGAAGGAAGAAAGTGGTTGCTTGCTTATATAAAATCTATGCAGAAGAGGCCAAACATCATCTACGCAGAACCTACATTGTTTTCTATGTGAAATGCCACCCAAGTCAGAACGATTTTCTGAGACGCAATGACAGAACATTCCAATCCTGTATTTACCAGCATTTTCTCAATCAGTATTCTCCAGGCACACACCCCATTGAAGTTAAGTAGTGTGATTTTATTTAGCGACATTATTCAAGAGTAACCACAGAGTCAGGCATCCAATACCTATCCTACCCAAGTGAACAAAACAACACTCACTCTGCCAAACTTTAGTTTGCAAAGAACAAGCTATTCACCATCAATTTGGCTAATAGTAATAAGTTTGTACCTAACTACTTACAATATCTGCCTTTTTTCTTACCATCGGAGCATGTTTTTTAAAGAAAATCAGCCAAAGTGACTTGAATTCCATGTTCTAATTTGGTTTCTGTCCTAGACTGTTTTCAGTGAACAGTACTAACAACTTGGTTTTATCTACCATTGTCCTTCACATAAATGCCACCTCTAACAAGATCAGAAAGGAAAACCATTATCTTCAATACCTCCTGAGAAACAAAACAAAGCCTAATCTAAATAGGTGCATTACCGTCAATACTCCAGACGCCCAGATGTGGGATTAAGAAGAGGACCCAAAACAAATTTCCAGTTCCAAGCATGGCAGGCAGTGTCTTCACTTCTTGCGCATATCAGGATGGGAAAACTTCTCAGGTAGAAGGCTGCCCTTCCTTCCCCGAGTCCTTCAGTGTTGGATCAGGTTAGCTGCCCCAGCGACATCTGTGAAGTAGAGAGAGGATGTAGGAGCAGACAGTAGGAAGAGTCTGAACAGTCTGAGAAGCGAAGTGAACTGCAAGAGTACGTGGTGTCCTGTGGTTTTGCTTCTTGTCACACTGGGTGTTCACTTTCAAATGCTCTGATCTGCAAAGCAGCTCAGTCCTTAACTTCTCCTTCCGCTCACCACCCTTTGTGCCCCACGCTGAGGTTTTCCTCATCCAAAATTCAATGAAATGAACAATTAAACTCTAAAGAAATCTATATTGTTGCAATCTTCAGGTTGAGAATTTAATCAAATAAAGGTCAGAAAATTCATGGTAAAAAGTACCTATGGTTAAGTATACCTTTTCCCCTTCTTCATGTCTTACGATTATGAAACTTCTTTTTATATGAAAGAGTTTAGATTTTTCTTTACCATGTCATGGTAAAATAAGAATGCTTATTGTCATTAAAGCAGTGGAGATTTACTTGAGGTTATGGAGAAAATGAGTGGCAGGAAGCACTTCCTCAGCAGGTGAGGGAAGGACAACTGTCTTTAATCTGAAGATAATTATCAATGGAACAAGAGCACCGTTAGTATTAGCTACATGTTCTCTCTAAATAATAAAGTTCCGAACTAAATGACATCCTGAATATCAATTAAAGGAAACTTCTATTTTCAACATTCTTCATGTGGTTATTGTTTGGATAGAATAGAAACAATGAAGGAAGAAATGGAAAAGTTCAAGATCAGATAGTTCGGGGGCAATGTGGAACTGTTTTCTCCAAGGCCACTTCTAATAATTAGCTTCTAATCATAGCTACTAATTAAATTCACCCACTTGAGATTCCAAATGAGAAATCTAGATTTGTGACATTTGTGGTTTGACAGAAGTTGGTTTTGTAAGTCTTTTCTCAGAGACTAGTGATTTTCTTCCAAAGCCAAACTTCAATGGTTTTAAGTTCATAAGGTTAAAATGCAGTTTTCATGTACTTCCTGGTTTAAATAGACATTGTGCACAAGTTGGAGACACTAACATGAATGAGTCACTGCTCCTGATTTTAAAGAGTTCAACCAGTACCGTAATTTTCTCATATATATCTTTAGTGTTGAAACTTGCCTATTCGTGCATTTCAACCACCACAGTGTAACATAAAGCAGCTACCCATAGCTTCTTAGAACTACCATTACCTACCCAGTAAACATACTGCAAAATATTTATGTAACATTTACACAACTCTCATTCCGTGCTCAAGGTGAAGTGAAAACTGCCCATGGTACCTGAAGCAAGGGTCATTGTCCCTTTTCAATAGTCCCAGAGGTAAAAGCTAAAAACGATAAGCCAACGATCTCTGGATATTTTCACAAACCAGAGAGAAGTCATATAAACTATCTCAGTACAAAACCTTTTTGATTCACTATTTTAAAGATTTTCTCATATGAAAAAGCCTATGGTAATTAGGTAAAATTTGAAGGAAAAAAACCTTGTGTAACAGCTAATGCATGTTTTAAAGAAGATATCTGTTTGGTTACTTTTATCAGCATGACTGGTCCTTTATCCTTCCACAGCTGGGTCCTGAAAGCCCCACTATAAACAGAACCTCACTCAGAATCTGACTTCTTGTCTTTTCAGTAAAGAATTGAAAGAAGTCTGTCTCAGATGTTTGTTAGCTCAGCAACGTCAATTTTGCTTTACATTTATATCTCATCTAGTAATAAAGCTTCTATCTTGACCTTGTCTTATTATAATCATGTATTGTTTGAGCAGAAAATTTTACACTTATTTAAATGTGTGAATTTAAAGAATTCACTACATTCTTAACAGCGATTGCACTGTATTTTAAAAACAATTTAAAAACATGAACTTACCTACAATTTTATGAAGAAAGACAAAAGGCAAAATATAATTTGGGATCTTCAAATTCATTTTGCAGACATTTTAGAAGCTAATGAGAGGAAAAATTCTTCAGCTTACTTACAGACTCATTTGCTTTCATGAATATGTAACAGCTTTACTTTCTCCAATATTTTTACCCCAGGGGGATCAGAGAAACAGCAATCACAAAACAAAAAGCACAGTCCTGGAGAGCTCTTGCCACTAATGTTAGACATCAGCCCATAGGAACAAATCTTGGTTCTGAATTTTTTTTTTATTATTGTTTTTCAATTACAGTTATCCCATTATCCCCACATTGCTCCCCCCACCCAGCCCACCCCTTCTCCCACAGTCATATCCCATCCCGTTGTCCATGTCCATGAATCATTTATACATGTTCTTTGACTAAACCTTTTCCTTACTTATCCCTCTTTTCTCCCTCCCCCCTGCCCCCTAATAACTGTTATTCTGTTCTTTGTTAAATTTAGTTCATTTATTTGTGTTGTTCATTAGTCTCCTGTATTAGGTGATATCATATGGTATTTTTCTTTCATTGCCTGGCTTATTTCACTAAGCATAATTCTCTCTAGTTCCATCCATGTTGTTGCAAATGGCAAGAGTTCCCTCTTTCTTTCTGCTACATAGTACTCCGTTGCGTAAATGTACCACAGTTTTTTGATCCACTCATCTACAGATGGGCACTTAGGTTGTTTCCAGCACTTAGCTATTATAAATAGTGCTGCTATGAACATAGGGGTGATAAGTTCTTTTGAATTGGGGTTTCAGGATTTTTTGGGTATAATCCTAGCAGTGGAATTGCTGGTTAAAAAGGCAGTTCCATTTTTAGTTTTTTGAGGGAATTCTATACTGTTTTCCATAGTGGCTGCACCAGTCTGCATTCCCACCAGCAGTGCAGTAGGGTTCCTGTTTCTCCACATCCTCGCCAGCATTTGTTGTTTGTTGATTTGTTGATGATGGCCATTCGTACTGGTGTGAGGTGGTATCTCATTGTGGTTTTTATTTGCATCTCTCTGATGGCTAGTAATGTTGAGCATTCTTTCATGTGTCTATGGACCTTCTGTGTATCCTCCTTGGAGAAGTGTTTGTTCAGGTCTTCTGCCCATTTTTTTTTTTTTTTTAAGTATATTTTATTGATTATATTGTTACAATAGTTCCAATTTTTTTTTTCCCCTTTGCTCCCCTCCGCCCAGCACCCCCCTTCCCCAACAATCCCCTCTCCAAGTCCATGCCCATGGGTCGTACATACAAGCTCTCCCGCCTCACCCTTTCATATATTCTTCTTCTTCTTTTTTTAAAATTAATTAATTAATTAGTTAAATATTTTAACAATAAAAAATAACAATTCCTCCCTCTCAGACTTAAGACCCTTTACAATCTTATAAAGGACAATGGATGAAGGTCTCGAGCTCCTCTAGCTGCTTCAAGCTGGACATGGTCGTCGTCCTACCTACCCGTGGGTCAAGAAATCCCTAATAAGAGTGGGGATGTGGAGGGGAGGGTGGCCTTCCCACAAGGGGAAGGATCGTGCAGACTCCAGGTTGGTTGGCTGTCTCTGGACAACGGCATGCTTGGTTTGACAGGCTGGCATCCTTGTTGTATTCTGGGGGCAACAGGGTTAAAGGACATCATTTAATCCGTAACCACTAGATGACAAAAGACAGGTATTAATTTTTCAATGTCCCACATTAGGGAAAAGAAGGGCTTCTTTGGAGGAAGGTGTGCCAGGTACATCTCACCTGTCCAAAACCCTTTTGCCCATTATACTTATTTTGGACTGAGGGAAATATTTTAGGTTTCCCCCATCTCAGGCCTCTGGGCTTTTTCTGTCCAAGCCATTAGGATAGAAAAGAGAAACCAGTTTTAAAGTGAAGCCCACAGACCACCCCGTTCTTCACCAACCCAGCCACTTAGTTCAGCCAAACCATTGAGTCTCAGGAGGCAGCAATGCAGACAGGATTAAGTGAGGCCTATGCATACAGATAATCACTCAGGTAATGAGATTGTAGGCTTATGCCCTTTGAAAACAGAAAACACATGTTAATTTATGTAACATAACCCACATACAAGTCTCTAAATCTGTAGGACTGTCTTATCGGAAGGAAAATCCTTGTCCTTCTAATATTCACTGAACTTGCATTTCTATTCTTTATATTTTTATTCCCCCCCCACTAAAAAATTTTCTGTTTGTTTGTTTTTCCACTACAGTTCTCACTTTTTTTCCCCCTCTTGCTTCCCTGCACCCTGCCCCCCCCCACAGTCAGTCCCCACCCAGTTGTCCATGTCCATGGGTCATTCATACATGTTCTTTGACTAGACCCTTCCCCTTCTTACCCCTTCTCTCCCTCCCATCTCCCCCTTTGTTACTGTTAGTTTATTCCTTGTTTACATACCTCTGGTTCAATTTTGCTCATTTGTTTGTGTTGTTCATTAGTTTCCTGTAACAGGTGACAGCATAAGGTAATTTTCTTTTGTTGCCTGGCTTATTTCGCTAAGCATAATTCTCTCTAGTTCCAATCATGTTGTTGCAAATGGTAGAAGTTCCTTCTTTCTTTCAGTACTTATTCATTGTCATTTTCCCCCTTTGTACTCGTGTTCCTCTCTGTCTCTCTGTTTCTTCATCTTCTTAAAGCAGACCCTTTAGCATCTCTTGCAATGCTGGTTTGGTGGAGATGTATTCTTTTAGCCTTCTTTTGTCTTGGAAACTCCTTATTTCACCTTCCATTTTGAATGAAAGCCTTGCTGGGTAGAGTATTCTTGGTTGTAGGCCTTTGTTTTTCATTGCTTGGAATATTTTTTGCCATTCCCTTCTGGCTTGTAGTGTTTCTGCTGAGAAATCTGATGATAGCCTTATTGGAGCTCCCTTGTATGTTATTAGTTGTTTCTCTCTTGCTGCTTTTAGGATTCTCTCTTTGTCTTTGAATGTTGGCATTTTAATTATGATGTGTCTTGAAGTGGGCCTGTTGGGGTTCCTCTTCATTGGGACCCTCTGTGCTTCCTGGACTTGCGTGACTCTTTCTCTCGTCATGTTAGGAAAGTTTTCTGTCATTAGTTTTTCAAAGAGGTTTTCTATCCCTTGCTCTTCTTCTTCTCCTTCTGGAATTCCTATGATACGGATATTATTACGTTTCATGTTGTCCTGCAGCTGTCTTAGAACCTCTTCAGTCTTGTTCAGTCTTTTTTCATTTTGTTGCATTGTCTGGGAGTTTTTGTGTAGGTTGTCCTCCAGCTCGCTGATCCGATCTTCTGCTTCCTCTAGCCTGCTTTTAATTCCTTCTACTGTGTTCTTCAATTCAGAGATCGTATTTTTCATTTCCTCCTGGCTCTTATTGATAGCTTCTATGTCCTTTTTCATGCTCACGTAATTTTCTGTGAGTTCCTTGTAGTTTTTCTGGAGTTCTTTGAAGTTTCCGCTGAGCTCATTCAGCTTCTCCATAATCCATGTTTTGAATTCCATATCTGATAGTTCGCTCCCCTCTATTTCATTTAGCACTCTTTCTGGGGATTCTACCTTTCCTTTTGATGGGAGGTTGTTTCTCTGTCTCCCCATTTTTTTGACTCCTATTGTTTGTTGGTGCTTCTTGGAATGATCTGCACTTCCTGGATCTGCCTCTGGTGGCGTCAGATCATGTACCAGTCTGGCCCTAGGCAGCCTGTTGGAGACCTCCAGGGATCTACTGCTGTTGTCTGTCTTCTTTGATTGTTAATCTATTCAATCTGTGATTAGCTGTCAGGCTTAAGGACTGTGGGTGTGGCAGCTTAATTCCTGTAGGCAGGGCTTTTGCTTCCCCTCAGGCTGACGCCACTTGGAGGGGAATGGTCTACCCGCAGTACTGGGGATGAGTCAGCACTGGGACCCAGTCAGCTGCTCCTCCAGTTCTCCCCTCAAAGCCACCGTGCCAAATTCTCCCCAAGTGTCTCCAGTCCTCTCTGCCTTCCCTCTGCTTGAGCCCAGGGTAAGTGGTGGCCAAAATATTTTCGTATGTGATCCACTTAAGAGCTCTTTTTCTCCTGCTGTTTCTCTCCAGCTAGCAAGAAAGCCTGTGGCTTTTCGCTTTTCACAGCTGATACTATTTTACTTTCCACTCTGTCGCTGTAGGCTGGGAAGCCCAGCTGGGGGTTTAGACCCTGCCCTTCTCAGGGGGAATCCCCGGCTGCTGAGCTGTTTCTCAGCCCCTTCAGCTGCCACCCGTGGGAGCCCAGCCAGCCCTTCCGCGTCTCCGCACTCCCTACCGGTCACGTTGTGATGTAGCAGCCTTTTCTGTCTCTCCGTGTTTATAAGACTTCTCTCCAGCTGGTGTTCGGTTCGTTATTCCAGATGATTTCTCCAAAATTACATTGTAAATCCAGACTAGTTCTAGGAGGAAGTTAGTGTAGCTTCCACTTACTCCTCCGCCATCTTGTTTCCCCTTCTGCCCATTTTTTAATTGGGCTGTCTGTCTTCTTGGTATTGAGATGTGTAAATTCTTTATATATTTTGGAGATTAATCCCTTGTCTGAGGTATCATTGGCAAATATGTTTTCCCATATGGTTGGTTTCCTTTTCATCTTGCTAATGTTTTCTTTTGCTGAGCAGAAACTCTTTAGTTTGATATAGTCCCATTTGTTTATTTTTTCCTTTATTTCCGTTGCCTTAGGAGATGTATCGGTGAAAATATTGCTACGTGGGATATCTGAAATTTTCCTGCCGTTGTTTTCCTCTAGGACTTTTATGATGTCATGATTTACATTTAAGTCTTTGATCCATCTTGAGTTTATTCTGGTGTGTGGTGTAAATTGGTGGTCTAGTTTCATTTTTTTTGCATGACCCTGTCCAGTTCTCCCAACACCATTTGTTGAAGAGGCTCTTCTCACTCCATTTTATGCTCCTTCCCCTTTTGTCAAATATTAGTTGACCATATAGACCTGGGTTTATTTCTGGGCTCTCTATTCTGTTCCATTGATCTATATGTCTGTTCTTTTTCTTTTTTTTCAGATTTAATGTGTTTTATTGATTAAAATATTACATTTGTGCCAATTTCCCTTCCCTCTGCTCCCCTCCACCCGGTGGCCCCCCTCCCTCCAGTTGTCCCCCCCTTTTAGATTATGTCCATTAGTTGTGCATACAGTTCCTCCCAACCTCTCTCCGTCTATTCCATTCCCTCCTACCATGATCCCCAATTCTTATATCATCTCCCTCCCTCTCCCCACTCCCCCTCCCTGTTGACCTCCCCCCAATATGCTTCCCGTACCCACAGTTCCTTTTCCACTCTCGTTGCCTGTTTAGTTTGCCTTTGTTTCATCTCCCTAGCTTCTGTTTTTTAAACCAGTCCCTTTAACATCTCATATAACAGTGGTTTGGATCTAATGAACTCTTTCAGTTTTATTTTGTCCTGGAAACACTTTCTCTGTCCTTCTATTCTGAATGACAATTTCGCTGGATAGAGTATTTGTGGTTGTAGGTTTTGGATTTTCATTACTTTGAATATTTCTTGCCAGTCCCTTCTTGCCTGTAGGGTCTCCCTTGAGAAGTCAGCTGATAGTCTAATTGGGACCCCTTTGTACATAATTCTTTTCTTCTCTCTTGCTGCTTTTAAGATTCTCTCTTTATCTTTAATTTTTGACATTTTGATTATAATGTGTCTTGGAGAGGTTCTCCCTGGGTCCAGTCTCTTGGGAACTCTCCTTGCTTCCTGGACCTGCAAGTCTATTCCCTTCCCCAAGTCTGGGAAGTTCTCCTTTATTATATTTTCACTCAATTTTTCAAGTTCTAGTTCATCTTCCTCACTCTCTGGCAAACCAATGATTCTTATGTTGGGCCTTTTATAGCTGTCCCAGAGGTTTCTGATCCTCTCATTGTTGCTTCCCATTTCCTCTCTCTGCATTGGTTGACTGCTTGTTCCTTCTCCATATTCCAGTTTGTTGAAATGAACTCTGGATTTTTTTTCCTCACCATCTGTCTCGTATGTGGTTTTGTTCCTTTCGTTATGAATGTTTTTCGCTTCTTTCTTACCTTTTTCCTGCTCTTTTGTGAATTCTGTAAGCCACCTGATAACAATGGCCCAGAACTGAGCCTCTGACAGGTTTCTTATCTGTTCATCTGTCAGGTTCTCTATCTGTTGCCTGGTGAGCTGTGCCACCGGGATTTCTATAGTTGTCTGCCTCATTTTGACAGATGCGTTTTGTTTTCTTGGGCTGGCTGTCGGGGGCAGTGCCTGTGTACGCGTCACAATTCAGCGACCGGCGCCTGTCTGCGACCTATTTCGCAGCCCTGTGGTGCTTTCTTTGGGGGCGGGGGTCCAAGATGGATTCACACAGTCATTCAGCTAGGAGACCGGGATCCGTCCTCCCGCCCCCCTGGGCCTCACTGTTCAAGGCGATGCGGTGGCTGCTTTCCCCAGCGCTGGAGTCGCGCACTGCCAGGGGCTTGACTGCCGCCGGGATTTTTCGCTGCCCCGCCGCTGTCCCAGGTGCGACCGCAAACGGTGCTGCCCTCTTTAACTCTTACCTGCCCAAATGGCACCGCTGGTTTATAACTTCATATGTTGGGCTTCCGTGTGGTTTTATTTTCTGGAATTTCTAGTTATCCTTTGTTTTGAAGTAGTTGTATTCCTCTCTAGTTGTAGAGGGAGACCTAGCGTGTCCGTCTAAGCCTCCATCATGGCCGGAAGTCCTATATGTCTGTTCTTATGTCAGTACCAGACTGTTTTGACCACATTGACTTTGTAGTATAGTTTGATGTCTGGTATTCTGATTCCTCCTGCTGCATTCTTCTGTCTCAAGATTGCTTTGGCTATTCAGGGTCTTTTTTGGTTCCATATAAATTTTGAAGTATTTGTTCTAGGTCTGTGAAATATGTCATTGATATTTTAATATGAATTGCATTGAATGTGTAAATTGCTTTGGGTAGTATGGACATTTTAATGATGTTGATTCTTCCCATCCATGAACATGTATTTGCTTCCATTTACTTGTATCTTCCTTAATTTCTTTCTTCAGGGTTATGCAGTTTTCTGAGTACAGGTCTTTTACCTCTTCACTTAAGTTTATCTTAGGTAAATTATTTTTCTTGTTGCTATAGTAAATGGGATTTTTTTTTTTAGTTTCTCTCTCTGATATTTTATGGTTGGCATACAAAAATGCCTTAGATTTCTGTATATTTACTTTGTACCCTGATATTTTGCCAAATTCGCTTATTAAGTCACATTGTTTTTTTCATGGAATCTATAGGGTTTTCTATGTATACTATCATGTCATCTGCAAATAATGACAGTTTTACTTCCTCTTTCCCAATTTGGATGCCTTTTATTTCTTTTTCTTGTCTGATTGTTGTGGCTAGAACTTCCAAGACTATTTTGAATAGGAGTGGAGCAAGTGGACATCCTTGTCTTATTCCTGACCTCATAGGGAATGCTCTCAGTTTTTGTCCATTGAGTATGATTTTGGCCTCAGGTTTCTCATATATAGCCTTAATTATGTTGAGGCATGCTCCCTCTATTTCCATTTTGCTGCATGTTTTCATCATAAATGGGTGTTGTATTATATCAAATACTTTTTCTGCATCTATTGATATGATCATGTGATTTTTGTCTTTCATTTTGTTTTGGTGGTGTATTATATTTATTGATTTGCGAATATTAAACCATCTTTGCATCCCTGGGAAGAATCCCACTTGATCGTGGTATATGATCTTTTTAATGTGTTGCTGGATCCTGTTTTCCAATATATTGTTGAGGATTTTAGCTACTGTGTTCATCAGTGATATTGGCCTGTAGTTTTTTTTCTTTGTTGTGGCTTGACCTGGTTTTGGAATTAGGGTAATACTGGCTTCGTAGAAAGAGTTTGGGAGTTTTCCCTCTTCTTGGATTTTTTGGAATAGTTTGAGGAGGGTAGGAGTTAGTTCTTCCTTAAATGTTTTATAAAATGTGACTGTGAAGCCATCCAGTCCAGGACTTTTGTGTGCCGGGAGATTTTTGATTACTGTTCCAATTTCATTTTGTTATTGGTCTGTTGAGGCTTTCTACTTCTTCTTGATTCAGTTTTGGAAGATTATATATTCCTAGAAGCTTGTTCATTTCACCTAGGTTGTCAAATTTCTTGCCATACAGTTGTTTGTAGTAATTTCTTACAATCCTTTGTATTTCCATGATATCAGTCGTGATTTCTCCTCTTTCATTTCTGATTTTGTTTATTTGGGTCCTCTCCCTTTTTTTGTTGATGAGCCTGGCTAATGGTTTGTCGATTTTGTTTGCTTTTTCAAAGAACCAGCTTCTACTTTTGTTGATCTTTTGAATTATTTGTTTAGTCTCTATGTCATTTAATTCTGCTCTGATCTTGATGATTTCCTTCCTTTTATTCGCTCTGGGCTTTGTTTGTTGTTGTTGTTCTAGTTCTTGTAGCTGTAGGGTTAGATTTTTTATTTGAGATTCTTCTATCCTTTTCAGGTAGGCCTTTATTGCTATGAACTTCCCTTTCAGGACTGCTTTTGCTGTGTCCCATAGGTTTTGGGCTGTTGTGTGTTCATTATCATTAGTTCCAGAAAATTTTCGATCTCTTCCTTGATGTCATTGTTAACCCATTCATTATTTAATAGCATGTTATTCATTCTTCATGAGTTTGGATGTCTTTGACTTTTTTTCTTGAGGTTGTTTCTAGTTTCAAGGCATTGTGATCTGAGAAGATGCTTGATATAATTTCAATTTTCTTGAATTTGTTGAGGCTTGTTTTGTGTCCTATCATGTGGTCTATCTTTGAAAATGTCCCATGTGCATTTGAAAAGAATGTATATTTTGTTTCTTTGGGATGAAAGTTCTATATATATCAGTTAAGTCCATGTGGTTTAGTGTGTTGTTCAATGCCTGTATATCCTTGGTGTTTTTTTGCTTTGAAGATCTGTCTATTGTTGATAATGGAGTGTTAAAGTCCCCTACTATGAGTGTGTTGATATTCTTCTTGTAATCTTCTAGTACTTCCCTTATGTATTTGGGTGCTCCTATGTTGGGTGCATATATGTTTACCAGGGTTACATCTTCTTGATGGATTGTTCCCTTAAGTATTATGAAATGTCCTTCATTGTTTCTTTTTATGGCCCTTTCTGTGAAATCTGTTTTGTCTGATATAAGTATTGCTACCCCAGCTTTTTTTTGCATGTCCATTTGCTTGGTTTACTTTTTTCTGTCCCTTCACTTTCAGTCTGTGTAAATCTCTTCTTTTGAGGTGTGTCTCTTGTAGACAGCATATATGTGGGTCATGTTTTCATATCCATTCCGCTACCCTATGTCTTTTAATTGAAGCATTTAATCCATTTACATTTAAGTTTATTATTGACAGATATGTATTCATTTCCCTTTGTACCTGTGTTCCTCTCCCTCTCTCTTTTTCTTCTTTTTCTCAAAGCATTTCCTTTAGCATCTCTTGCAATGTTGGTTTGATGGAAATGTATTCTTTTAGTCTTCCTTTGTCTGAGAAACTTCTTATTTCACCGTCCATTTTGAATGAGAACCTTGCTGGGTAGAGTAGTCTTGGTTGTAGACGTCTGTTCTTCATTGCTTGAAATATTTTTTGCCATTCCTTTCTGGCTTGTAGTGTTTCTGTTGAGAAATCAGTTGATAGCCTGATCGTAGCTCCCTTGTATGTTATTTGCTGTTCTTTTCTTGCTGCTTTTAGGATTCTCACTTTGTCTTTGAATGTTGCCATTTTAATTATGATGTACCTTGGAGTGGGCCTTTTTGGGTTCATCTTCATTGGGACGCTCTATGCTTCCTGGACTTGCATGACTTTTTCTCTCATCAGGTTAGGAAAATATTCTGTCATTACTTTTTCTATCAGGTTTTCTATCCCTTGCTCCTCCTCTTCTCCTTCTTGTATCCCTATGATTCTAATGTTGTTTAGTCTCATGTTGTCCTGCAATTCTCTTAAACCCTCTTCATTCTTTTTCCATCTTTTTTCATTTTGGTGTATTGTCTGGGAGTTTTTTTCTACATTGTCCTCTAACTCAGTGATCCAGTCCTCTGCTTCATTTAGCCTGTTTTTGATTGATTCTACTGTGTTCTTCACTTCAGAAATTGTATTCTTCATTTCTTCCTGGTTCTTATTAATAGTTTCTATGTCCTTTTTTATGCTAGTGTAGTTCTCTGTAAGTTTCTTGTAGCTTCTGTGCAATTCTTTGTAGTTTCCCTGGAGTTCCCTGTAATTTCCCTGGAGTTCGTCGTAGTTTTTTTTTGAGATTGTCAAGTACATTGAGCTTCTTTATCACCATTCTTTTGAATTCCATGTCTGATAGTTGGCTTATGTCTATTCCAGCTATCTCTCTTTCTTGGGATTCCTCGTTTCCTTTCATTGGGAGGGTGTTTCCGTGTCTTCCTATGTCGGATTATCCGTGTTTGTTTTTGTTTATTAGATTTGTCTGCTTTGATTTCCCACCTTCGTGGTTGGAGTTTCTTTATAAGAGACCTGGGGGGTTCAGTGGTGCAGTCTCTTTGATCTCCTGAGCTTGACGCTCTTAGGATGCCCTTTTTGCCATTTGTTTATGCTGTCTGGTTGTATTTCAGTTACTCTTTGGTGGATCCTTCCCTCTGGCTAGTTGATTGAGAGTCACTCTGCCCACCTTGTCTTAAGTTCTTTTGTGGAGATGCTGTTAAAACATAAACACACAACCCAGACAAGAAACCTACATCCTCAAAAATATCCCCCACCCAATCCCACTATTGGCAGCAAACAAGCCAGTATTAATATAAATGTAGAGAAGTTAAGACTATAGGAGAAACAGATAAGAGTTGTTTTAAATGAAAGAAATGTGATTTTTGAGAGGGAAGATGATAGAATAATAATAGTACCAAGTAGGATCAAGGGTGTGTGAAACAGTAAGTAACATTTACATTGTATCTTTAAAAAGAGAGGGAAGAATGCAGAATAAAGTGAGAAAGTGGAAGTGTATAGCATTACGTTTATATATATCAATTATATGCTAAATGTTTAGTGTGAAAGGGAGGCTAAACAAAACAGACAAACAAACAATAATTAAAGAAGGATAGGAGGGAGAGAAGGTTGGAAACAGATTAAAGAGTTAAAAAAAAAAGAAGAAAAGAAGGAAAAAAAGGAAGAGAAAAAGAGGGAAGAAAAAAAGGGAAAAAAAGAAAAATGAAAGTTTTTACTCAGTTCAAACTTACCCAGTCTTCTTTTTCTGGATACACACCTGGTCAAAATTCCATGGGTTTCAAATCTTTTCTGGCTGGCTGGCTGGCTGGCTGGCCATGAGATTTGGCTGGTTTATGTGGCTGCTTTTCTCTCACTTGTGGGCCTGCTGCAGCTTTCTGCTCTGAGACACACTGAGTTGGGTCTCTCCCAACTTGTCCTGCAGCACCGCCCAGCAATCCTCAGGCTTCTCTAGCAATGTTGTTCTTCTGGCAAGCCAGTGAGCATATCCCTAGTGCCCACCCAGCCTTGGTTCCTATCTTCGCTCCTCCTCCCAAGAAGTCTCTGTGCTCCAAGCAGCAGCACCCGGCTGTGTCTGTCCCTGGCTGGCAGCATCTCACTGTTCACCTGTGTGCACTGCTTGCCTGCCTGGGGTCCCGAATGAGTCTGCGTTTCTGTGGCAGCTCTCCTGTATGGGCCCCTCTCCCCGGCGCAGTTCTGCTTTTTTTGTTTATTTGTTTAGTGGTGCCATGATGCGCGTGCCCAGGGCGCAGGGTTGCCAACCCAGAGGTTCTCCACTCAGACTCAGTTCATACAGCCTCCCACAGTCCGGGCTGCTCGCTGTCCTCCCACACCTCCTGCTGTTTCAAGGAAACCTTCCCATTGTCTCCCTCCCAGACTCTGCTGGTCCCAGCACCTATGGCAGGCAGCAGTTTCCAAGCAGACCCCGGCTAATGAGCTAGTCTGCAGCTGCCCCTTTGGGGTGTGGTGTGGCAGTGGCGCCGGGCTGGAGGACCCAGCGACTGGGCTGGGGGGCCCAGCAACTCCTTTTGAGAGCACAGGTAAGCTTTCTGCCCTCTTCCACTCCGCTTCCACACTCCCTTCCCTGTTTGTGCTATCTGAAATCAGCACTCACTCACTCCTCTCCATGTTTGTACTCCAAGCCTTTCCACGATGGGAGGAAGCAGATAACACTGCTACCTACTCCCCCACCATCTTCTGAAGCCTGGTTCTGAATTTTTAACACCCCCAAAACATTGTATAAGTTTTAACATAAATGGAGTCCAGCATTTAAATCATTTCCCATTCTTTGGTGTCAATGGTTTCTGTATATATAACTGTATTTTAGAATGAGCTTGGATACTTATAAACTGGGTGTGATTCCTGTATCTCATCCACTTCCTTTGAATGTGAATCTCACAGGATTGAGGGTAAATATCCTTATTTTAAAGCAATCTCTTAAGGTGATTCTGATTCATTTAGTTGGAATGAATATTTAAAAGCCAGTTATGAATTGGGGAGGTGCATAGACTTTTGAGTGACAAAAGACTTGATGTCAAATCTTTGTCACTTATTACCTATAGAATCCTTCATAGATTTCTTAGATTTGTGGATTCTCAGTAGACACACAAATATACCACTCAGATCCCCCTTCAAGGACAGATTTTTTCTTAGCTGTGGGGAATATAGTCAGCAGATGGCTTCCAAGTGTAATCTTCTTCAGAGTCTATTCAATCAAGAATCACCTTGTCCAAGGTCATGCTTTTCCATCAAAGCCTGCATCCAGTAATGAATCAAAAAAAGTGTATAAAGGGCTGGTCATCTCAGCCTCACATGGGTTGTTAATGGGTGATACTTGACCCAGCTGGATCAGCCAAGTTTATGTTAGGCCTATATCCCAGTTTGATTTCTTCCTCTGCCCAACCTGGCTTCTTCCTCTTTCCTTTCACAGGTGTTGATCCTTAATATATCTCAGTGTCTGCTTTCAGAGCACCAAACTGCTCCTTATCTCAATTTCTTATTCTCCCCACCTCAATTTTCCTGGACACAGATGGTAATAAATAATATCTATTGGTTAACGCTGGTTAACTGGGGTATGCAAAGTGGTTAGTAAATTGCATCTATAATTATTCCTGAACCAAAGATGGTCTTTCATTTGGACAAGATGGATACCAAGAAGCCCTATATAAATAGGCCCCAAAATAATGATGGTAGAACAAGTTGAAATGTTTATTTGCTAATGGGAGTCATTGTTGAGTAGAGATAGAGATTCTGAAGTAAGCGTCATTAACAAAGCTTTGATTAGCAGAGAAATGTAGCAGATTATAGAGGATCTGAATTTAAAAAAGTTTCACAAGGATGAATCAGCCAGGCAGGGAGGCCTAAGAAGTAAAGGGCAGAGACAATGAGAGGCCTCAAGACAAGAAGTCTAATAAAGGGCCCAGCCATTGGGATGTCCCCTCAAGGAAAGAGCTCTAACCCTCCAAAAGACTGGAAGGGGTCAAAATAGTTGTGCAATCACAGCAAGCCTGGAGGAATTAACAGGTAATCAAGGCAGGGACCACTTATTGAATCTGGATGACAGAAAAGGATCACAGTCATTGGCATCTCATCTGATTTGGGCAAGCATGATGATCTGATATTGTGTTTTTCCCCTTGAGTACTAACGTATCCCTTTGGTGAGAGGACTGGTCTCATACTATAGAGTGGATAGGGTAGATCTAAAAAGATGGTATAAAGTACCCTCAGTTGCGAAAATTAAAAGACTAAAGACACTTTGGGAGAAAAAAAAAATCTCCTGCAATAAAAAATATATATATACAGAAATACCCAAGAATGCCCTTCTCCCCTTACTTCCCTACTGGCAGACTTGAAATGTATTCTGGTTCTATTATTTACTGAATGCACAAACTTAGAAAAGTTCCTTCACTTTTTCTCCCCAGTAATAAAGCAGATTTATTTTTACCTATGGATTTCAGTCAAAAGTCAAACATTAACTTATCAGTTTTTTAAAAATCCAAAAAGAATGAATAAAGGCTATGTTAATGGCTGTGGAAGCCCATCAAAGACTATTGTGAATACACTCAAGTTCCAAATATTTTATTTTCTTATTCATAACTTTTAACTTATGACCTCTTTGAATCCCATTACTTCATTAGTAAAGCAGAAATAATAACACCTACTGGAAGGTTCTTACAAGCATTCAATAAATAGTACTATATATTTTAAGTTAACATACATGAAACCACCTACTACAGTGCCTGGCACAAAACTAGGATCCTGATAATTGCATTTTCCTTTTTCTCCTCCCCTTTAGAAAGAAAAGTATAGATTTCTTATGTCTTATTTATTTGTATCTTTGAAGCATGGGCAAAAAGAGAGTAGGCTTCTTTTATATCCTATACACCTGTGTGTACTGTTTTTATGTGCTTATATTTTTGTGCCATTGTATACATTTATCTTAATGCTTTTCTCATGAAACCAACTTATGGATGCATTGTTGCCTTGAAAATTGTTTTATCTTTTACTTTTGAGGATGTATCTATGCTTTGATGTGCTTGCAGCTTCAGACCTTAGCAAAATGTTACAGTTTGAAACCAGCAACTTGTTCGTCCAGGAGGGACTGGAACAGGGTTACATGAAAAACAAAGGGTGATATGCCCTATAGATTTCTTACTATAGGGGCATAATTGACCAAGATTCCCAAATCCTGCATTCTGAAATTCATCATCCCATTTGTGTCACGAGACCATGCTTCCCAGCTAGTGACTTAGTGCAATAAAAACACCAGGAGGTCAATTTCTGGGACAGTCACAACTCCTTCAATGACAATTTTGGCTTCAGGACTCCCCTACAGCCTTGTCAAGCTGTCCTTGGAATACAACAGCAATCTAGGATGCTTCCACCCAAATTACTTTCTGCTCTTGTCACTTGTCACCAAGTGATTTTGTAGTTTGATAGTTCTAGCTTTCCCATATATTTTAAGTTAACATACATGAAATATGCTTTTCTTTTTTCCTCACAGGCATTTCCTCTCATTCTTGCACATTTTATCCTGTTTTGGAGTCTGTTTTTGGGAGAGCCCAGTCTTAACACATTAATTTTCTATAGTTAAGACAAATTGAATATACAACTTTTTCATTTTGTTTTCCCTTTATCCTTGTTCAGTAGACAACATTGTTTCATCAGAGGATCTATTTTTAAAAGGTAGGAATGTATAAAAGCACATTGGTAGAATTAGCAGGGTTAAATTAGTCAATTTGGGAGAAACTATAAAAATTGGCCAATCAATGGGAAAAATGGTAAAAACAAACCAAACAAAAACAAAAACAAAACAAAACAAAAAAGCCCAGCATTATAAAACAAGCAGAAGCATACAAAATTTATATTATTTAACTGTAAAAGTGAAAGTAGCTAAGAATATAGAGGGAATTCAATCAAATAAAGTGAAAGACTTTTCTTAGAGCTGCATGCCACGTACACCACTTAAATTTGCCTCAGCATAAGTCTCTATTCATATGGCTTTATGAGAAAAAAACATAAAAATGAAGTTAATAATAATTCTGAGAAAAACTAACTGAAGCTAGCTTTATTTTGGAGTAAGGTCAAAAAAGAATTTGGGAAAAGTGTGTTCTGAAATGGAAACGGAATGACAGATAGATATAAACATACAGTCATCCCCTGTATAACACGGTACTTCTGTAACACAGTTTCACACTAACATGATATGACTGTAGAAGATATCCAAGAATTGCTGGTAGAAGAAGAAATTGATGAAGCGATGAAGCGATTTGGTGGGAATGACATCTGGAATGTGCCAAGATAACTTAGGAGATGATAACACTGATGAAAATGAAGAAATTAAACAGTTTACTCTAAAAAGTGTAAAGAAAGACCTAGACTTAGCCAAACACTTAGAGTCATATTTCTTAAATGAAGATCCTTGCACTAAAAGGAGCACAGAGTTTAAGAGAGAACTTCAAAAGTGCTTAGCACTGTATAACGAAATTTATAAAGATCTCTCAGTTAAAGCAAGCAATCTAAAATAACAGATTTCTTTTTTTTTTTGCACAAAGTAGAGCATAGAAATCAGTATAATGCTGAAGAAAGTTCAGAGGATGAGGATATCTTGTCAAAAGGAAAACGCATTCAGTTAATGGAGCTTAGTAGTGATAACAAAGAGCACATTACTTAATTTGTATTAATATGTAATACTTTTGATGAAAATTACTTTAATAAAGATATTTCTCTTAATTGTAAAAATATAATAGTGTATTTTTAAATTTTTTTGGAACCTAATCCCCCCCTTTTTGTACTAGTTCTTTTTTTTTTTTTTTTTTTGTATAACATGGATTCACACATGGCATTTGTTAAGAAGCTAACAACCGTGTTATACGTGGGTTATCTGTATATACCAGTTTAATACCTGTCAGATCACACACTTGCAACACAGCTGGAGCAGCTTCCTGGAGGCCCCCACTGTGCCAGTCATTTTAGTTGATCAATAATGAGGAGATCCAAAATGAAGGGTACCAAGAAAGGGTCCCAGGAGGCCAGGGAAGCAGGGAGTACCAAAGGGCTCGGCAAGTAACTAGTCGCCATTCACCAATTGGTTCAGAAATTCAGTATTTCGTATGTCAGTATCTGAAAGAGCCATGCCAATGGCAACTGACTGAACTTTGGTCCTATTTATCCCTCAATGTTGATTGGAGTCAGTGTTAATAATCCAAATAATTGTATATGTAAATTACCAAACATAATGGTTTCAAAGGAAACTCAGAATGTTCAGGCCTGGGAGAAGACATATTCTTCAGACCTTTGAACAGATTTTTAGCTGTCTGCTCAGATGCCTTGTAGAATTGCTCTCCCTGGCCTTATAGACATTTCTCCAAGTCATTTTGAAAGAATACTCTCCAGTGACACATATTTAAAGAGCTGAATAATATAATCCAGCTTATAATTATAGTACTATTTATTTAGCCATTTTCATATTGTAGGGCTTCTAGGTTTTTCCAATTTTTCACATAAAGGTGAATATTTTTGCTCTGCTGCATTTTGGGTGATTTCCCAAAAGTGGAATTACTGGGTTGAAAATGTGAACATTTTTAGAGTTTTTGATAACTAGTGTTATATAACTTCTAAGCAAGGCCAATATGTTTTCCTAGAGGCAAGTTATGAGAGTGTCCAGATGTGGTTAACTGCACCCTCACCACTACTAATATCTCCTTATGATCATCATGATTTAAAAAGTAAAACATTCAATTTATTCTGTATTTTCATGCTTAATAAAGATGAATAGATTTTAGATTTTAGGGTGCTTATCATTTGTGAATTGTTATTCATGTACAATTGATTGCTTATCGAGATATTAGAATGGTAGTGGTTTTCTTTCTATTTTTAAAAATTTAATATTATATATTCAAATATATTAAATTCTTGCCATCATGCATGTTATATTTTTAGGAAAGAGTGAAGGATTACCTTTTAATATTTTGATAGGAGCTTTTGACTTATAAAAGTTGCCTTGTTTAAAGTAACCATATCTAACCATTTCTATTATTTTAAATTTGAAAAAAAAACAAAACAAAAAAACTTCCTTGGATAATTTCTAATCAAAATGTCTAAGTGAGTGAAGTCTCCTAAATGTGTATATTTCCTAAATCCTGAAAGCCCTTCTACCTTATATCGCAAAAGATACTTTGAAGATTTGGCTAAATTAAGGATCTTGAAATGGACACATTATCCTGGATTATCTAGTGTGTAATACAATCATCTTTGTGAGAGGGACACCCAAGGAGTTAGAGAAAGCAATGTGACCACAGAAGCAGCCATTGAAGTGATGTGGCCAAAAGTCAAGAATGCCATCAACCTTGGATGCTGGAAGGGACCAGGAATGGATTCTCTCCCCAGAGCCACCAGAAAGAAAGAGCTCTGCTGACATCTTGATTTTAGCCTTGTAAGATTCATTTTGGATTTCTGATCTTTAGAACTGTAAGAGAACAAGCTTGTATTGTTTAAAGCCACTGAGACTGGTAATTTGTTACAGTGACAATAGAAAAGTAATGAGCCCTGGCTGGTGTGGCTCAGCGCACTGAGCACTGGCCTGCAGACCACAGGGGTCATGGCTGGATTCCCAGTCAGAGCGCATGCCTGGGTTGCAGGCTGGGTCCCCAGTAGGGGCACGCCAAGAGACAACCACACATTGATGTTTGTCTCTCTGTCTTTCTCCCTCCCTTCTCCTTTCTCTAAAAATAAATAAATAAAATCTAAAGAAAAGAAAAGAAAAATTAGCCCTCAAATAAACCAATATAAAAAATAAAATAAAAAAGAGAAATTTCCAGTAAATGTCAAAGTGTTTAATGTCCAGTAAATATTCTATACTAATACAAGAGAAAACTTGCATCACTATAGAACTTTCATGAAATTTCTATTAGAAATAGTGTGGATAAGGCTGGACCATAAGTAGCTATGAAATTCTTGGGCCTCATTGATCTCCTGTGAAGGTTGGTGTGACTGACAACTGAGGCGCACACCAGGCAGCACATCCCTAACCTTCCCCTAGAGGAGTGATGACAGCTCAAGGGGATATTTTAGGATTCTGTCACTTGAATCTGGTGTCAGTTTGGACTAAGTTCAGTTGTATATAGTGGAAAAATAAAAAATAGTGATGGCTTAAATAGAATTTGACACTGTTTCCTTCACATTCAAAAGAGGTTTAGATGTAGACCGGACAGTGCAAATATTGTGCCTCCTCATTCATCAGCAACCCTGTCTCCTTCTGTCTTTTTGCTTCACTCTCTTAACTGACATCCCTCCAGTCACCATATCTGAGCTGCAGGCTCTAGGGCAGAGGGCAAAAAGGATAGACCTGGGGCATGAGTGAGACCCTTTAGGAAGACACTTTGGAACTTCAGTACCAAACTTGCACTTACAACATATTAACAATGACTTAATCATATGACCATACCTTCCTGCAAGGAAAACTTGGAAACAAAATCTATCCAGGCAGAAAAATAGCCATCTAAATTTCTAGGTTCTATTATTAAGAAAGAAAGGTCAAAGTTGTCTCTACCACTTCCACCACTTTGGCCACCTAAATATCCATGAGGAACATGCTCTTCTCTCCAAGAGGGAAAACAGTATCTCACCTTGCTAGCTTATCCAAAGTCAAGATATTTGAAGGACAAATATCAGATTTGTATGTTTCTTCCCATGGTTCAATGACCTTAAACTAAAAAGCAAGTTATATGCTCTCGAAATTTCCATGATAGTGATTTCAAAAATTTCATAAGCAAGTTTGTATTATTGAATAACGTATTACTTGCAAAAATAAAGCACAACTTAAATAAGTCCCACTTTTAGAACTACTGGCCTTCCCAAAGGAGTAAGCATACATATTCATAGTTCAAATTATTATATAACAGTACTCAATTCTAATTGGACAACGTTTGGTCCTTTTTGACCAAAATAACATAGAGTTTATGTATATCTTTTCTAGGCTGTGGTGTATTGATGCTCCCTCTTACATAGAATGCACTTTAAGCCAAGGGCAAAAATGTAATATGATTTCAGTTTTTAGGGAAGAGATACACACACACACACACACACACACTCACACACACACACACATACACACACGCTTCTATTCAGAAGAGGGTATGAAGAAAATACAGGGAACTACTGGTCAATGGAAAGAGTGTCTGCTACAACAGTGGACAAGTTCCTTAGTGCATCCAAATGCCCCAGTCTTTGCCTTCTGTACTTTTTTCCTCGTTTATGAAGAATAAGTTCCCTGGGTAGCAGACTCTGAGGCAGAGAATAGCATGCATGCAATTTATTAGAATGGTCTAGATAGACATCAAGTGTAGGGACAGAGAAGAGAGCAGGATAAAGCAGAGGGAGGCATTAGACTGTGATGAAATCTCAGCAAAAGCTTCAACCAACCACAGGGAGGTCTGAAACTGTTTGACCCCTTACAGTGGTTTCTAGTTTGGCTAAGAAGGCTGGGACTTTATGCATTCATGTTGACTAGTCATTGGATGTAGGCTGTCTCCAAGAAAGGTGAAGCACTTCTTTTCCAGCAAATTCCTAGGCAAGACTGACAGCCAGGAACACTCCCAGGAGCTGAAGAAATAAGTTCTTCAGTCCTGAAGAGAACCTGGATGGTGCATCATAGCCTCCACTACACTGGTCATTTTTCCTTTTTGACCAGAGCTGACATGGGAATTGGAGAGGATGGTTTCGGGGGATGCACAGCTTTATCATTCTACTTTCTGTTTCTGTAAATTGGGGTCTATGTATGGTGTTTGGTGTTTAGTAGTCACAGGCTATTATAAGCTAGTCTTGCGGTTCCTTCAAAAATCTAGTAAGATGTATTTCTATTACTTTTAGTAAGTTTCATACACAAATAAACACAGTTAAGGAACTTGAATAGTCATGTGTTTTTAAGCCAGAAGTCTTACTTATTGGCCATTATGCTCTGCCCATCGTCCAGCTATCCTGAGACTATTTGAAAAAGAATTGTATAGGAAGATAATTCTTAATCTGATCTTTATCAATGAGCTAGCTCTGATTATCAGGCAAAGAACTCTTAAGGAACTTGTTTGAAATAAATCTGGAGGTAAGAAACTTATCTCCTTCTCGTTAGCACCTCACTGTTGTCTGTGTCTATTAGGTCTTCTTTTGCTTAATCCCTTCACCTTTTCACCAGCCCCCTAATCTCCCTCCCCTCTCACAGCTGTCTGTTTTCCATTTCTATGAGTGTTTCTATTTTGTTTATTTTGTTCATTAGAATCCACATATAAATGAAATCACATGGTATTTGTCATATGGTATCTGGCTTATTTCACTTAGCATAATACTCTCCAGAACATCCATGGTGTCGCAAAATGTAAGATTTCCTTCTTTTTACTGCTGAGTAGTGTTCCATTGTGTAAATGTACCACAGCTTTTTTTTATCCATTCACCTACTGATGAGCACTTAGGCTACTTCCAAATCTTGGCTATTATAAATAACACTGCAATGAACATAGGGGTGCATATATTCATGGTGATGACCAGAGGGAAAAGGGGTTGAGGGAGGTAGAAAAAGGTAAAGGAGGGATAAATGGAGGTCAAATGAAACTTGACTTAGGGTAGTGAACACACTATATTATATAAAGATGATGTATTAAAGAACTGTACACTTGAAACCGATATAATTTCATTAACCAATGTCACCCCTACAAATTCAATATAAATTAAGAAAAAACATCTCCTTCTAAGGTGACAGTTTTAGAGTTCTCACTATTGGGATAAAGAAGCAGTTGATTTTTTAAAGTAGACTTTATTTTTTATAATAGTTTTAGGCTTCAGAATGAAATTGACCAGAAAATACAGAGTTGACATATGTTACCTTTCCCTACACAAGCGCAGCCCCTCCCACCATCAAAATCCTTCACCAGAGTAGTACTTTTGTTACAACAGATGAACCAGCATCGACACATTGTTATCACACAGAGTCCATAGTTTGCGTTAGGGTTCGTTCTTGGAGTTGAACCTTCTATGGGTTTTGACAAATATAAAGTGACATTTATTCACCATTACAGTTTCATATAGGGTAGTTTTACTGCCCTGAATATTACTGTGCTCCACTTTTTCATCTTTCCCTCCTCCACCCCCTGGCAAACACTCTGGCCAGAATTCTGTATAATTGGAATCATACAGTATATAGCCTTTTCAGATTGGTTTCTTTCACTTAGTATATATTTTATTTATCCACCCACTACTGAAGGACATCTTGGCTACTTTCCAGGTTTAGGCAATCATGAATAAAATTGCTATTAAACATCTATGTGCAGGTTTTTGTGTGGACACGTTTTTAACTCATTTGAGTAAATACCAAAGTGACTTTTTTTGAACTCCTCAAGGTTCCAAATTACTGAGGGCTCATTCTACTCAGATTGCAGGCCACAGGCCATGGCCTCTCTCAGCCAAGTGCTATTTCCTTCTACCGCTAGTTTGAGTTGATTTATTTCTTACAGGACTTTGCTGAAAGCAGTAAGAATTAGCACACACACAATACTATTTTGAATTTTTCTTAGCATTTTGGTTAATGTCATAGACTTAGTCAGCATGGGGTTTTGCCATGCAAAGACTGTTTGACATTACATAACTGGGTTTATGAGCTTTCCAGTCTACAAAATCTATATCTTTAGTATCTTTCTTCCTATTTCTTTCATGAAGACAAAGCCATATTTTAGGTTTTGATGCTCTCTCTACAAAATCCTGATAAAAATGACTATATTTCAGATAACAGTCTTGTCTATAGCTAGTTTGATCAGAAAAGAATTCATTTCAAATTTCTTAAAATACCAGGAAACCAATTTAGGTGCTACATAGTTAGAAAAAATACAGCAAAGAGAAATATTTTGTTTTTCAGTAGAGTTGTCATAATAAAATCACACTGCTGCTGCTGCACTCAGTACCTATGAAGACAGAGACTAGACTTTCACCACTACTGTTCTAGAAACAAAACACAACAAATACCTTTATGACAGTGCTTTTCAGAGAAGTTACATGGCTGCTGCTTCATGATGTTTACTTCCACGTTCCATGTCTCACACGCAGAATCTTAACTACAAGGAAGTCTTAAAACTGTGGTCTTTAGCTTGCCTACCTCCAATGTACCAGAAGGCAGGGTAAAAAGGACTTGCAGTTATATAGAGGAGTGGCTCTTATCAAAGGGTGTTTCATCTCCTAGAGATATTTGACATTTTTGGTTGTCACAACTGGGGTGGGGGTAATAATAGTATCTAGGTGGTAGCATCCCAGGATGCTGCTAAATATATATATCCTGCAGTGAACAGAACAGATCTCACACACAAAAAAAACAAAAAACATTATTCAGCCCAAAATGTCAATGGTGCCAACATTGAGAAATCTGGTGGAGAGTCAGCCAATCTTCAGTATCTGCTCAAATTTCCTCCTAAAATTGATAGTCCCTGGTGGCAGTGGATGCCCTGTGAATAACTTTTGGAAGCAAACGGTGCAGTCTTATTCTAAGTATTGAAGAATCACACAATAAGCATACCCCTCCACCCCCGCAAAAGTCTCTGTAACCAAGAGAGGGAGTGTGTTTTGTGACCAGCTGAGTTCCAGGTTTCCACTTGCTTCTCACAACGCTGCGCCACTGCATCTGTGAACAGATGAAAATTTATAATTACAAAACTCTCTTCTCCTTCAACCCAAACTTGAATTTGAACAAGTACTTACATCAGTCTCCTACCAAAGCCACCTCAAGTTCTGTTTTAGATTGGCTTCCCCTTGAAGCAAATCCCAATTCAAAGACTCAAGTGCAAGCAATTTATTTGCAAGTATTCCTAACACTGTAGGGGGGTAAAAAAAATTAGGCAGGAAAGGGAAGAAGCTAATACATGGTTTGTTTTCTAGCAAGTTACCACTGTGGGTAAGACATTTAACCCCCACCTCTGGGAACTCTGAGAGTCATCCCACTGAAGAACTGAGGAATCTGGGGCACTTAGCCATTTTATTAGTTTTTTATTGCTCCTATAACAAATTGTCAAAAATACGCTGACTTAATAGTTATCTTACAGTTCTGGGGGTCAGAAGTACAAACTGTGTCAGACTGAGCTAAAATAAAGGTGGTAGAACAGCTGCACCTTGAGGCTCTAGGGGAGTGTTTGTCTCCTTCGTTTTCCAGCTGCTGTGTTGCCTGGCTGGTGTCCCCTTCCTCCATCTCCAAAGCCAGCAGCACAGCATATTCACATTCCTCTCTGACTACGACTTCCTTCTTCCATTTTTAAGGACTGATGTGATAGGATTGGGCCCACCTTGATAATCCAGGATAATCTTTCATTTCAAGATTATTAACTTTGTCACATCTGCAGAATTAGTTTTGCCATATAAGGTAAAATATTTGTAAATTTGGGGATTAGGATGTGGACATTTTGGAGTGTGTTTATTTTCTGCCTACCATCTATGTCGTCAGTCATTAGTTCAGAACTACCCTCAAGAGGGGCGGTAGCACCTCTAGCCTGCTGCTCGGTCAGGCCCAGTGGACTCTGGTGGCCAGGGAAAGCTTGTGAGCAAAGCAGGGAAGGGCCAGCCACTGCAATTGGGGCAGTGTGCACCTGGATGGTGAGGGTGGCGGGTATAGGTGGGGCTTGAACACCATCTGTGGCAGTTCCTCTGGGCTGTATGTCAATAACTGAAAGATACAGATACAGATGACCTGTTAATTCATCTTGGTTTTGGCTTAAGAGAGGAAGGACAAAAGGGAGGGAGCGAGAGAAGACAAAAATCACAGGCTATCTATGTAAGTATATGGTGTACATGTAAGAAAAGGTTCCTCAGAAGATGGAGGAGGAACACAGAATGGAAAATACAAGCCACCATTTCAAAAAGAGAAAAAATTCTGAAGAATCAAGGGCACCTCCTCTCTTTGAAAGAGATATATTAAGAGGAACAGAATAAATTTTAGAAAATTTTATGTTCTTAACGTGATTCAAGAGTTCATTGTTTGTTTTGGGATAACTGGGGTGGCAGCAGCATGATTTCGAATCTTTCTAAATCCCCACATCAAGACAAGCAGAGCAACTACATACAAAAACAAACAAGCGAACAAAACCAGGTAACAAACTGCCCCACAGACCAGAGATGAGGACAAACTACAACAGCCAAAAATCTACTTATTTCAGAAGCAAAGACTAAACAAGAAGAAACACAAGAGTGAGTTAGCACAACAAACAATGCCTTAATAAAATGGAAGGTGAAAATAAGACAAGTTTTTAAATTCAAAAGAAATAAATAGATAGAAAGGATTTGAGGTAGGTAAGCAAGGAAGATCCAATATATGGTTACTATAAATTCCTGGTGAAGAAAATCAAAGCAAAAAAAAAAAAAAAAAAATACTGAAACATCTAATTAAAAAGTTTTTCCAAAACAAAAAATATTGCCATCCTAAGACTATTATATGTGTAATGTGGGATAAAATAAGTAAGTAATTATAGGGTAATCTAATTATATCAATCTCTATGTCTCTGAAAACCATGAGTATATCTAAATAAAAGATACAGTTGCAATGTAGAAGTCAATATAGACTAATATAGACCCTGTAGCACTCCCAAACTTTAACTGGAGGTGTTATTTTATCCTAAAATGTATATATACAGCAGGTCCTTGAATACTGTTATTTTGTTTAATTTCACTTTGTTACAATGTTGATGAGATGCCATAAGGAACTTAACTCTTGCATATATCAATTAGCCTATGGTAAAATGGGTTTTCATTACATCATTTGGCTTAAAGTAGCAGAATCTATAAATTACATTAAATCGGGTTTATGTTCATGAGCAAAGAGATAAGAGAAAATCAATAGGAAAAATGAAAAGCAAAAAAAAAGAGGAAAGGAAGGAGGAAGAAGGGAAGAGACAGAGGAGGGGAGGAGGGAGATCTTTCCAAGCTCTGTTCACTGAAGAGGCCTAGAAACAGTGAACAACCCAGTAGTAGTGACCATGTCTAACACCCAAATTGTGGTCTGACACACCATTTGCCACTTAAAAACAAACAAAACAAAGTGAAGTAGCTAAAACCACATTCTATTAAAGAAACCATTTATTCAGGGCCTCAGGTAGAAAATGTACAAATAAACCCGGGACATCTTGTTAGAAAGAGAGCAACGGCACTATGAAAGATTGTTAGGGTTATATCAAAAGGATTCAGAATCAACATGAGGAGGCTCCTATTGGCCAAAGATGGGACAAGTAAGCATTTAAATGGATAACTGCCATTTATTAAAATCTGTCAAATACAAGGAAAGAAGTGGGCAGGGAGAAAATAGAAAACAGATGTGAGCAGGGAGAAAATAGAAAACAGATGCCCATCCCAGCCAGGCCAAGAGAGAAAACAATGTCAACTCTAGGGTTTGGTCTTCCACATTGGATGGACGAACATAGTGATTACTGAATTATAATTGTGTTTGCAAAAATGATTCTAGGACAATCTATTGTTAAAGAAAGATCAGAACAGCCATGGTCCTGCCAGAAACTTTACCCAGAGTCAGGGGAAGATTACTGCTACTGAATAAAGTCGAAGGATAAAAATAAAGTTACGCTTTGATTACAATTCATGTCTTGTGTTTATTCAATATACCATTCACATGCAAAAGATGTGGTGGACTTTCCCCATGGAGCTGATAATCCAGGAAAGATTTTACATGTGGACAAATAACTATGCAAAATAGTATGAAATAAGTGCCATAAGGGAGGCACAATCAAAACTCTATAGTTCAGTAGGCAGAAATATCTCTTCTGTCACCAGTGAGAGAGAAGAGAAAGATCTGAGTGAGACTTGAAAGGAAGAGCGGCCTGCAGTGGGCAGAGATGAGAGGGAGAACAAGCCAGCCTGAAGAATTAGCTTAACAGAAATGCAACACAGGAAAGTGTAGAGAATATCTTAAAACACATTAGGAGATTCCAGTTGTCTGGAGCAGAAGTTTTGTGATGGAGTGAGAGAATAGGATTGGAAAGATGGATTGGGACCAAGAAATAGGAGTGTCTTCATCGTCAGAGTAAAGGTTTGGAATTTATCTTTTCATAGTCAAAGAAAGTATTTTCAAATGGGGTAAAGTCCTAGCAGATAAAAGAGCATTTTAGGGTGCATGAAGGATATGGTAAAAGGAAGAAGAGCAAGTGAAAGCAGAGAGACCAGTGCCAGAAGTATTTTGAATGAAAAATCAAAATAAATTTTTGATGAATGATGATGGTGAATAATTACACAGGAAATTGAAAAACTGGAAGGGGGTTAGGGTCACTGAGGGTCTGAGCCTGAGTGGTTGGAAAGAGCCATGATTTGAAGTCATGTTGGCGAGGAGAAGCAGGACATGGAAATGAGAGACTGGGCGGGGCGGGGCCAAAGTAGGGAGTGTGAGACAGGTCAGTCAATGCCCCTCTGTGAGAGTAAATGAGAAACAACTCAGTGGAGTGTGAGAAAGAAAAGGGGATCAATGGCAGGCCTTAGGGCAAGCCTGAGAGTTGGTGGGCAGGGGGAATAGATGGACAGGAGGCCCAGACCGAGCTCTGTTCTCTGCGCATGCCAGGGTCTCCCAGTGCCCAAGCTGCCCCACCCACAGAGATTAAATCAACAAAACGCGTTCTGCCAGGTACTGTTTGAGAGGCTCACTGTACGGTAACCTAGAAACACCAGTTTTAGTTTTTGTTTTTGTTTTCTTTTGCAATTTGTTTGAGCAACACTCCGGTAAAATCCATAAAAGTGAATTACTAGAAAAATGATCAATTGCTTGGGTGTTGCAGCAACGTCAAATTGCCTTAAAATTTTCTGCAAGCTTACTTTCAATTTCTGTACCTACATTGTGGTAAATGTAAAATAAACACCAACCCAACACGCTTAAGTAGCACTAAGATATACCAAAACAGGATACGATACCTGGCTCTGTCATGAGTATTCTATGTGATCATTCACAAGTGTTTTAACTTCTCTGGGCTTACATTCTCTTGTTTGTAAACTAAGGGAATTAAATTTGCCCTAAAAGTTTAGATGCTATAGTGCTTAAATATTAGTTGGCACTGAAAGGGCCTGGTTAAATTATCATTCCACCCATACTCCCTGCCTTGCCTAAGTGAAAACTGTTCTTTTCTCCCAATAGTTTTTTGCCATTTCTAATATTCTGAGGTGTGTTGCTATGTTTTGAGGCTAGTAAGGGAAAATAGCAGGCCATAAGGGAGCCAGATTTTCTACAAGACTATTTCGAGTTAATCTCTAATTATCTCTCATCATAGCACATAAAAACCACAGGAAATCTGAAACAAAAACATTAACTCTGAACCACAGACCCAGCTTACATAACAGGATCCATGAGTCACTAGCTCAGAATTCCAGCTACCCACACCTTACACAGACTCGAGCATGTGCCAGACTTGAGTGTGTACCCGGCTTCAGGGAATCAGTGACATTTATCGGATCCTATTCATCTTATCTGTTAGTGCCAAACATAATGCTAGCCATACAATAAATGCCCAATAACCCTTTCTCAAGTAAACAAATCAATGCATATGACATTCCTTTCAAAGCCTTCTATACCCTGGTCTGACACTAAGTTTTTCTCTAGTCAGTGTCCTCCTAGCACTTTTTCTGTGAAGAAGAAATGACCTGTTTCCTGTCATTTGGTATAGGAATTGTGATTTACATCTCTAGAAAATACCTGTTTGCACTAAACTGTGCACCACCATCTGCCCCTAAATTCATAGGTTAAAGCCCTGCCCCCAATGTGATTGTACTTGGAGACAGGACCTATTAGGAGGTAATAAAGGTGGAGTCATAAGGATGAGGCTTTAATCCAATAGAGCTGCTGTCCTTATAGGAAAAGGAGACTTCTCTCCCCTTCGCTCTCCTTGCACACCTCTTAGGAAAGGCCATTCGAAGACAAAGCGAGAAGGCAGCCATCTGCAAGCCAAGAAGAGAGTCATCACCAGAAACAGAATTGGCCAGTATCTTGACCATGGACTCTGAGAAACTCAATTTCTGTTAATTAAGCCACCCAGTCTGTGGTATTTTGTTACAGCAATACGAGTAGACAAATATAGTGCTCTCAGCTGATTTCTCTCATGCACACATCAGAAAAAAGCGACGGAAGGTCCCCTAAGTAGAAAGTCTAACTTCTAAGGGATAAGGAGATTATACTTTGGGTCTTTACATTTCATACCTCAGATCCACCATTATCATCCTTAACACAGTCATAGCCCACCTCTTAGGGACAAAGCTATTTTTATATACTGTGAAGCAACCACGCATACTACTTCAATGGTTTTTTAACATTTCCGTAGTCACCAACTCCTTGAAAACTGATGAGAACTCCATAGCAGCACCAGCCAACTCAGCTTTCTGAGATGACGGAAATACCCCCAATATCCAATATGGTAGCTACTAGACTTAAGCAGAATATTAAACATTGAAATGTACCGAGAAACTGAATTTTAATTTGTTTAATTTTAACTTAATTCATTTATACTTAAATAGTCACATGTGGCTAGTGGCTACCACATGGTAACCACAGCTCTATGGTTTCTAAGCTACTAAAAATGCACAATACGCTTACACTCAAAATTTGCAAACCAGCATGGCACGGGGGTGGGGGGGTGGGCAGTCAGGTAACAGCAATTAATAGAAATATCTACTCAGGTCAAGTGACCTATATTAGAAACAAATACCTAAGCAAGAATGGACTTTTTTCAGTGTACAGTTGTTGTGTGGTTGATACTTAAAAGTACACAGTGCAGAAAAAGAGCCCAGTTTTGTGTAATCTCAAAAATAGCTAATGTTCACTGGGTTTTTAATATAAATATCCAGCTCAATCACTCCAATGAAAGATGACTACACTCCTTTCATATCCACCCTAACTCCTGTGTGGCAGGGGAAACAGAAGTGGAGATACAAAATCCATGGTTTTCAGTGTTTAACAGATCTGGGTTTAAATTCCAGTTCCACCTATTTTAATCAAAATTGTTCAGGTCTTGATACAAAAACAACTCCCAAGTCTCAGAGATTTAACAAAAGTTTATCCCTTCCTTTTCAAGTGTCTGCTCAAAGTCCAGGAATCGATAGGGCAACACTCCTTCAGCAGTGTCTCAACAATTCAGGCTTTTCCTGCTCGTAGTCCCATCATCTCAGTATGAGGGGATGAGAGTGACTCAAGATTTGTGCAAGGTCTTTTCACTGCTTCATCTCATACCTCATTGATCAGAACTATCACATGGCTTCTCTTAACTGTAAGGGAAATGGGTGTAAACTTCTCATGTCAAGGAATAAAAATCATCAAACTAAATGTTCATGAACACAAAGCATCACCTCTGCCATGCTCTCTAACCTTGTGAACCTGACAATTAACCTTTCATAATTTCCTCATTTGAAAAACTGGGAGGTGGTTATAGGACTGGGTGCTAAGGTGAAGAGATTAAGAAGTACAAATTGGCAGTGACAAACGTCACAGGGTTGTAAAGTACAGCACAGGGAATATCGTCAATAATATTGTAATAACTATGTATGGTCTTGGGGGGGCCTAGATCATGTCAAAGTAATATAATTGTCTAATCACTATGCTGTAAACCTAAAACTAATATAATATTAAATGTGAACTGTAATTTAAACATTAGAACAATTTTAATTTAAAAATGGAGTTAATTATATCCACCTAAAAGGGTTTCTTAAGGGGTAAAAATGAACCTTTATGGGAAGCCGGGGTGCTTGGTGGTGGCAAATGTAGCTCAGCCCCAGATTTGGAAAACCATTGGGAGCGTGGCGGCACACAGGACCTACTGCACACACCGGTTTTCCCGTGGGGAACCAGGCCTATGTTTATATAATAACTTAAAAGCTTGCTTTCTGCTAAAGGACCCCCTCATCCTGGGCTGAGAACAACAGATGTTCAGTGTGTAACCCTGTAGCAGTTTCTTAGGGCCTATTCTGGGCTAATTTTCAAGAACAGGATGTGGCTAGACAAGTTATCCTTATCATTCATGCATGTGTGACATTCTTTTCTCTGTTATATAAAAGTAATAATCATATAAGGCAATACTTGGCACTATGATTCACAACTTTCTTGGATGTAATCCACCTAAAGAATCAATAAAAGCCTGTTAAGGCAGGGACCAACTGTGCTTTCTCCTCTAGAAAGTGGCCAGTTCTGTCCCCTCTTCTCCACGGGATTCTTGCAGTCTGTGTACATTTATTCATTTCAGCCTCAATGCAGTGGACCCTGCTGGTCGGAGGCCTGCGACAAACCTTCATGTGTAAAGTTCATTGTAAAATGCTTTGCACATAACGGGGGCTCAGGGATGGTAGATACTTTTTCTTCCCTAGAAAAGGTATGCCCAGCAAACTAGTCATAGAACAACAGACTCACTGAACAGCTGCAGGTCAAACCGTGTCTCGGACTCCCATAAATCTGATAATATTCCTCCTGCTTTTAACTATTTTTCCTCCCACTAAGTCACCGGCAAACACCTACCTTTATGCACAATACCCTTACACTCAAAATTTAGTTATTTCTGTTAGCAGTTATGGTTAATGAACTATAATTATCCCAACCATTAGCTCTAATAATTTGTAACTGTATAAAGATTTATGTAAAATTATAATAAAATCAGAGTTCTAAAATATCAAATTCACAGACCAAACGTGCTATTTTCCCTCCTTTTCATACATACTACATAGTCTGAAGTGAATGACATATTTATGTACTTGCAGTTGTTAATAAAGACAGATCTGAATTACACTATCAACCACTTTGACCTAATTGATTTTATAGAACAGTATATCTTGCAAATGCAGAATATATCTTCCTTTCATAACAAGTCTCAATCAATTTAAGATGACTGAAATCATATAGAGTGCTTTGACTGAACTGAATTAGAAGTCAATAAAATATCTAGAACACTCCCTAATTTAGAAATTAAGACTTCTCAATAGCTTATAGATCAAAGAAGAAAAAATAAGAGAAATTAAAAACTTTTGTATAGAATGATAATAAAATATAATATCAAAATTTGTGGATGCAGCTAAACCAGTGCTAGTGGGAAATGCTTATTTGAGAAAAGAAGTCAAAATTAATGAGTTAAGTTTACAGTCTAAAAACTAACAAGAGAAGTAGAGCAAAGTAAACCCAAAGTAGAAGAAAAAAGCAGAAATACATGAACTAAAACAAACAGGGAAAGTCAGCAAAGCCAGAAGTTAATTCTTTAAAAGGATCAACAAAATTGATAAAGCTCTAGCTAAAAAAAAGACAAATTTTCAATATAAATGTAATAGATGTTATCCTCACAGATCCCACATACACTAAAAATAAAGAAAATATAATGAATAACTTTATACAAACCATCTGACATCTTAGATGAATGGACAAATTATTTAAAATATAGAACTAACATACAAAATGAAACAAAAATATTGAATAGGCTTATATATTAAAAAAATTATATCTGTTATAAAAATCTTCCTAGAAAGAAGACTATAGACCCAGATGATTGCACTAGTGGATTTTATAACATATTTAAGGAAAAAAATAAGACCAATCTTAACATAAACCATTTCAGAACATAGCAGAGAATGGACGTTTTCCAACTAATTTCATGAGGGCAGTGTGCCAGGAATATCAAAACCTGACAAAAGTATTACGAAAAAGGCAGAGAGAAGTGAGACCCATCCCTCTTGGCAATAAGCTGTGCCAGCCTGGGGGATGAGGTGACTGACAGGTATGCTTCCTACACTTCTTGGCACAACTGTGTCTGGTTTCCATGCTCCATGAGGCGTCTGCAGCTACTTTACTGTACTCTGGAGCTCTCCAGAGCTATTTTCATCAATATGTGGTTGTTTGTTTTTGTTGTCGTTTGTGGGAAGACTGCATTGGTTCCTGCTCTGCCATCCTACTGACACACTGTCTTTATAAATTTTGGGAATATACTTAGGGGGTAGGACTTCCCTCACAACAGAAAAATATATATTCCTCTCAAGTGCACATGAAACACACTCCCCCGGTAAGATCACGTGTTAGGTCACAAAACAAATTTAAGTAGATGAAAACCATTCCAAGTGTTTTTTACAACCACATGGAATGACACTATATCAAAAACAGCCAGAAAAGTGGAAAATTCACAAATACATGGAAACTAAACAACACACTCTTGAACAACTTTTCGGTTAAGAGGAAATCAGAATAAAATTTAAAAATTACCTTGAGCCCTGGCTGGTGTGGCTCAGTGGATTGAGTGCTAGCCTGTGAATGGGAAGGTTGTGTGTTCAATCCCCAGTCAGGGCACATGCCTGTGTTGTGGGCCAGGTCCCTGGCTGGGGGCCTGTGAGAGGCAACAGATCATGTATCTCTCAACCACTGATATTTCTCTCCCTTTCTTCCTCTCTTCCCCTCTCTCTAAGAGTAAATAAATAAAATCTTAAAAAAATAAAATTTATATAAATAAATGCTTTAAAAAAATTACCTTCAGACAAACAGAAATGAAAACACAGCATAAAAAAACCTACAGGATGTAGAAAAAACAGTAATAAAAGTTTGGGTAAGAGAATATAGATTTTAAATATTCTCACCAAAAAAAGGCAGGGGCTGTAAAAATGTGAGGTGAAGGATATGTTAACTTGGTTGTAAGAATGTATTCATCTATCAAATCATCATGTTGTACAGTTTAAATATATTATAATTTGACTAAAAAAATTAAAAAATTAGTCCATTTTATAAAAGTAGATATGAAGGACAGAAATAATGTTAGAAGACAAACTGCGAATAAGTACACTGACTGGGTAAACTGGATGCATCACTGTTCTTCAACAAATGGAGGGATGAGAATCTCAAAAATTATATAAAGCACATTTACCAATATCATCTGTCTTCTTCCTCCATTGAAATAAAAAATAGCAGAAGAAAGTGGAAGATGTGATTTTTGTAACTGACATCTCCAATGGGCTGAAGTACTTAGTTCTAGTGCTATTCCACTGCCCTCTGCTGGATGTATGTTATAATTGTGACCTCAAAGCTAATTCAAAGACATAGCATATTAGAACTATTGCCATTACCATTTTAGCAGCAGTACCAGGGTCAAACTCTGTGCTAAGTGCTCTATGTGCAATCCTCCTAACAACTCTATGGCTAGAAAATGCTATCCCTATTTCGTAGGTGAGGAACCTGGAGGTTCAGCTGCAAGTCAATCAACCAAGATCACACAACTTAAGGGACCTGGGAATTAAATATTGGCTCGAGCTAGCTCTTAGCTATTGCCTGTTCACTAAATGTAAACCTTCATGCTATCAGCTATACTGAAAATAAATCTGGGAAAGTATTACCATTTGAGGCTTGTCGATGCACTATTAACAATAGCATTGTTACAGAGCCCCTGGACTGCTCCAATTGAAACCTAGCTTCCACAGGCTATTTAGTTAGGGGCCTGATTGCTTGCCACCAGAATTATAACTCTCAATACCAGAGTTTAGTGAAAAGAAAAAAAATTGTTTACTTAACAGTTATATAGATTTAGATTATTTGCGGATTTCTGCCGTTAAGGCTTACGTTCCTTAAAACACCCACAAACACATACTTCTTCCTCCCCCTACCAAACCAGGCTAGTTTTAGAAGTTAGAGAAATCGTTTCCCTACTTCCTAGACACAGTTCAGCTTTACCAGTAGCTGCCAATCATTCAATTCTGATTGGGAAGGTCTTTCTGTGTTGTGGTGCCCACCAGCTTCCAATCCAGAACTGCATGAATTCCCACCCTCCTTGTAAGCTGCATGGAGTTTTCCCTTCTCAAAGCCACATGGTCGGTCCTTTGTAATCCGCATGGAGAACCCTTCTTTTCAAAGCAGCATGGTGTGTCCTGGTAAAATGTCTGACGCTTATTTTTAAGTCCCTGACTGCATACTGTGACGAAGTCAGCATGGGCTCCAGTTCACAGAATCTCACGCAGGCTCTGCGTGCTTTTTCCATACCACCCCCCCACCCCCCCCACCCCCGATCCAAGACCCCACCCATCTTCCCCAGGGCCTTGGATGCATTGAATCTATTTGCATAACAAAGACACTAGTCCCTGGCCTCAGGCATGTGAAGGCATCCTGAAAGCTGCTTCCTTCTCCCTAACCCCCATCCCCCCCCCCCAGGCCGCATGTTCTGGGGGTTTTTGGATACTCCTCTTCTGTAACAGCACCACAAAAATGATTTTTATTCTGAAAAGCCCAAAATAAACATCTTCCTCTAATTTTTCCCTCTTGAAAAGTCCCAAAATTTATCAAAAAATTTACTCAACTAAGAAAAGTGTTTCCTAGTGTTTCTCAGAGTGTGATGGATGAATTTCCTGCACTAGAATCACATGAGTTGCTGGTTCAGTACACAGAATCCCACGTCAGGATGTATCGTGGAGGAGGGGACTTGTTACTGGGAGCTATAATGTGCTAGTGGGCTAGGGGAGTACATAAAGAGGAATTAAAGATGGCTCCTAGGATCTGGGGCTCAACTGGGTGGGCAGTAGTGACATTAACTGAGATGGGGAAGACTGGAAGGATGTGTTTTTATTGTTAGTAGTTTGGTTATGGTAGTTGCTAGGTAGCTGTGGTTATAAATTGGGAATTTTGGTTTAGACATGTTATTTTTGTGATGCCAAATAGTAACCAAATAAAAATGGAAAATGGAGGAAACGACAAAGGAAATACCTGAGACTTTTTGATTCGGAATTATGTTAAAGATTTATTCATGTTTTTTCACATGTGTATTGTTTCTAATTACTGTACAGTACCTTATAACCAACAATAAATGCATCCTCCAGCATGTCCTGAGTGAAATAATAATAAATACATGCACTGGTCTGTTCTGGACACAAGGCTCCTAAAATCCTTTGTAAATCACTAAGTGGTAAGAAAGAGCACTAGGAGCAGCTCTTGTTCTACCGAGGCAACACTTGGATGAGGGCTGGTAAGTAGAGAAACCAAGCCATGACCAGAAGCTTTAAATTTTGTGATCATGACTATGAGATGAAACCTCCATAAAATTCAAATAGTAGGGGCTCAGACAGCTTCTGGGTTGGTGAACGTATTCACATTAGGAAGGTGACACATCCCAACTCCACAGGGACAGAAGTTCCCGTGTTCCAGATGCCCCCAGACCTCTATGCATCTCTTCTGGTTTGTCTATATAGTTCATCTTATCCTTTAATAAACTGGTAAACATAAGTGTTCCTGAGTTCTGTGACCTGTAAATTTTAGGAGGCGGGTCATGGGGGACCTCTGCTCTATAGCCAAGTTGGACAGAAGTTGTGGGTAGCGTGGGAATCTCCTTCCTGCTGGTGATCGGCATCTGAAGTAGTGTAGGAGTGGTAACGGCTGTATGAGTCTGCACTCCATCAGCAGTGCAAAGCGTTCCTCTCTCTTAACGTCTCTTTGAATATTTACCATTATCCAACTAAATGTTTGCTAATTAGATAGGTATAAAGATGCATCCTGTTGTTTTAACTAACATCTCCCTGATAAGTATCTTAACACACTTGATAGTCTTTTGAGTTTCTTCTCCTAAAAACTGCTTATTTGTATGTCATTTAAAAAAAAAAAATCAGGTCTCTTGGCCGTGATAGTGAGCCTACAAGATGGCCCACACTGATCCTTGGCTCCTGGTAGTCACACTTTTCTGTAGTTCCCTCCCACACTGGGCAGGTCTGACCTGTGTAACCAATAGGATACTGAGAAAATTAAAGTGTATAAATTCTGAGATGAGGTCATGAGATACCTTGGCTTCTGCCTTACTCTTAGAGGATCTGCTCTTTGAGATCTGTCATGTCCTGAGGATACTCAAGGAGCCTTACCAAGAAGTCCACAAAGTGACAAACGGCCACCAGCCAGCACCAACCTGCCATCTGGCAAGTGCATAGAATTGGATCCTCCAGCTCCAGTAAAGCCTTCTGGTATTCTGTAACCTTGGCCAATGTGCAGATGCAACAGCATGAGACCGACACAGAAGCACATGACTTAGCCACTCCCAAATTCCTGACCTATAGAAACTGAGACATAAGGAATGCTTATTATTGTTTTAAGCCACTACATTTTGAGGTAATTTGTTATGCAACAGACTAATTTGTTGTTGGTTTATAGAACCTCTCATAGTCAAAAAAGATGAGTCCTGTCAATTTTAGACTTCACAAATACCCACTTCAGAGCTACCATTTGTCTATTAAATTAGACTATAGGATATTTTCTTAAAATAATTTCATAATTTTGGTGTAATAAAATTAATCTTTTTTTTTCTGCTTTATAGTCTATGCTGGGTTGGGGAGACTGTATTTAAAAAGCCCTTCAACATCCTAAATGACAAAATCTTTTCCTACGTTTTCTAGAAAGTTTTAAAACTACCCTTCACAAGAGTCTTTGGCTTACTTCTATATGCTAATCAAAGCAGATTTACCTCACTGCAGGTATAAATAATTTTTCACTGTAAGAATATGCTCCTTTAAATCTTTTTAAGTAGAAAAAGTGAAGGTTATAAATACAAAGCAGACTCCAATCTGTAGCTTAACAAGTAATAAGCTTTATCTACAAATTAGCTTATGAGAGCTCATGTGCTTAAAACAGAATTCCTTCTACAAGCCTGCTATTCTTACCTAACATTTTTAGGAGAATGTATTGATAGATTTAAGTTGCTCAGTTGTCTCTCCTTTCTTGAAATAGAAGCCCAAATCCTACAAAATGAACTATACATTCTTTAGACAAGTGAGTTTTTTAGAGTGCTTTGGGAGCTCTCAAACCATTGATTTACTTGAATTATTTAAAATATACACCATTTTCTAAATTGTTAGAAAAATGTAAAAAAACCAGCATGGTTATTTGGCAAATACTCAGCACACTGTCTACTGTCACATCATCATGTACTTCCAGGTTGAATCATTTATGTGTGAAAGTCAGAAAAAACATTCTCCTACCACTTGGCTTAACTCAGAAGTATATCTGGAAATTATAGTGGTAATTTAAGAAACAGAGACTTCTGCCTTGGGATGTAGAGAACTGGAAAAAATGCCGCTTCCACCCCTGCAGCATAAAGAGCAAGATGAGCTTAAAATTTAAGGCTTTAAACTTGAACATGAGGTTGCAGAGGAAACAAATTGTCCAAAATCTTCTCTGCAGGAAGAGAAGAGGTGACACAGTTGAAGCAGCTGGCAGAGATCCAGGCAGGCTGAAGGAGAGTGGAACAGTGTCAGTCCTCTGAGGCTGAAGGTATTGGTGCCACATCCTCTCAGAGGCTCACAGGCTCTTCCTCTACTGGCACTCACAGCAAAGAACAGGGACGAGCCCTAAGAAGTGCCTATTATGGTGAGACCTGGGGCAAGGGAACAGCAGCTGTGCATGAGGGGCAGTCACTTCACCAGAAGCTTCCCCCCTCTCTCCACTACAGAACAAAATTCCTTCAACACAAACACAAATTACCAAACTAAAGAGGAAATAGTCCTATATATAATAAAGAAATTAAGTGTGTTTAAAACTTTCCACAAAATCCCAAGGCCCAAAAGGTTTCACTAGCAAATTTAGTTCTATACAATGTCTTCAAGAAAGTAGGAAAGAAACACTTCCCAACTCATATTATGAGGCCAACATTAGTGTTAAACCAAAATCAGACAGACATTAGAAGAAAAGCACTGCCAATATCCCTCCTGAACATAGATGCAAAGATAAAACTTGGGGGCAATTGTGCTGGGTGAAGTAAGTCAGACAGGGACAAATACTGTATTTCACTTATATGTGGAATCGAAAGAACAAAATAAATGAACAAAAAAGAAACAAACTCAGATACAGAAAACAAACTGATGGCTGTCATATAAAAAGCAGGTTGGGAGGGGCTGGGTAAAGAAAGTGAAGGGATTAAGAAGTACAAATTGGCAGTTACAAAATAGTCACAGGGATGTAAAGTACATCTTAGCGAACAGTCAATAATAAAATAACTAGATATGGTGTCAGGTGGGTGGAAGACCTTTTGGGGGGATCACTTCATTAACTGATAAAAATGTCCAACCACTATGCTGTACACCTGAAACTAATGTAATATTCAATGTCAACTATAATTGAAAAATATAAAAAAAATTTTTTTTAAAGATTTGAGTTCTGGCTAAGATGGAGGTATAGGGTAGACATTTACAACTACCTCAAAACTAAAAAAGAAAGAAAAGAAAGAAAAAAGAAACAACCAGAAGTTCCAAAAAATCAAACTACATGGAAGTTCAACAAATGAAGAAATAAAGAAGAAATACTCAGACAGGTAGGAGGGGCAAAGCCATGGTGGAGAGGACGCAGTGTGGCAACATTGGTGGCAGCCCAGGGGCTGTAACCTAGGTGAAAAGTAGTCATAAACTTTAAAAGTAGGGAAGACCTGGGAAGCAATCCCAGCCCCAGACTGCGTAGCTCACTGTTCCAGCACTGGAGAAAATAGAGCTACATTGCTTCTGTGAAAACCAGTGGCAGTTGGGGTGGAGGAAGAAACAGCTGGTCTCTCAACAGTCAGCTTGTTTAGCATGGGAAGCGGGAGAAGTGCCTGGAAAAGGGGCGAGTGCTGAGCAAGCGGCATTGTTCCCTCAGACCCCTCCCCCATATACAGCACCATAATGTGGTGAAACAGGTCACCCTGTACTGATGAATACCTAAGGCTCCACCCCTTAAACATAACAGGTGCAACAGCTCTACCTAAGACAGAGGCAAACACAGGAGGCTGTCAAGATGAGGAGACAGAGAAGTATGGCCCAAAAGGGGAGGCAGATCAAGGTTCCAGTAGGAGAACTGAGTGACAAGGAGATAGCCAACCTACCAGATGCAGAGTTCAAAACACTGGTGATAATGATGCTCACAGACTTGACAGACAAAATTAAGCATGACAAACGCATAAGGGAAGAAGGGAAGGCTATGCTAAGTGAAAGGGAAACCCACAGAAAACCAGTGGTGAAGGCAAGGAAACCAGGATTCAAATCAACAAACTGGAACATAAGGAAGAAACAAACAGTCAACCAGTACAGAATAAGGAAACAAGAATTGAAAGAAAAAAAAAGAGAGAGGCTTAGGAACTTCTGCAACAACTTTAAACGTGCCAACATCCAAATCCTAGGGGTGCCAGAAGGATAAGAGGAAGAGAGAGAAATTGAAAATTTATGTGAAAAAAGAATGAAGGAAAACTTCTAATTTGGCAAATGAAATAGACATACAAGTCCAGGAAGTACACAGAGTCCCAAACAAGCTACTCCCAAAGAGGACCACACCAAGACACATCATAATTAAAATGCTAAAGGTTAAAGATAAAGATAAAATCTCAAAAGCAGCAAGAGAAAAGAGGGATACCTACAAAGGGGTGCCTATAAGACTTATCAGCTGATTTCTCAAAAGAAACTTTGCAGGCAACAAGGGACTGGCAAGAAGTATTCAAAGTGATGGAAAGCAACGACCTACAATCAAGACTACTCTATCCAGCAACGCTATCATTTAGGATGGAAAAGCAGATAAAGTGCATCCCAGACAAAGTAAAGCTAAAGGAGTACATCATCACCAAGCCATTATTATATGAAATGTTAAAGGGACTTGTTTAACAAAAAGATCAAAACTATGAACACTAAACTGACAACTCACAACTATCAACACAATCTAAAACACAAAAACAAAACAAAACTAAGCAACCAGAGTGGGAACAGAATCATAGGTATGGGGAGCATGTGGAGCGGTGTCAGCTGAGAGGGGCAAGCGGGAGAAGGGGGAAAATGGTGCAGGAATTAAGGAGGATAGTTGTTGGATGCAGAATAGACAGGGGGAAGTTAAGAATAATACAAGAAGGGGTAAAGCCAAAGAACTTACATGCACAATACTGGACATGAAATAAGGGGGAGGGGC